>NC_080393.1:28976179-29576179 GCF_028751815.1 Salvia miltiorrhiza | reverse complement strand
TAAAAGCATAAATAAAAGAAAGCAATTGAAACAAATAAAATAGATACAGCTTGAATCTTGTAGGAAAATAAAGCTAATCTATGAAAACAATAAAATTCTAAGTCTAAAACTGAAAAGTTGGAGAAAAGATGTAAAGAGATGTGTCTAATAGGTCAGGGAAATGACCTATATATAAGCACATGAGATAAATACATTGTAGAACTCGAAAATACTGATAAAATCCGAAAATCCCGAAAATTCGAAAATTCCCGTTGGACACTATTCACTTCTGCGCGCGACTTTCTTGTTTTGGTCATATCTTTCTCGTCCGAACTCGGATTTGTGAACCGTTTGCACCTATGAACTCGTATCGAGACGAAATACAACTTTTATTAAGACCAAAAGTCCAAATTCGAACTTCATATTTATGTAAAAATCATCAAAGTTCAAGCAAGTAACATATTTCACAAGATAAAACAATTTAAGCACAAAACAATCATCAAACACTCAATTTCCTATAAAATTAACATCATAAGAACATTAAAAACCATGGAAACATGAGTGTTATCATTGACACATGTGATTAGTTCGTCTTTTAACTTGCCGATGGCTGCGGTGAGCTCCAAATGCTGATCATCGAGTTTCTGATTGGCTTCAACACGTAGCTTTTCCAATCTCTCAACTTTGTCAAGGAGAGAGGAAAACCAACAATTGATAGGGCGGTATCACCAGTTAGTTTCAACAATCCTTCTCGAGTGTTTTCTACCATATTCTTTATGGCTTTAATTTGACGACTGGAGAAGAGTCTTTCATCATTTGTGTCGTGATGCATTTTATTCACAAACAATTCGATGTTGAGAAGCCTATGCACATGCTGAGTTGCTTTTTGCGTTCGCTCATCAAGTTGACGTCGAAGATCCATGATCTGTTGTTGTTGAAAGATAACAACTTGCGCCATGGTGATGTCTTGGAAAGGGAAGAAGGTACTCTGGACTAAATGGAGTTTATCTGATCCGTGTAGTACACCGGGTTCTTCCAACTCTTCTTCAGATTCTTCTGATGTTGAAGCTGATGCATCAGTAGAGCCGTGATTTGCTTCAGTGAGATCATTCGCAGTTGACTCATGTGCATTGGAAGTTCCGCAGGACATATTAGCATCATCTGCTTATTTAGTTTGTTGAGGCAGAGTTTCTTCTTGATCATTCTCTTGCTGAGCATTATCATCTCTGGTTGGTTCTGCTTGTTTATGAGTTGAACATTCTTCACTAGTGACTTCAGTCATGATTTCTTCTGGTTGGTCTTGATGGGTAACTGATTGGTTCTTATTTTCAGGATCTTCATCCTTATCTTCCACAACATTTTCCTCTTCCATTAGTTGATTATCCGTAGAGAAGATTTCAGTTAGAACATCTTTGGTGACCTGGTCCTCCTGAGTGGACTGAAGAATGATCTCTGGAACCGTTAGCACAAAGGCATCAGGTGCAGACTCTGATGTCTTTCTAACAATGTCTTCTGCTTTAGCCATGTCTTCATCGGTTGGACTTTGAGATTTCTGAGTTTCGTTTTCAACATCTCTAGTTGAAATATCCCCTTCGTGAGTAAGACTTAGAAATTTGTGTAACTGAAAATCATGATTTATAGTAGAAAATTTTTCAGTAAGAGTTTCTGCTTCGTTGACAGTCTTCTCCACATTTGCTGAAGCTTCTAAATTTCCTTCAGTGTGGGCAACTGGACCTTCCATATTTTCTTCAGCATAACTAGTAGGAACAGTCTGAGCTTCAATAAGTTGTTGCTCTCGGCAAGATTGAAGCTCTGTCTGCTTATTCTGATCAGGAAATTCAGTGATCTGAAGAGGATTCACAAAATTTTCTTCAAGGCAGTTTTTAGATCCAGAAGGACCTATATCATCAGAATAGGTAGCCGAGATTCTGGTGAAACTCTGTGAATCAAGGTAGTCTAAGGCAATTTGATCAAAGGAACGAATGGCGTCCTAGAGACGGGTGCAACGGAAAATACTGTAAAGCTCTGCTTCTTCAAGGGCGAGACTTTGACATCATCGATGACTTTGACATCATCGATCTGAGGACATGGTGCATTTTTTAGAAAGGTGAAAACAAGAAGCCGATGGATATTTTTATGAGCTTCAATAGAGATATCAAAGCAGGGAAAGAGATTTTGAAGATATGCAGTGGCTTCCCTTTCGAGAGTCAGTTTGAAGTTGGCTATTTTTCTTCTAATGCTTCAGTGTGAGAGAAAACTATCGCTAATGAGGGTTTGAAAACAAGGGCCTTGGATTTGGAAATAATCACCGAGATTCTTCTGGATTTTGCCTTTTTGGTTTTGAGTGGTGATTGAGCGTTTGAAGGACTTGGAGTAAAAATAGATTTGGTGGGGGTACTTTTTGGACGGTGTAGGATATCAGTTGGGATTTCAGGTTGTGAACTTCTGACACCAGGAGATGATGGAGGAACTTCAGTTGAAGACGATGAGATTTCAGTCTTAACTGATTCTGATTTGGAACCTCCCTTGACGAATCTGAGATACTGATTGAAACTAATCTTATCTGGCCAGAAGGCAGTGATATGCTTTGCGGCTTCAATGATGATTTGAGACACTCGACTACCCTGTCTCAGCATCTTAGAAGTCTTCTTGAGAGATGGCTCTTCAGAGAGCAGTTGCAGATAAGCTTTCTCCCAATTGAACGGTCCTTCCTTCATTAAGGCAACCAAAATACTTTTCTGACTTTGAGAAGCTTGATCGTGCGATCCTGTTGTTCCTATCGTGCTAAGAACTTGTATTCTGGTTTCAGATATGAAAGTTTCAGTGTGCTTTCAGTGGAGATCTTTTTGTCCTTAACGACGATTTTGAGAATCTCGTTTGCCTCTTCATCAGGGATGTCAGAAATCAAACCAGTGTTGGGCAGATGGTACAATTTTTGAACGATTTGGGTGATGTCAATATTGACCTTTTCTTTCTCCTTCAAGTTTTCGGTAGTAAAGGAGATTATCGAAGAAACATGATGACCGTCTGCATTGATGTGAGATTCAAATTTATAACGCTTCTTTATTGAGTCGATGCACTGAATATGGGAGGCGCCATGGTGGGGACCACCTTATAGCGTCTTCCACTAGAGATGCTCTACAAAAATTGATTTACTTTACATAAACTAATATTATGTTGTATAATATAAATATAGAATGATAAAAACTGATGTGAGATTCAAATTGGTATCGTTTTATTTAGATTTTAATTTGTGAAGTCTAATAGAAAATTGATGTGTAATTTAGAATCTGGTTAAAAGATTACAAAATATATTACTCAATTTAGATTTTTAATATTTGGGATTCAAAATTTGCTTAATAAAAATTGCATAAAATACATACTTTTGTTTAGGTTATGAATGAAAAAGTATCACAAAAATCAATATGAGATTATATTGTAAAGCTAAATATTGAATTATAAAATCAATAAAATATAAATAGCATAAGAAAAATCATATTTATTAATTTATTATTTAGTATATGGATTCACTTTATTCAATAATTTAATTTGCAAAGCTTTATGAGAAAAGATTTGGGATTCAAAAGTTGCTTAATCAAAATTAGATCAAGTATATACTTTTGTTTAGGTTATTAACTAAAAAACTATCATAAAATTCAATATGATATTCAAATTGCATTATTTATTTTTACAAATTTGTTTTTATATAGATTTTACATTTTCTATAATTTAATAAAAAAAAGTGTCATAAAAATCAATATGAGATTCAAATTGCATCATTATAATTTTATAAATATGTTTGTATATAAATTTTATATTTACTAAATATCGTAAAACTAGATGTTGAATTATAGAATTAATAATATAAATAACATAAGAAAAATCAAATTTATTATTTCAATATTTTAATATATGGACTCACATTATTCAATAATGTTGGGTCCATGAGGGTTACGAAACTGGTGTATGGGGGGAGAATACACCAGAAAAGCTAATTTTGAATTTTAAAACATTTAAAGCTTCTTTTGAAAAGCTCACTTTCATAAACTGAAAGTAGTCTTGACTGATAGTGAGGATAAGACGACACAAAATTTCAGTCAAGACGTTTCAAGTTAGAGACTGAGCACTAGACTGATTTTGAGAATGATTCAGTTCAAGAAATAGATCAATAAACAATTGATCCAAAATAAGCTTCAGTCTACCGTTAGTGAAAGCAAATAGGAGTTATGAATCTTACGGAAAAATCAAAGATTTGTCAGTTCAATCAATAACACACACAACGGAAAAACGACCTTTAACAAAATAGCCTTTTTGAAGGTTGGGTTGTCAGTTTACAGAATTCTCTATTTACTTAAACCAGTTTCAGTTGAAAAACGATTTAGCACTAAAGAAAAGGTGACAACTGAAAGCAATAAAGAACACAGAGAATCTTACGTGGTTCAGATCAACATCTTACATCCACGGTCAGCTGGTTAGACTGAAAACCACTAGGCTTGTGCTTATGGGTGCACAACAAACCTTACAACTGAAACAACCGTTTCAATACCAACACATTGGGTTGGACTTCTCGTCTCTTTTCTCCATCTCGCAGGTTTGCAAGACTTCACTCGTCTTGCTTGCGGGGGCTGAGAACACTTCGAGTTTAGATAACTATCTAAAACTCTAACTCTCAAACACTTTTTTTGCTCGGTTGAAAAGGGAGTTTGTACTACCAACTAAATTACAGAGAACAAGCTCTCTGTAATTGACATCTAGGCTTAAGATTTACAAAGGAATGCCTAGAGGTTCCAAGAGAATATATGTAATCAGATAACTGATTTTAGGCTTGGTGTATTCTCTTCTTCGATTCAAACTATTGACAAGTATGAGTAGGCTGACTTGCGGGTTTGGCAGAGGTTCAACAAGATGTGCTTGAATCGGTGAAGATTGAACTTAGACGATGAACCTATTTATAGGCAAAGTCTTGAATAGATCCGTTGGCGGAGATTGTCTTCAGGATCTTGCCGTTGTGAGATAGCTTTGAATTTGGGCTCAGGTCTTCAATCTTCTAATCTCCTTGAGTCTGAAAGAAGTAAAGTCTTCTTTCTTGGAGATGGTGTTACAGGCCGATGTGACACAGCAGGAGAGGCTTTGTGGCAGGAAGGACGATCTCATATCTTCGGGATTTAATGCTTTTGTCTTAGCATTAATTGCATCAAGTACAACGGTTGACTATTTTAGCTTCTTGAGGAATGGACTGATGCATTCTAATGTATCAGTCCGTGAATAGTCAGGTGGTCTTCAGTGTCTATCCTTCAGTCGGCTCTGCTGATCATGTGTCTTCAATCTTCTGCTTCAACCAACATCCTTCATTCTTCAGTCTGGTGCCTTCAGTTAAAGTCTTCAGTCTTTGCCGCTTCAGACTAAACTAGTTAGGACTAAAATACTTAAGTCCATAAAGAGAAACATAATCTAGAAGAGTACTCTAGTAGTTTTGGTTAGGGGTGTTCGCGGTTTGGTTTGGTGCGGTTTGACACTAAAACCAAACCAAACCGTAAAATACGGTTTGATAATTTTTTGAAACCAAACTAAACTGTATTAGTATCAAAACCAAACCAAACCAAACTGCATTAATGCGGTTTGGTGCGGTTTGGTTTACGGTTTTTTTATATATTTTTTATTTTCTTGTTTCAAAGTAATAAAAAGATCTTCAAAAATAATAAAAATAAAATATTATTGAAAATAATAGTCGAAATACACTAAAAACTATTCCGAGACATAAATGAATGAAATGATTTTATGTGTATTTTAAGAATAAGAATAAAATAACACCTTTTGCAAATAATCAAAAAGTTGTATAAATTTCACATCTTCAACTTATGTGATAGAACCAACAATCTAATATGAATATTATATGAAAACAAATATGACAATAATTAATAGCATATATGCCATATAATGAGTAATATCTACAACATCCTTGCATATTTCTTTTTCAACCTATATAGAAAAACATAACTACATAAGTGTGCAACAAACTAAATTAATAATATATATATATATATATATATATATATATAATGGTTTACGGTTGGTTTGGTCTATAATTTTAAAAAACCAAACCTAAACCGTAAACCAAACCAAACCACTCAAATACGGTTTGGTTTGATTTGGTCTACAGTTTAAACCAAATTGTGAACACCCCTAGTTTTGGTATCATCAAAACCAGGAGGTTGGATATATCTTTTTATGTCCCAATAAATTTAATTATTGGCCAAAGTAACATTAGATAAATTAAATTATTTTTTAATAAAAATATAACTATTTATTTGGCCATCTAAAACTTGATTGATCAAATTATATTGATGGTGCTAATATATAAAGGATCAGATACTACACAAGTATTTATATAGAGTTTGATTAAAAATCAATGTAAAATAAGAGATATGACTTGTGAAAAATTGAGAATGAAGGATAATAGAGATTTTTGAAAATAATATATGGCGCCTTACTTTTTGTTCCAACCATTAATTATATTGTATTTTACACACACACACACACACACACACACACACACATATATATATATATATATATATATATATATATATATATATATATACACGGTTAACCCGATAACCGATTTGGTTAACCAATACCCGAATTTTTTTAAAAAGTGATAACCAAAATCAATCCATTGCCTGAAAATTTCGATTATTGGATACTCAAACCCATAAATTTCGATTCGGTTAATGGATTAACCAAAATCCGATAACCAATTAGACAATCCTAGTTGTTGATTATATCAAAACAAGACGATCATGTTAAGGTTCAAACACTTGAAACCATCTAAAATAAATATATTCATGCATGTCCTAATTCCTAAACTTGATTAATTACCTTAATCCATTTAAGTTTTTAAATAAAAAAATGTTACAATAATATCTCAGTAAAACCAAATATTACAAAGTAAATATTAAGCATACATAGTAAAAATTTAAAAAAAAAAAAAAACAACAACAACAACAACAAATTTGTAGTAGCCCGCTCTTTTATTTATGATTAAAACTAGTAAATGCAAATTTTTATAAATGAATCCAGTTTATGGTCCTGATTTTTTTTATCAGAAACGGAGTTATTATTTTAGCTTTATACTTTTATAACGTATGAGAAAAACGCGACGAGGATTATTGAGCATTCAATAATTATTATTTCCAAGTTATAACTGACTTAGCAAAGTCATGTTATTTATTAATCGAGAAACAGAAGCAGTTATATTTTACTAGTACTACTAGAAGTCGAGGAATTATTCCGACTGCAACGCAGATTAAATCTACAGATTTAATTTAAGTTATATTACAGTTTAACAAGTTAGCAGGCAAGGAAAAAGATATCAAGCAAGATACAGAAATGCGATGATTGAAAATCGAAGCCAGTATTTATTTACAGTTCACAGATTACAGGCTAGTTCCCAGCTTGGGGAAAATCGTTTAGTATATTACAAAAGCAAAAGCTCTTCAATCAATTAAAGTTTAAATACAATTATTATTTCAATCTTTTGTAAATAATGTACACGTCTTTGCTCCCCACTTCTCCACTCCACTTCTCCACTCCACCAACTTCCCCACCACACTCAACTATCAGCCACCACCCTTTTTCTCCACCAAACTTTCCACTTATTTCCTTCCCCACCACACGCAATAATGCAATACTCACTCTCAGCTCATTCACAGAGTACCAAAGAACAATCCCAGCTTGTTCCTGTCAAGTTCTCAAGGTAAGCTTGCCTTAATGTTTCCACCTTTCTTCCATTTGCAACCTGTATTTATTGAAAGAAACAAGTATGATTTATTTCAGTTTCTATCCACTGATTCAAACACCACAGCAGCCAACATCAATTTACAGCAACTCACTCCTGGAGAAATCAACTTATTTTCATAAGAGGTAAACCAACTCACACATACACTCAAAATCAGTCATTCATTTTATAAAGAAAACCATCACCGATGACATGTTCATGTACATAATCAACACTAACTAGGACTGCACAATTCACAGAGGATACGCACACATATTATGTCACAGAAATCAGCACGCATACCTTGTTCTTTTTCTGATAAATGAGTTCCATAAAATGTTCTTTCTACTACATTTTAGAATTATCACAAATTGGTTAAAGAAAAGAAAAGGGAGTATCTATGCATTGTGTGTGGGCGTGAGTGTTGAGATGAAGCTGTTGTCGCTGTTGTTGTGAGTCGGGATGTGTGAGTTGTTGGAGGAGGCCGTCGAAGGTGGCGACCTTCGTTGCAGTCGATCGGCGAGGAGAGGGCTGAGATTGTGAGGCTGCTGAGCCGTGAACACAGGGATCGGCGGCGGCTTTCGCTGCTACTCGCCGGAATAGAAGTGGGTGAGAACAGCCGGGGGCTGCTCACGGCCGGCGACGGCTCGGCGGCAAGCCGCTGCCTTTTTCTTTTTCTGTCGAAAATTGGGAGGAGAGGAGAGAGATTATTAGAGTTCAGTTTTAAAAAAAAAGAGAGAGAGACGGGAAAAGGGGTAAGAGAAGAAGAGAGGGAAGGGAGGAGGCACGACCTTGCCGGGCTTAGGCGGCGGCGACGCCGGCAACCTCGTCGGAGCCGTGAATCGAGAGAGAGAGCTCGATTGGATTTTCAGCGAGAGAGAGAAGAAGGAGGACGAGCGACTGGTTTGAGAGTTGAGAGAGAGATAACCGAGAGGGGGAGGAGAAGTAGAGCTTTTGGGCCTTTTGTTTTTTTTAAATTGTTTGGGCTTAAGTTTATTTCCTTTGCTTGGGCCGATTTTGGAGTATTTTTTTTAGATGGGCTGTTTGTTATCCCATTAATTTGGGCCCAGAACCATATCCCTTAATTTCACATGGGCTAGCATATATTGGGCTTTCCCTTTTAATTTATTGTGGGCCGAATTATTTTAAGTTGGGCTCGATTAATTTAAGGAATTGGGCTGATGCATATTTTATGATGGGCTATTATTCTAGTCCCATTTATATTTCGTTGGGCCAGTTTAATTCATCATTTTGGCCGATTAAATTGCCTTTCTGGGCTAAGATTAATTCTTTTCAGTCCACATTAATTATTATTTGGACCCCTATTTTAATTGTTTTGGGTCGAAGACTTTTTAAGTTGGGCTTTAATTCTTTTAAAGCTTGAGCTGAAGTTACTCCTTTGAGCTAAGCCTAGCAGTATCAATTTTTGATGGAGCCCAATTATTTATCAGTAATGAGCCGCCCAGTTTATTAATTAATGTTTTTGGACTTCCGACTTTAAAGCAAGCCATTATTGTTTATTTCATTTAAGCCACTGGTTTATTTAATTAATTGGCTACTCTCTTTTGAGCCTATTAATTATTTGAGGTTACGCTAGTAATGATGCTTCTATCGAAAAGCCCGATAATTTCTACAAGGTCACACCTCGTTTAAAGCCGAGTTAGTCCTTTTTCAATCAAGTACAAATGCGAGGTTTATTTCACGACTAGAATATTCCGATGAGGAAGGAAGAATCACAGTTTTATTCGACCGCGCTAGACGAGAATTAGCTAAATCTATTAACGAGGATTAATAGTAGAATTCCCGATTATCGCTCAAAAGATTAGATCACGCATACCAGATTCATGCATAGTTAAATTACGCTTTCTCATTAATTAAGAATTTTCCTCGAGGCAATGTCTTATTTTATATTCTCGTGATTAAGGTCAAGCGCGAGAGTAAGAACTACACAAGGAGTTAGAGTACCTTAGCAAAACTTTGCTATCAGGTGGGCAATTTCTTACGCGTAAATAAAATGCTATGCATGTGTTATGCTTTATAATGCAAATTGGATCTTCAAGTATGATATGCTTTATTATGCTTTACGCTAAATGATTTACGCTTGATTACGCTTATTTACGCTTGAATGCTTTACGCTGATAAGTTTATGCCTGTGATTGATGCTTGCGTCTGTTGGGGGAGGCCTCCCTCAACAGTACGATGCCGTGTCCGCTGAGGAGGGCCTTCCTCACGGCGCGATGCCCGTGTCCGCTGAGGGAGGCCTCCCTAGCGGCGCGATGCCAGTATTCCAGTGTTACAGCGTCTATTGGGGGAGGCCTCCCTCAATAGTACGATGCCGTGACCGCTGAGGGAGGCCCCCTTCACGGCGCGATGCCCGTGTTCGTTGGGGAAGGCCTTCTCCACGACACGATGCGTGTTGATGATTGTTAATGATGAAGAATGCACTCATGCTGTTTATGAATATGGAAATGTTTAATGAGCAAAGGATTTGAAAGAAACTTATGCCTCTTATGCGAAGTTGTGTTTTGTTGTTGATATTATGTTATATGCTTGGCACTGCCCACTGAGTACTCTTGTACTCAGCCCTTCGTATGTTTATGTTTGTGCAGGTTGAGTTGTGATGGGCGATGAAGTGTTGCTGAGTGGAGTTTTTGTTGAACTTAAAGTAGGCTCAGAAAGGATACATGTCTTCATACATGTATCTCAGTTATGCATTCCGCTGTAAACACTGATTATTTCAGTTACACCTTCCGTTGCAAACTCTGATAATGTTTTAGCCAAGCCCCTAACGATGCCTTTTTCCTTTTAAGGAATATAACGCTTATACAAGTTCTTTGAGTACCCTTTTTATGCGAACTATGCCTTTTTCCTTTTTTAAGGAATATTTCACGCGTATTCAAGCTCTTTGAGTATTCTTTTATGCACCCCTTTCTAAACCCGCTTCTTAATTTCCCTTCCCCAGTCATGGTTTTCCCGGATTAATTATCCTTAATTAAGGCCGGTCGTGACAGAGTGGTATCAGAGCAGTTCGTTTGCTCTGAGCCTAAGAGTTTATTTAAGCCAAACTTAGAATGGATCACTAAAGTGTCTAGAGTTCAATCGACAAAGCTCAGCACTTCATCGCATCACACTCAACGAAGCAGAATGGTAAGCTATTCCAAGTTTTGAGTTAATGTTTACAAAAAAGTGAGAATTATCGTAATAGCAAAGTGAGTAACTATTAATAGCTTTGTTATATTGTGTTTGAATGAAATGATTTACGCAAGTGCGATTAAGTATGCCTATGGAATGAATCCCTATGAACATAGAGCTATTAAGTTATGAGATCACCACTACGACAAAACATAGAAGCAAACATAGAAGAAATTAGATTGTATCTTTTGGTGGCTATAGTGAAGGCAGCAAGATAAGTGATACGTATAGAATAATTCTTAAGCTCATGATTTTATAGCCGCTATGAATCTCCATGACTTATGCTTAAGTATCCAATTTAGATGATGTGATATTATATGCTTAAGAATTGATATGACTCATGGATTTGAGATGCTAAGGACCCTTAGAGCTTACTACATCAATGTTGTCATTGGAGTTATGACTTGTTTACAAGTTAGAATAAGTTAACCTGTACAAGAATTCTTTTGAGGCTTGTATTAGATTATGCTAGAGTGTACTAATTGGCACATCTTTGCTATCAGAATGCCGCCTAAGATAGGACGCCCTGCGAGAAACAATAACAATCGCAGAAACCGTAACGATGTACCCGAAGAACCACAAGATGCTCGAGGACATAACCCATCCCCTCCGCCCCCGACTAGGAGAGTCGAAGAACTCTTTTTAAGGCAGAACCCACCTACGTTTGACGGAACGAGTGAACCAGCTGAAGCTGAGATTTGGGTGCGTGCAAATGAACGCATCTTCAACTTTCTACATTGTAGTGATGAGGAGCGCCTATCTTGCGTCTCATTCCAGCTAACAGGATCAGCGGATTTCTGGTGGGAAGCACGACGAAAAATTCTGACACCTGAACAATGGGCAAGTTATACTTGGGAAGATTTTAAGACAGGATTATATGATAAATATATTCCGAAAAGCTATAGGAAGAAGAAAGAAGCTGAGTTCTACGAGTTAAAGCAAGGAAAGAAATCTGTGGTTGAATACGACAAGGAATTCTGCAACCTGTCTAGGTTTGCTCCGCAACAAGTGGACACAGATGAGAAGATGGCAGAGAAATTTTGTACCGGTCTGCGACACGAAATTAGGATGGCCCTAGCAAGCCACGGAGGACTCTCATACACGGAGTCTCTGAACAGGGCACTTGACATTGAAGCTGCAATGCCGTCAGACAAGTCAGCCCCACTGTTGATCTCAACGCCAAACGATCCACCAGCAGCCTCGCATACCCTCAAAGGGAAGCGCAAGTGGGACAACAACGAAGACAATATCAATCAGACTAGTAAGAAAGTGTGGCAAGAAAAGGAACGGGCCGAACAGTTTAATCAACCAAGGTACGAGGCACAGACTAACCTCGAGCCAACTGGAGGTAACCAAGGTCAGAAAGAAATTTCACCTTGCCCAAATTGCGGTAAGATGCATAGGGGTGTTTGTCGAGCTGGGACTAACGGTTGTTACAATTGTGGCCAAAAGGGTCAC
The DNA here is from genome assembly GCF_028751815.1 of Salvia miltiorrhiza. Classification (NCBI taxonomy): domain Eukaryota; kingdom Viridiplantae; phylum Streptophyta; class Magnoliopsida; order Lamiales; family Lamiaceae; genus Salvia; species Salvia miltiorrhiza. Next base: position 29,563,773 of record NC_080393.1, on the reverse strand, counting down.
TACTCCACGCAATGACCCAACAGATAACGAGGTTCAGCAATTGAGAACACCCGCACCCCCTTGCCAGCAATACGTGGACACTTGCGAAATCAGCCTCAATCACATCAGTGAAAATCTTATGGAGACACCGCAGACAAGAGAAGCTACGTGGGAATTTGAAGACAAGATGAAGGAAAAATACCCCGAACTGTTTTAGCAGAGATATGCAAATTTCGGGACGAAATTTTTGTTAAGAGGGGTAGTATGTAGTAGCCCGCTCTTTTATTTATGATTAAAACTAGTAAATGCAAATTTTTATAAATGAATCCAGTTTATGGTCCTGATTTTTTTTATCAGAAACGGAGTTATTATTTTAGCTTTATACTTTTATAACGTATGAGAAAAACGCGACGAGGATTATTGAGCATTCAATAATTATTATTTCCAAGTTATAACTGACTTAGCAAAGTCATGTTATTTATTAATCGAGAAACAGAAGCAGTTATATTTTACTAGTACTACTAGAAGTCGAGGAATTATTCCGACTGCAACGCAGATTAAATCTACAGATTTAATTTAAGTTATATTACAGTTTAACAAGTTAGCAGGCAAGGAAAAAGATATCAAGCAAGATACAGAAATGCGATGATTGAAAATCGAAGCCAGTATTTATTTACAGTTCACAGATTACAGGCTAGTTCCCAGCTTGGGGAAAATCGTTTAGTATATTACAAAAGCAAAAGCTCTTCAATCAATTAAAGTTTAAATACAATTATTATTTCAATCTTTTGTAAATAATGTACACGTCTTTGCTCCCCACTTCTCCACTCCACTTCTCCACTCCACCAACTTCCCCACCACACTCAACTATCAGCCACCACCCTTTTTCTCCACCAAACTTTCCACTTATTTCCTTCCCCACCACACGCAATAATGCAATACTCACTCTCAGCTCATTCACAGAGTACCAAAGAACAATCCCAGCTTGTTCCTGTCAAGTTCTCAAGGTAAGCTTGCCTTAATGTTTCCACCTTTCTTCCATTTGCAACCTGTATTTATTGAAAGAAACAAGTATGATTTATTTCAGTTTCTATCCACTGATTCAAACACCACAGCAGCCAACATCAATTTACAGCAACTCACTCCTGGAGAAATCAACTTATTTTCATAAGAGGTAAACCAACTCACACATACACTCAAAATCAGTCATTCATTTTATAAAGAAAACCATCACCGATGACATGTTCATGTACATAATCAACACTAACTAGGACTGCACAATTCACAGAGGATACGCACACATATTATGTCACAGAAATCAGCACGCATACCTTGTTCTTTTTCTGATAAATGAGTTCCATAAAATGTTCTTTCTACTACATTTTAGAATTATCACAAATTGGTTAAAGAAAAGAAAAGGGAGTATCTATGCATTGTGTGTGGGCGTGAGTGTTGAGATGAAGCTGTTGTCGCTGTTGTTGTGAGTCGGGATGTGTGAGTTGTTGGAGGAGGCCGTCGAAGGTGGCGACCTTCGTTGCAGTCGATCGGCGAGGAGAGGGCTGAGATTGTGAGGCTGCTGAGCCGTGAACACAGGGATCGGCGGCGGCTTTCGCTGCTACTCGCCGGAATAGAAGTGGGTGAGAACAGCCGGGGGCTGCTCACGGCCGGCGACGGCTCGGCGGCAAGCCGCTGCCTTTTTCTTTTTCTGTCGAAAATTGGGAGGAGAGGAGAGAGATTATTAGAGTTCAGTTTTAAAAAAAAAGAGAGAGAGACGGGAAAAGGGGTAAGAGAAGAAGAGAGGGAAGGGAGGAGGCACGACCTTGCCGGGCTTAGGCGGCGGCGACGCCGGCAACCTCGTCGGAGCCGTGAATCGAGAGAGAGAGCTCGATTGGATTTTCAGCGAGAGAGAGAAGAAGGAGGACGAGCGACTGGTTTGAGAGTTGAGAGAGAGATAACCGAGAGGGGGAGGAGAAGTAGAGCTTTTGGGCCTTTTGTTTTTTTTAAATTGTTTGGGCTTAAGTTTATTTCCTTTGCTTGGGCCGATTTTGGAGTATTTTTTTTAGATGGGCTGTTTGTTATCCCATTAATTTGGGCCCAGAACCATATCCCTTAATTTCACATGGGCTAGCATATATTGGGCTTTCCCTTTTAATTTATTGTGGGCCGAATTATTTTAAGTTGGGCTCGATTAATTTAAGGAATTGGGCTGATGCATATTTTATGATGGGCTATTATTCTAGTCCCATTTATATTTCGTTGGGCCAGTTTAATTCATCATTTTGGCCGATTAAATTGCCTTTCTGGGCTAAGATTAATTCTTTTCAGTCCACATTAATTATTATTTGGACCCCTATTTTAATTGTTTTGGGTCGAAGACTTTTTAAGTTGGGCTTTAATTCTTTTAAAGCTTGAGCTGAAGTTACTCCTTTGAGCTAAGCCTAGCAGTATCAATTTTTGATGGAGCCCAATTATTTATCAGTAATGAGCCGCCCAGTTTATTAATTAATGTTTTTGGACTTCCGACTTTAAAGCAAGCCATTATTGTTTATTTCATTTAAGCCACTGGTTTATTTAATTAATTGGCTACTCTCTTTTGAGCCTATTAATTATTTGAGGTTACGCTAGTAATGATGCTTCTATCGAAAAGCCCGATAATTTCTACAAGGTCACACCTCGTTTAAAGCCGAGTTAGTCCTTTTTCAATCAAGTACAAATGCGAGGTTTATTTCACGACTAGAATATTCCGATGAGGAAGGAAGAATCACAGTTTTATTCGACCGCGCTAGACGAGAATTAGCTAAATCTATTAACGAGGATTAATAGTAGAATTCCCGATTATCGCTCAAAAGATTAGATCACGCATACCAGATTCATGCATAGTTAAATTACGCTTTCTCATTAATTAAGAATTTTCCTCGAGGCAATGTCTTATTTTATATTCTCGTGATTAAGGTCAAGCGCGAGAGTAAGAACTACACAAGGAGTTAGAGTACCTTAGCAAAACTTTGCTATCAGGTGGGCAATTTCTTACGCGTAAATAAAATGCTATGCATGTGTTATGCTTTATAATGCAAATTGGATCTTCAAGTATGATATGCTTTATTATGCTTTACGCTAAATGATTTACGCTTGATTACGCTTATTTACGCTTGAATGCTTTACGCTGATAAGTTTATGCCTGTGATTGATGCTTGCGTCTGTTGGGGGAGGCCTCCCTCAACAGTACGATGCCGTGTCCGCTGAGGAGGGCCTTCCTCACGGCGCGATGCCCGTGTCCGCTGAGGGAGGCCTCCCTAGCGGCGCGATGCCAGTATTCCAGTGTTACAGCGTCTATTGGGGGAGGCCTCCCTCAATAGTACGATGCCGTGACCGCTGAGGGAGGCCCCCTTCACGGCGCGATGCCCGTGTTCGTTGGGGAAGGCCTTCTCCACGACACGATGCGTGTTGATGATTGTTAATGATGAAGAATGCACTCATGCTGTTTATGAATATGGAAATGTTTAATGAGCAAAGGATTTGAAAGAAACTTATGCCTCTTATGCGAAGTTGTGTTTTGTTGTTGATATTATGTTATATGCTTGGCACTGCCCACTGAGTACTCTTGTACTCAGCCCTTCGTATGTTTATGTTTGTGCAGGTTGAGTTGTGATGGGCGATGAAGTGTTGCTGAGTGGAGTTTTTGTTGAACTTAAAGTAGGCTCAGAAAGGATACATGTCTTCATACATGTATCTCAGTTATGCATTCCGCTGTAAACACTGATTATTTCAGTTACACCTTCCGTTGCAAACTCTGATAATGTTTTAGCCAAGCCCCTAACGATGCCTTTTTCCTTTTAAGGAATATAACGCTTATACAAGTTCTTTGAGTACCCTTTTTATGCGAACTATGCCTTTTTCCTTTTTTAAGGAATATTTCACGCGTATTCAAGCTCTTTGAGTATTCTTTTATGCACCCCTTTCTAAACCCGCTTCTTAATTTCCCTTCCCCAGTCATGGTTTTCCCGGATTAATTATCCTTAATTAAGGCCGGTCGTGACAAAATTCCCACACACTTGTAGACTAATGGTAAGGTTCATTTGGTATTTAAGTACAATACTCAGCTAAAACATAGTAATTTAAAAGTGATTTTACTACTGATGCACGTCCAAAATTTGTAATTTAATACTTTCACGTCCCAATATTATTGGTTCGTATTTTTTTTTTGGGCTGTCACATATAACATGACTTGTTTCTTTTTTGAGCCATATTAGGAGTGGATTAGTAAAATAATTAAAAGCAATATAAAAGCCTAATTGAACCCTGTTATTTCTACCCTCTACGGATTCTCTCTCAATCTCTGCTCTTTGTTGCCCTCTCTCTACTCTTTGCACTGTAAAAGCACTATAAAAGCCTAACTTGAAATGCCTTTTCTTGAATTTAAATCTGGAATCAAGCTTTGATTTAAAGTTTAGATTTGATTTTGTGATGAATTTTCGTTTGACCTTCGAAAATCAAAAATTCATTATGCAATCTCTAGAAAATCAAAGCTTCATTTAGAGTTTAAAATTTGTTCAAAATTTATTTTCAATAATTTATGGATGAATTTTCGTTTGAGATTTTTGATGTCCCTGGTATTGCAGATCGAGATCGAGGTTTCTCCCTAATTAAATTTAAAAACTCATTTAAACATGTGGACCTTCTTCTTTTCCTCCCTAGTTTAACTTTCCTAAATACATGTGAGACGAAGGGTGTACCTACTAATTACTCAGACATATTTAAATATATACATATAAATTGTTGTGATAATGGTTATCTATCTCAATACACATTACTAAGTAAATACTAATAATAAATAATTTAAATAAGAAAAGATAAAAAAAATCGAGAAAATTTCATGTAAGCATGTCGATATATTTAAACTTGTCTAGAACGTATATACTCGTACCCCTCCTGAATAATCGAACACATTTAAATATATATATAATAATTGATTATTTATCTCAGTATAATCGATCATTACAAAGTTATATGCCTTAATAATAAATAGTATGAATAATAAAATATAAAAAAATAAAAAAAATTCAATATATGCATGTCGATTAATGTTTGGACACCTTTAAAATTTTTGTATTTGTACATATCTAAACCCGATTAAAAGGTTATTTTACTACTCATCTATTGTCAAACCCAACTAAATATTTTCAATTTTTATGAATTTATTAACATCCCAATAAACACACACACACACACACACACACACACACACATATATATATATATATATATATATATTCTTTATTAACAATTATTATTTTTATTGTCATAAATTTACTATATTTTAATATTTAATATTTCTATTACAATTATGCACAAATCATTTAATGAGATCACATCACAATTAGAATTATATATATGCTAAATATTTATAAACAATATATATAAATATTAATTGATTTATTCTTTTGTAACGTCTTTATTAATTGATTGATAGTGTTAATGTTAATTGATATATACCATTAATAATTATAATTTATAGTTAAGAAAATAAAAAATAAAAAATAATTACAAATAAAGTAGAATTGAGAAATTTAAGAATGACACGGTAAAATCATTTTTCTATTACATAGTAGTATAAGATTTTTATTACTTTTCTATTTTATATAAGTTTGTTTCTAATTATCCATAAAATTGTCGTTGCGGATATTTTTGCAGAGATAAATCGAGAGAGATGCACTCCTCAACTTGATAATTCCTTGAGAAGATGATTTTTCTTTTCCTTTTTTCAACCCACAATTATACATACACAGATACATTTCTCGATTTCCTTGCCAATTATACAACTAGGGAGAGATAATGGATAGATTTTTCTTATTTTTAATGTGTTGGCATTTTGACGCTCTCCATCCATACTCAATTCCAAGTTCATATTTTAAATTTCATCGTCTTTTTGCCCCAAAAATTATATCTTCAATATTAAAAATAATCCTTTATTAAAAATATTCTTTCCCTCTCACAACAGTGTGCATCACTTCCGATGGCACTTGTTAATAAAATGTTAGATGAGTGTAATGAGAGTTGAGACCAGAATATTCCCTCCGTCTCACTTCTTTTAGGCACGAAAATTAAAAAACTTACCTTTAGGAACAAAGGGGATATCTACACCAATTAAATACTAGTATATTTTTTTATTCAAAATGAAAAACTCAGTCGGTTCTAGTGGGACATCCCAAAAAAGAAAACGAGCCTATTAGAGTGAGACAGAGAGAGTATAAAATAAGTGTAAAAAATAAGGAGTTAGTGGTTCGATAATGTCCAAAAATGATAAATACACACTTTTATAGGACGTCTCAAAATAAAAATAAGGGCGCACTCTTATGGGACAGAGAGAGTAATATTTTTCAATATTACAAATGATTTTTCATCCGATGAAGTAGTCATAAAGTTGCATTTCATATATCAAATATAGAGTATTAATTTTTGCCTTTTTAGACCTTCAAACTTCTAAATACTTCTGATCATCGTCATAAATTAGACTAACATCAGCTGAACTAAGCTCTAATTTCACCGAAAATTAAACTCGTGTGAAAATTTTAATAAAAATATAAATTTATGTATTTTTTTGGTTTAATTAAAAATTCAGATGAAGATTACAACTTTTTTCAAAGGTCGTGTATATTTTGACTATAAGCCCTAAAAGAATAATTTGAGAGAGAGATAAAAAAAAATTAAATATAGTTTTGAGGGCTGGTCTTGGGTGCGACCGTCGCACAGTGTGCGACGGGTCCGCCCCGGCCCGCGCCCGACCCGGCCCGCAATCCAGACCCGCAATCATAAATCCTAAAATATTACATTTGTTTATAATAATTATTACTTTTAATAAGCATGAAATATACATTTGTTCGTACAAATGTATACTTATATAAATATAGGTATTTTCCTTCATTTAATATACAGTATTATATTTTCTAAACCCTAAATTCTATAAACTAAACCCTAAACCCTGTAAACTAAACCCTAAGCGTGAACACTAAACCCTAATAGGTGAAAACTAAACCCTAAGCATAAGATATACATTTGGTCGCACAAATGTATACTTATATTAATATAAATATTTACCTTCATTCAATATAAAACATTATACATATCAATATACATTTATATGAACAAATGTATATATTATGTTTATTAAAAGTAACAATTATTATACACAAATGTAATAATTAGGAGTATGAGTCAAACCCACGCGGGTCAGGGTTCCGGGTCAGGAGGGCGGGTTTGGGCCGGGTCGACCCGTCGCACAGGAGAATTAGCGTAGTTTTGAATATTAAAATTGGTGCATCACATCACATAGCGTCGTATGATTGGATGATAGATACAGAGCAACGCAAGAGTCCATTCGTCAGCAATGGAATAGAGTCAGTTTCTCACTCTTTATTAGAATCGAATCTTTGAGTTATCCACTTTACATACGAAGACTTATAATTGACTCTAAATACAGTCACTCTTTTCTTCTTCATATGGGTTTGCATCTTTAGAAGCTCATGGCTTTTTGATCGTTCAACTCTCATCCAAGGAGCAATATATTTCTGGGTAATCCTCTCTCTCTCTCTCTCTCTCTCTCTCTCTCTCTCTCTAACACATATACATACATTTGATTAGATCCGTTGGTAAAAACATGGCCTTAGATTCTTGGAATTTCAAGATTTATGTTGAAATTGTATAGATTCTTGGTGATGATCATAGTGGCCGTCGCAGCCGTCTTTAGTTAGTTTCCATAGTTGCGATTTAGTACTAATTTTTGTCACATCAAACTGCAGTTTGTCGGTTACATTAAAAATGAGAAAGACACTTCATGTTTCTGGTTTCCCTAAACTGATTGCTGCTGAAGAAGTGAGAAAGTTCTTGGAGGGTCACACGTGCGAGGGAGCTATAGAGGCTCTAGAAGTAAAACCAGGCAAGAGGGGTTCGAGGGCTTATGCCAAAGTCCAATTTACCTCTAAAGAAGACGCCGACAAGATTATACATTTGGCCAACATTGGCCTCTACTATTATTTGGGAAACTCTCGCTCTTACTTGAAGGCCTTTGAACAGGACACCAACTTTGTAAATCATAGATCTTTTATGCATGAATTGGATGGCCTCACTTTGAATTTTGGGTGTCAGGTATCAAAAGATAGGTTTTCTGTGCTGTGGAGGGCTGCAGATGTCTCTGTTAAATTTGGATCTTCCCTCAACAAAATGCACTTGTTTGTGTGTGAGGATCTGGTTGAATACCGGCTGCAGCTGTCGTACGAGAATATATGGCAGATTGTGCTGTATAATTCCAGTGTCCAAACTGAAAGGCTTCTCCTTATACAGGTCCGCTGCTTCTCTTGTTGTTGATTGTCTTGTTTTTGTGCTTCACTCACTGCATTCTCTTCTTCAGCTATTCGGAGCACCTCGGATATACAAGAAGCTCGAGTACTCAGTTTATAGCTTTTACAGGGAAACTCCGGATGATCAGTGGGTGAGAACCACAGATTTCACTCCCTCGTGTATCGGACAATCTTCTGGCCTGTGTCTCCAGCTTCCTCGCCACGTCAAACTCCCAGATTTCAAGAACAACTTCATGCACTACACTGTGAGCGAAGAGCCTTTCCAATTAGTGAAGGGAGCCCCGTTTTGTGGAAATCTGCCTCTGGTTCCGATTGTACAACCTCCGCGTGGCCTTGAGCTGCCTTACAAATTACTATTCAAGGTTTGCAGCTTGGTGCAGACCGGATGCCTTCCGGGAATGAAGCTAGACACAGAGTTTTTCCAGTGTCTCAATCCACGAAGATATGCTATCAGATACATAGAGCATGCTTTGGACAAGCTTTACTATATAAAGGAGTGCTGTTATGATCCTGTGGCATGGCTACGTGAGCAATACCGCAAGTACCAAACATTTGAGGAACTACCAAAGCCTACCACCATTTATTTGGATGACGGCTTGGTATATATTCACCGGGTTCAAGTTACCCCAACCAGAGTTTACTTTGCTGGTCCAGAGGTAAACATGTCAAACCGTGTGCTGCGCCAGTTTTCTGCCCACATTGACAATTTTCTTCGCGTTTCATTCATTGATGAGGAGTGGGATAAGATGTATTCCACTGATCTGTCTCCAAAGGTAGCCACTGGTGTTGGGAATGGAAGGACAAAGCTGTACGAGAGGGTGCTTTCAACTTTGAGGAATGGCATAACAATAGGGGAGAAGAGGTTTCAATTTCTTGCATTTTCCTCGAGTCAGTTGCGTGAAAATTCCCTCTGGATGTTTGCTCCAGTGGATGGCTTAACTGCTGATGATATAAGGCGGTGGATGGGCGACTTCAGTTCCATACGAAACGTGGCAAAGTATGCCGCGAGGCTTGGTCAGTCCTTTAGTTCGTCTACAGAGACGCTGAAAGTTGCTCAGTATGAGGTTGAAAGAATCCCTGATGTTGAGGTTGTAAGAGATGGAACCACATATATCTTTTCTGATGGGATTGGAAAGATATCATCTGATTTCGCTCGAAGGGTTGCTACTAAATGTGGAATTAGAGATGGTGTTCCATCTGCCTTTCAGATCAGGTATGGTGGCTACAAAGGTGTCGTTGCCGTCGATCCCACTTCATCAATGAAGCTGTCGCTGAGGAAGAGCATGCTCAAGTATCAATCAGACAACACGAAGCTAGATGTTCTATCATGGAGCAAGTATCAACCCTGTTTCATGAATCGCCAGATCATCACACTCTTGTCTACCCTTGGAGTGCGTGATCACGTCTTTGAGAAAAAGCAGAGGGAAGCAGTGGCTCAGCTCGATGACATCTTAGTCGATCCACTCAAAGCTCAAGATGCGCTGGACTTGATGTCTCCCGGGGAAAACACCAACATCCTGAAAGAAATGTTGAAATGCGGCTACAAGCCTGATGAAGAGCCGTTCCTCTCAATGATGCTGCAGACTTTCCGCCTAGCAAAGTTGCTCGATCTAAGGGTGAAGGCAAGGATATTCGTTCCACAAGCTCGCCAAATGATGGGATGTATGGACGAAACCGGCACCTTGGAATACGGACAGGTGTTTGTGCAATTTTCAGGCACTGGAAGCAGTGGGTTGTATGAGGGTACCAAGTACACCGTTACAGGAAAGGTGGCTGTGGCTAAGAACCCATGTCTGCACCCAGGCGACGTCCGTGTTCTCAGAGCTGTGGACGTGCAAGAGCTGCAGCACATGGTGGACTGTGTCGTCTTCCCACGAAAAGGAAAGAGGTAAAACTGAGTCTTTCATAGTTTCACTATTCAGTTTCATCAAATCATGATTTTAAGACATTGCATTGTGCTAATAACAGACCTCATCCAAATGAGTGCTCTGGGAGTGATTTGGATGGAGACATATACTTTGTGTGTTGGGACCCTGAGTTGATTCCCCCTCATCAAGAGCCTCCCATGACTTACAATCCTGCTCCAAACACACTACTAGATCACAATGTCACCATTGAGGTAATTAATTAATTACTAATAAGCATCAGTAAGTAACAGATTCAACTCTAATCATCATAAAATGTGCATCTGTGGTTATGGTGTAGGAAGTTGAAGAGTACTTTACCAACTACATTGTAAACGACAGTTTGGGAATCATTGCCAACGCACACACTGCCTTTGCTGACAAAGAGCGTGATGGGGCATTAAGCAGTCCATGTTTAGAGCTGGCCCAACTTTTCTCAGTAGCAGTCGACTTTCCCAAAACCGGAATTCCTGCTGAAATCCCTCCCCACCTACGTGTGAAAGAGTACCCTGATTTCATGGACAAACCCGACAAGACCACGTACACGTCGGAGAGGATCATCGGGAAGCTCTATCGGCAGGTGAAGGATATCGCCCCCCACGCAGCTTCTCTGGGGAGCTTCACCATGGAAGTAGCCATGAGATCATACGACACTGATATGGAAGTTAAGGGATTCAGGGAGTACATCGATGAAGCCTTCGAGTTTAAGACTGAGTATGATTACAAGCTGGGGAACATGATGGACTACTATGGCATCAAGACCGAGGCCGAGATACTGAGCGGCGCTATCATGAAGACGTCAAAGACTTTTGATCGGAGGAAGGATGCGGATGCGATTGGTGCATCTGTGAGGGCCCTTAGGAACGAAGCTAGGTCGTGGTTCAAGAAAGGAAGCGAATCAAGGGATGCCTACGCCATGGCTTCGGCTTGGTATCATGTTACTTATGATTCTTCTTTCTGGGGGTGCTACAATGTGGGGATGAAAAGGAGGGATCATTACATCAGTTTTCCATGGTGTGTTTACGACAAGCTTGTCCAAATCAAGAGGGCTAAATCTGCAAGGATATCCTCACTTAATAGGCACTTCAGAAATATGAAGCTTGTCCGAATCAAGAGGGCTAAATCTGCAAGGATATCCTCACTTAATAGGCACTTCAGAAATATGAATGTTTAGTTTTCACTCCACCTTCAATCTGCTTGTTTTGGTGTGTATTCAACTCAACTAATGCATATATAGTTTGTGTGTTATTTCAACTGAAATTTTATAAAAAAGTGTCATAAAAATCAATATGAGATTCAAATTGCATCATTATAATTTTATAAATATGTTTGTATATAAATTTTATATTTGCTAAATATCGTAAAACTAGATGTTGAATTATAGAATTAATAATATAAATAACATAAGAAAAATCAAATTTATTATTTCAATATTTTAATATATGGACTCACATTATTCAATAATGTTGGGTCCATGAGGGTTACGAAACTGGTGTATGGGGGGAGAATACACCAGAAAAGCTAATTTTGAATTTTAAAACATTTAAAGCTTCTTTTGAAAAGCTCACTTTCATAAACTGAAAGTAGTCTTGACTGATAGTGAGGATGAGACGACACAAAATTTCAGTCAAGACGTTTCAAGTTAGAGACTGAGCACTAGACTGGTTTTGAGAATGATTCAGTTCAAGAAATAGATCAATAAACAATTGATCCAAAATAAGCTTCAGTCTAGCGTTAGTGAAAGCAAATAGGAGTTATGAATCTTACGGACAAATCAAAGAGATTTGTCAGTTCAATCAATAACACACACAACGGAAAAACGATCTTTAACAAAATAGCCTTTTTGAAGGTTGGGTTGTCAGTTTACAGAATTCTCTATTTACTTAAACCAGTTTCAGTTGAAAAACGATTGAGCACTAAAGAAAAGGTGACAACTGAAAGCAATAAAGAACACAGCGAATCTTATGTGGTTCAGATCAACATCTTACATCCACGGTCAGCTGGTTAGACTGAAAACCACTAGGCTTGTGCTTACGGGTGCACAACAAACCTTACAACTGAAACAACCGTTTCAATACCAACACACTGGGTTAGACTTCTCGTCTCTTTTCTCAATCTCGCAGGTTTGCAAGACTTCACTCGTCTTGCTTGCGGGGGCTGAGAACACTTCGAGTTTAGATAACTATCTAAAACTCTAACTCTCAAACACTTTTTTTGCTCGGTTGAAAAGGGAGTTTGTACTACCAACTAAATTACAGATAACAAGCTCTCTGTAATTGACATCTAGGCTTAAGATTTACAAAGAAATGCCTAGAGGTTCCAAGAGAATATATGTAATCAGATAACTGATTTTAGGCTTGGTGTATTCTCTTCTTCGATTCAAACTATTGACAAGTATGAGTAGGCTGACTTGCGGGTTTGGCAGAGGTTCAACAAGATGTGCTTGAATCGGTGAAGATTGAACTTAGACGATGAACCTATTTATAAGCAAAGTCTTGAATAGATCCGTTGGCGGAGATTAATTGTCTTCAGGATCTTGCCGTTGTGAGATAGCTTTGAATTTGGGCTCAGGTCTTCAATCTTCTAATCTCCTTGAGTCTGAAAGAAGTAAAGTCTTCTTTCTTGGAGATGGTGTTACAGGCCGATGTGACACAGCAGGAGAGGCTTTGTGGCAGGAAGGACGATCTCATATCTTCGGGATTTAATGCTTTTGTCTTAGCATTAATTGCATCAAGTACAACGGTTGACTATTTTAGCTTCTTGAGGAATGGACTGATGCATTCTAATGTATCAGTCCGTGAATAGTCAGGTGGTCTTCAGTGTCTATCCTTCAGTTGGCTTTGCTGGTCATGTGTCTTCAATCTTCTGCTTCAGTCAACATCCTTCATTCTTCAGTCTGGTGCCTTCAGTTAAAGTCTTCAGTCTTTGCCGCTTCAGACTAAACTAGTTAGGACTAAAACACTTAAGTCCATAAAGAGAAACATAATCTAGAAGAGTACTCTAGTAGTTTTGGACCTTTTGGTATCATCAAAACCAGGAGGTTGGATATATCTTTTTATGTCCCAATAAATTTAATTATTGGCCAAAGTAACATTAGATAAATTAAATTATTTTTTAATAAAAATATAACTATTTATTTGGCCATCTAAAACTTGATTTATCAAATTATATTGATAGTGCTAATATATAAAGGATCGGATACTACACAAGTATTTATATAGAGTTTGATTAAAAATCAATGTAAGATAAGAGATATGACTTGTGAAAAATTGAGAATGAAGGAGAATAGAGATTTTTGAAAATAATATATGGCGCCTTACTTTTTGTTCCAACCATTAATTATTTTGTATTATATATATATATATATATAGGGTGTGGTTCTAGAGAGAACTACATTATTTGTGAGAACGGGAGAACCATCAAATCTAATGCATCCACTGTAAAAATTAATGCATTCGCTGTTAAAATTAATGCACTAAAAAAATTAAAAAAAAAAAATGCTCCCTTGAGGATTCGAACCCAGGATCTGCATTCATCCAACAAGATGATGCATCCACCGTAGATCTTGATGATCGAATGGCTGAAAATGGTTCTTCGGTCTTCTTTTATTTATGGTTCTTTCTTGAACCTCTCCCTATATATATATATATATATATATATATATATATATATATATATATATATATATATACGGTTAACCCGATAACCGATTCGGATAACCAATACCCGAATTTTTTTTAAAGTGATAACCAAAACCAATCCATTGCCTGAAAATTTCGATTATTGGATACTCAAACCCATAAATTTCGATTCGGTTAATGGATTAACCAAAATCCGATAACCAATTAGACAATCCTAGTTGTTGATTATATCAAAACAAGACGATCATGTTAAGGTTCAAACACTTGAAACCATCTAAAATAAATATATTCATGCATGTCCTAATTCCTAAACTTGATTAATTACCTTAATCCATTTAAGTTTTTAAATAAAAAATGTTACAATAATATCTCAGTAAAATCAAATATTACAAAGTAAATATTAAGCATACATAGTAAAAATTTAAAAAAAAAAAAAAAAAAAAAAAAAAAAAAAACAACAACAACAACAACAAATTCCCACACACTTGTAGACTAATGGTAAGGTTCATTTGGTATTTAAGTACAATACTCAGCTAAAACATAATTTAAAAGTGATTTTACTACTGATGCACATCCAAAATTTGTAATTTAATACTTTCCCGTCCCAATATTATTGGTTCGTATTTTTTTTTTTTTGAGCTGTCACATATAACATGACTTGTTTCTTTTTTGAGCCATATTAGGAGTGGATTAGTAACATAATTAAAAGCAATATAAAAGCCTAATTGAACCCTGTTATTTCTACCCTCTACGGATTCTCTCTCAATCTCTGCTCTTTGTTGCTCTCTCTCTACTCTTTGCACTGTAAAAGCACTATAAAAGCCTAACTTGAAATGCCTTTTCTTGAATTTAAATCTGGAATCAAGCTTTGATTTAAAGTTTAGATTTGATTTTGTGATGAATTTTCGTTTGACCTTCGAAAATCAAAAATTCATTATGCAATCTCTAGAAAATCAAAGCTTCATTTAGAGTTTAAAATTTGTTCAAAATTTATTTGCAATAATTTATGGATGAATTTTCGTTTGAGATTTTTGATGTCCCTGGTATTGCAGATCGAGATCGAGGTTTCTCCCTAATTAAATTTAAAAACTCATTTAAACATGTGGACCTTCTTCTTTTCCTCCCTAGTTTAACTTTCCTAAATACATGTGAGACGAAGGGTGTACCTACTAATTACTCAGACATATTTAAATATATACATATAAATTGTTGTGATAATGGTTATCTGTCTCAATACGCATTACTAAGTAAATACTAATAATAAATAATTTAAATAAGAAAAGATAAAAAAAATCGAGAAAATTTCATGTAAGCATGTCGATATATTTAAACTTGTCTAGAACGTATATACTCGTACCCCTCCTAAATAATCGAACACATTTAAATATATAATATAATAATTGATTATTTATCTCAGTATAATCGATCATTACAAAGTTATATGCCTTAATAATAAATAGTATGAATAATAAAACATAAAAATAATAATAAAATTCAATATAGGCATGTCGATTAATGTTTGGACACCTTTAAATTTTTTGTATTTGTACATATTCAAACCCGATTAAAAGGTTATTTTACTGCTCATCTATTGTCGAACCCAACTAAATATTTTCAATTTTTATGAATTTATTAACATCACAATAAACACACACACACACACATATATATATATATATATATATATTCTTTATTAACAATTATTATTTTTATTTTCATAAATTTACTATATTTTAATATTTAATATTTCTATTACAATTAATATGCACAAATCATTTAATGAGATCACATCCCAATTAGAATTATATGCTAAATATTTATAAACAAAATATATAAATATTAATTGATTTATGCTTTTGTAACGTCTTTATTAATTGATTGATTAATAAGTGTTAATGTTAATTGATATATACCATTAATAATTATAATTTATAGTTAAGAAAATATAAAATAAAAAATAATTACAAATAAAGTAGAATTGAGAAATTTAAGAATGACACGGTAAAATCATTTTTCTATTACATAGTATAAGATTTTTATTACTTTTCTATTTTATATAAGTTAGTTTCTAATTATCCATAAAATTGTCGTTGCGGATATTTTTGCAGAGATAAATCGAGAGAGATGCACTCCTCAACTTATTATTATTTTTTTTTTTTTGAAACCATGCACTCCTCAACTTGATAATTCCTTGAGAAGATTTTCTTTTCCTTTTTTAAACCCACTATTATACATACATTTCTCGAGCTTTGGGCGACGGCGTCTCACCGGCCTTTTGCTCCTGTGGTCTGCTGGTCATTGGCGGCAGATGGCGACGGCGTATAACCGGCCATCTGCCCTTTTTTGTTCCATTTGCTTTTGTCTTGTTTGTCTGAGCCGGGTTGTTCTGGGGACGATGGTTAGGCCGGAGTTCCCGAGACCTTCCTTTCCGCTCTTCGTTCTTGGTTTTTGTCTAGACGGGTACTCTTTTTCCTTCTTACGGTTTTTCCCATGGGGTTTTCCGTAGGAAGGTTTTAATGAGGCTCGGCCCTTAGTTAGCTCTCTTGTGCTCTCAAGGGTTTAGGTTTTTGTTTTCTTTTCTTCTTTTTATATATAACCGTATTTAATAAAAATTATACATACATTTCTCGATTTCCTTGCCAATTATACAACTAGGGAGAGATAATGGATAGATTTTTCTTATTTTTAATGTGTTGGCATTTTGACGCTCTCCATCCATACTCAATTCCAAGTTCATATTTTAAATTTCATCGTCTTTTTGCCCCAAAAATTATATCTTCAATATTAAAAATAATCCTTTATTAAAAATATTCATTCCCTCCCACAAGAGTGTGCATCACTTCCGATGGCACTTGTTAATAAAATATTAAATGAGTGTAATGAGAGTTGAGACCAGAATATTCCCTCCGTCTCACTTCTTTTAGGCACAAAAATTAAAAAACTTACATTTTAGGAATAAAGGGGATATCTACACCAATTAAATTTATATTTTTATTCAAAATAAAATCGGTTCTAGTGGGACATCCCAAAAAAGAAAACGAGCCTATTAGAGTGAGATATAAGGAGTATAAAATAAGTGTAAGAAATAAGGAGTTAGTGGTTGGATAATGTCCAAAAATGATAAATACACACTTTTGTAGGATGTCTCAAAATAAAAATAAGGGTACACTATTATGGGACAGAGAGAGTAATATTTTTCAATATTACAAATGATTTTTCATCCGATGAAGTAGTCATAAAGATGCATTTAATATATTAAAAAGAATGTGTTATGGTCAAAAGATACACGAACTTTGAAAAAAAATATAATTTTCACCTGAACTTTTATTTAAACAAAAAAATACATGAATTTATATTTGTGTAGCAATTTTTGTCTAAGTTTGATTTTTAACGAAATTAGAGCTTAATTGATAGTCGAAATTAAGTCAAATATATTAATTTTTGCCTTTTTAGACCTCCAAACTTCTAAATACTCCAGATCATTATCATAAATTAGACTAACATCAGGTGAACTAAGCTCTAGTTTCACTGAAAATCAAACTCATATGAAAATTTTAATAAAAATATAAATTTATATATTTTTTGGTTTAATTAAAAATTCAGACGAAGATTACAACTTTTTCCAAAGTTTGCGTATATTTTGACTACAAGCCCTAAAAGAATTATTTGACAGAGAGAGAAAAAAAAAATTAAATATAGTTTTGAGTATTAAAATTGGTGCATCACATCACATAGCGTCGTATGATTGGATGATAGATACAGAGCAACGCAAGAGTCCATTCGTCAGCAATTCATTAATAAGTTTAGAATCGAATCTTTGAGTTATCCACTTTACATACAAAGACTTATAATTGACTCGAAATACAGTCAGTTTCTCACTCTTTTCTTCTTCATATGGGTTTGCATCTTTAGAAGCTCATGACTTTTTGATCGTTCAACTCTCATCCAAGGAGCAATATATTTCTGGGTAATCCTCTCTCTCTCTCTCTCTAACACATATACATACATTTGATTAGATCCGTTGGTAAAAACATGACCTTAGATTCTTGGAATTTCAAGATTTATGTTGAGATTGTATAGATTCTTGGTGATGATCATAGTGGCCGTCGCAGCCGTCTTTAGTTAGTTTCCATAGTTGCGATTTAGTACTAATTTTTGTCACATCAAACTGCAGTTTGTCGGTTACATTAAAAATGAGAAAGACACTTCATGTTTCTGGTTTCCCTAAACTGATTGCTGCTGAAGAAGTGAGAAAGTTCTTGGAGGGTCACACGTGCGAGGGAGCTATAGAGGCTCTAGAAGTAAAACCAGGCAAGAGGGGTTCGAGGGCTTATGCCAAAGTCCAATTTACCTCTAAAGAAGACGCCGATAAGATTATACATTTGGCCAACATTGGCCTCTACTATTATTTGGGAAACTCTCGCTCTTACTTGAAGGCCTTTGAACAGGACACCAACTTTGTAAATCATAGATCTTTTATGCATGAATTGGATGGCCTCACTTTGAATTTTGGGTGTCAGGTATCAAAAGATAGGTTTTCTGTGCTGTGGAGGGCTGCAAATGTCTCTGTTAAATTTGGATCTTCCCTCAACAAAATGCACTTGTTTGTGTGTGATGATCTGGTTGAATACCGGCTGCAGCTGTCGTACGAGAATATATGGCAGATTGTGCTGTATAATTCCAGTGTCCAAACTGAAAGGCTTCTCCTTATACAGGTCCGGTGCTTCTCTTGTTGTTGATTGTCTTGTTTTTGTGCTTCACTCACTGCATTCTCTTCTTCAGCTATTCGGAGCACCTCGGATATACAAGAAGCTCGAGTACTCAGTTTATAGCTTTTACAGGGAAACTCCGGATGATCAGTGGGTGAGAACCACGGATTTCACTCCCTCGTGTATCGGACAATCTTCTGGCCTGTGTCTCCAGCTTCCTCGCCACGTCAAACTCCCAGATTTCAAGAACAACTTCATGCACTACACTGTGAGCGAAGAGCCTTTCCAATTAGTGAATGGAGCCCCGTTTTGTGGAAATCTGCCTCTGGTTCCGATTGTACAACCTCCGCGTGGGCTTGAGCTGCCTTACAAATTACTATTCAAGGTTTGCAGCTTGGTGCAGACCGGATGCCTTCCGGGAATGAAGCTAGACACAGAGTTTTTCCAGTGTCTCAATCCACGAAGATATGCTATCAGATACATAGAGCATGCTTTGGACAAGCTTTACTATATAAAGGAGTGCTGTTATGATCCTGTGGCATGGCTACGTGAGCAATACCGCAAGTACCAAACATTTGAGGAACTACCAAAGCCTCCCACCATTTCTTTGGATGACGGCTTGGTATATGTTCACCGGGTTCAAGTTACCCCAACCAGAGTTTAC
Source organism: Salvia miltiorrhiza (assembly GCF_028751815.1). Classification (NCBI taxonomy): domain Eukaryota; kingdom Viridiplantae; phylum Streptophyta; class Magnoliopsida; order Lamiales; family Lamiaceae; genus Salvia; species Salvia miltiorrhiza. The sequence continues at coordinate 29,544,522 of NC_080393.1, read as the reverse complement.
TTTGCTGGTCCAGAGGTGAACATGTCAAACCGTGTGCTGCGCCAGTTTTCTGCCCACATTGACAATTTTCTACGCGTTTCATTCATTGATGAGGAGTGGGATAAGATGTATTCCACTGATCTGTCTCCAAAGGTAGCCACTGGTGTTGGGAATGGAAGGACAAAGCTGTACGAGAGGGTGCTTTCGACTTTGAGGAATGGCATAACAATAGGGGAGAAGAGGTTTCAGTTTCTTGCATTTTCCTCGAGTCAGTTGCGTGAAAATTCCCTCTGGATGTTTGCTCCAGTGGATGGCTTAACTGCTGATGATATAAGGCGGTGGATGGGCGACTTCAGTTCCATACGAAACGTGGCAAAGTATGCCGCGAGGCTTGGTCAGTCCTTTAGTTCGTCTACAGAGACGCTGAAAGTTGCTCAGTATGAGGTTGAAAGAATCCCCGATGTTGAGGTTGTAAGAGATGGAACCACGTATATCTTTTCTGATGGGATTGGAAAGATATCATCTGATTTCGCTCGAAGGGTTGCTACTAAGTGTGGAATTAGAGATGGTGTTCCATCTGCCTTTCAGATCAGGTATGGTGGCTACAAAGGTGTCGTTGCAGTTGATCCCACTTCATCAATGAAGCTGTCGCTGAGGAAGAGCATGCTCAAGTATCAATCAGACAACACGAAGCTAGATGTTCTATCATGGAGCAAGTATCAACCCTGTTTCATGAATCGCCAGATCATCACACTCTTGTCTACCCTCGGAGTGCGTGATCACGTCTTTGAGAAGAAGCAGAGGGAAGCAGTGACTCAGCTCGATGACATCTTAGTCGATCCACTGAAAGCTCAAGATGCGCTGGACTTGATGTCTCCCGGGGAAAACACCAACATCCTGAAAGAAATGTTGAAATGCGGCTACAAGCCTGATGAAGAGCCGTTCCTCTCAATGATGCTGCAGACTTTCCGCCTAGCAAAGTTGCTCGATCTAAGGGTGAAGGCAAGGATATTCGTTCCACAAGCTCGCCAAATGATGGGATGTATGGATGAAACCGGCACCTTGGAATACGGAGAGGTGTTTGTGCAGTTTTCAGGCACCGGAAGCAGTGGGTTGTATGAGGGTACCAAGTACACCGTTACAGGAAAGGTGGCTGTGGCTAAGAACCCATGTCTGCACCCAGGCGACGTCCGTGTTCTCAGAGCTGTGGACGTGCAAGAGCTGCAGCACATGGTGGACTGCGTCGTCTTCCCACGAAAAGGAAAGAGGTAAAACTGAGTCTTTCATAGTTTCAGTGTTCAGTTTCATCAAATCATGATTTTAAGACATTTGCATTGTGCTAATAACAGACCTCATCCAAATGAGTGCTCTGGGAGTGATTTGGATGGAGACATATACTTTGTGTGTTGGGACCCTGAGTTGATTCCCCCTAATCAAGAGCCTCCCATGACTTACAATCCTGCTCCAAACACACTACTAGATCACAATGTCACCATTGAGGTAATTAATTAATTACTAATAAGCATCAGTAAGTAACAGATTCAACTCTAATCATCATAAAATGTGCATCTGTGGTTATGGTGTAGGAAGTTGAAGAGTACTTTACCAACTACATTGTAAACGACAGTTTGGGAATCATTGCCAACGCACACACTGCCTTTGCTGACAAAGAGCGTGACGGGGCATTAAGCAGTCCATGTTTAGAGCTGGCCCAACTTTTCTCAGTAGCAGTCGACTTTCCCAAAACCGGAATTCCTGCTGAAATCCCTCCCCACCTACGTGTGAAAGAGTACCCTGATTTCATGGACAAACCCGACAAGACCACGTACACTTCGGAGAGGATCATCGGGAAGCTCTATCGGCAGGTGAAGGATATCGCCCCCCACGCAGCTTCTCTGGGGAGCTTCACCATGGAAGTAGCCATGAGATCATACGACACTGATATGGAAGTTGAGGGATTCAGGGAGTACATCGATGAAGCCTTCGAGTTTAAGACTGAGTATGATTACAAGCTGGGGAACATGATGGACTACTATGGCATCAAGACCGAGGCCGAGATACTGAGCGGCGCTATCATGAAGACGTCAAAGACTTTTGATCGGAGGAAGGATGCGGATGCGATTGGCGCATCTGTGAGGGCCCTTAGGAACGAAGCTAGGTCGTGGTTCAAGAAAGGAAGCGAATCCGGGGATGCCTACGCCATGGCTTCGGCTTGGTATCATGTTACTTATGATTCTTCTTTCTGGGGGTGCTACAATGTGGGGATGAAAAGGAGGGGTCATTACATCAGTTTTCCATGGTGTGTTTACGACAAGCTTGTCCAAATCAAGAGGGCTAAATCTGCAAGGATATCCTCACTTAATAGGCACTTCAGAAATATGAAGCTTGTCCAAATCAAGAGGGCTAAATCTGCAAGGATATCCTCACTTAATAGGCACTTCAGAAATATGAATGTTTAGTTTTCACTCCACCTTCAATCTGCTTGATTTGGTGTGTATTCAACTCAACTAATGCATATATAGTTTGTGTGTTATTTCAACTGAAATTTTATAAAAAAGTGTCATAAAAATCAATATGAGATTCAAATTGCATCATTATAATTTTATAAATATGTTTGTATATAAATTTTATATTTGCTAAATATCGTAAAACTAGATGTTGAATTATAGAATTAATAATATAAATAACATAAGAAAAATCAAATTTATTATTTCAATATTTTAATATATGGACTCACATTATTCAATAATGTTGGGTCCATGAGGGTTACGAAACTGGTGTATGGGGGGAGAATACACCAGAAAAGCTAATTTTTAATTTTAAAACATTTAAAGCTTCTTTTGAAAAGCTCACTTTCATAAACTGAAAGTAGTCTTGACTGATAGTGAGGATGAGACGACACAAAATTTCAGTCAAGACGTTTCAAGTTAGAGACTGAGCACTAGACTGGTTTTGAGAATGATTCAGTTCAAGAAATAGATCAATAAACAATTGATCCAAAATAAGCTTCAGTCTAACGTTAGTGAAAGCAAATAGGAGTTATGAATCTTACGGACAAATCAAAGAGATTTGTCAGTTCAATCAATAACACACACAACGGAAAAACGATCTTTAACAAAATAGCCTTTTTGAAGGTTGGGTTGTCAGTTTACAGAATTCTCTATTTACTTAAACCAGTTTCAGTTGAAAAACGATTGAGCACTAAAGAAAAGGTGACAACTGAAAGCAATAAAGAACACAGAGAATCTTATGTGGTTCAGATCAACATCTTACATCCACGGTCAGCTGGTTAGACTGAAAACCACTAGGCTTGTGCTTACGGGTGCACAACAAACCTTACAACTGAAATAACCGTTTCAATACCAATACACTGGGTTGGACTTCTCGTCTCTTTTCTCAATCTCGCAGGTTTGCAAGACTTCACTCGTCTTGCTTGCGGGGGCTGAGAACACTTCGAGTTTAGATAACTGTCTAAAACTCTAACTCTCAAACACTTTTTTTGCTCGGTTGAAAAGGGAGTTTGTACTACCAACTAAATTACAGATAACAAGCTCTCTGTAATTGACATCTAGGCTTAAGATTTACAAAGGAATGCCTAGAGGTTCCAAGAGAATATATGTAATCAGATAACTGATTTTAGGCTTGGTGTATTCTCTTCTTCGATTCAAACTATTGAGAAGCATGAGTAGGCTGACTTGCGGGTTTGGCAGAGGTTCAACAAGATGTGCTTGAATCGGTGAAGATTGAACTTAGACGATGAACCTATTTATAGGCAAAGTCTTGAATAGATCCGTTGGCGGAGATTAATTGTCTTCAGGATCTTGCCGTTGTGAGATAGCTTTGAATTTGGGCTCAGGTCTTCAATCTTCTAATCTCCTTGAGTCTGAAAGAAGTAAAGTCTTCTTTCTTGGAGATGGTGTTATAGGCCGATGTGACACAGCAGGAGAGGCTTTGTGGCAGGAAGGACGATCTCATATCTTCGGGATTTAATGCTTTTGTCTTAGCATTAATTGCATCAAGTACAACGGTTGACTATTTTAGCTTCTTGAGGAATGGACTGATGCATTCTAATGTATCAGTCCGTGAATAGTCAGGTGGTCTTCAGTGTCTATCCTTCAGTCGGCTCTGCTGATCATGTGTCTTCAATCTTCTGCTTCAGTCAACATCCTTCATTCTTCAGTCTGGTGCCTTCAGTTAAAGTCTTCAGTCTTTGCCGCTTCAGACTAAACTAGTTAGGACTAAAACACTTAAGTCCATAAAGAGAAACATAATCTAGAAGAGTACTCTAGTAGTTTTGGACCTTTTGGTATCATCAAAACCAGGAGGTTGGATATATCTTTTTATGTCTCAATAAATTTAATTATTGGCCAAAGTAACATTAGATAAATTAAATTATTTTTTAATAAAAATATAACTATTTATTTGGCCATCTAAAACTTGATTGATCAAATTATATTGATAGTGCTAATATATAAAGGATCAGATACTACACAAGTATTTATATAGAGTTTGATTAAAAATCAATGTAAGATAAGAGATATGACTTGTGAAAAATTGAGAATGAAGGAGAATAGAGATTTTTGAAAATAATATATGGCGCCTTACTTTTTGTTCCAACCATTAATTATTTTGTATTATATATATATATACGGTTAACCCGATAACCGATTCGGTTAACCAATACCCGAATTTTTTTTAAAGTGATAACCAAAACCAATCCATTGCCTGAAAATTTCGATTATTGGATACTCAAACCCATAAATTTCGATTCGGTTAATGGATTAACCAAAATCCGATAACCAATTAGACAATCCTAGTTGTTGATTATATCAAAACAAGACGATCATGTTAAGGTTCAAACACTTGAAACCATCTAAAATAAATATATTCATGCATGTCCTAATTCCTAAACTTGATTAATTACCTTAATCCATTTAAGTTTTTAAATAAAAAATGTTACAATAATATCTCAGTAAAACCAAATATTACAAAGTAAATATTAAGCATACATAGTAAAAAAAAAAAATAAAAAAAAAAAAAAACAACAACAACAACAACAAATTCCCACACACTTGTAGACTAATGGTAAGGTTCATTTGGTATTTAAGTACAATACTCAGCTAAAACATAATTTAAAAGTGATTTTACTACTGATGCACGTCCAAAATTTGTAATTTAATACTTTCCCGTCCCAATATTATTGGTTCGTATTTTTTTTTGAGCTGTCACATATAACATGACTTGTTTCTTTTTTGAGCCATATTAGGAGTGGATTAGTAACATAATTAAAAGCAATATAAAAGCCTAATTGAACCCTGTTATTTCTACCCTCTACGGATTCTCTCTCAATCTCTGCTCTTTGTTGCTCTCTCTCTACTCTTTGCACTATAAAAGCCTAACTTGAAATGCCTTTTCTTGAATTTAAATCTGGAATCAAGCTTTGATTTAAAGTTTAAATTTGATTTTGTGATGAATTTTCGTTTGACCTTCGAAAATCAAAAATTCATTATGCAATCTCTAGAAAATCAAAGCTTCATTTAGAGTTTAAAATTTGTTCAAAATTTATTTTCAATAATTTATGGATGAATTTTCGTTTGAGATTTTTGATGTCCCTGGTATTGCAGATCGAGATCGAGGTTTCTCCCCAATTAAATTTAAAAACTCATTTAAACATGTGGACCTTCTTCTTTTCCTCCCTAGTTTAACTTTCCTAAATACATGTGAGACGAAGGGTGTACCTACTAATTACTCAGACATATTTAAATATATACATATAAATTGTTGTGATAATGGTTATCTGTCTCAATACACATTACTAAGTAAATACTAATAATAAATAATTTAAATAAGAAAAGATAAAAAAAAATCGAAAAAATTTCATGTAAGCATGTCGATATATTTAAACTTGTCTAGAACGTATATACTCGTACCCCTCCTAAATAATCGAACACATTTAAATATATAATATAATAATTGATTATTTATCTCAGTATAATCGATCATTACAAAGTTATATGCCTTAATAATAAATAGTATGAATAATAAAACATAAAAAAATAATAAAATTCAATATAGGCATGTCGATTAATGTTTGGACACCTTTAAATTTTTTGTATTTGTACATATTCAAACCCGATTAAAAGGTTATTTTACTGCTCATCTATTGTCGAACCCAACTAAATATTTTCAATTTTTATGAATTTATTAACCTCACAATAAACACACACACACACATATATATATATATATATATATATTCTTTATTAACAATTATTATTTTTATTTTCATAAATTTACTATATTTTAATATTTAATATTTCTATTACAATTAATATGCACAAATCATTTAATGAGATCACATCCCAATTAGAATTATATGCTAAATATTTATAAACAAAATATATAAATATTAATTGATTTATGCTTTTGTAACGTCTTTATTAATTGATTGATTAATAAGTGTTAATGTTAATTGATATATACCATTAATAATTATAATTTATAGTTAAGAAAATATAAAATAAAAAATAATTACAAATAAAGTAGAATTGAGAAATTTAAGAATGACACGGTAAAATCATTTTTCTATTACATAGTATAAGATTTTTATTACTTTTCTATTTTATATAAGTTTGTTTCTAATTATCCATAAAATTGTCGTTGCGGATATTTTTGCAGAGATAAATCGAGAGAGATGCACTCCTCAACTTAATTTTTTTTTTTTTGAAACCATGCACTCCTCAACTTGATAATTCCTTGAGAAGATTTTCTTTTCCTTTTTTAAACCCACTATTATACATACATTTCTCGATTTCCTTGCCAATTATACAACTAGGGAGTGATAATGGATAGATTTTTCTTATTTTTAATGTGTTGGCATTTTGACGCTCTCCATCCATACTCAATTCCAAGTTCATATTTTAAATTTCATCGTCTTTTTGCCCCAAAAATTATATCTTCAATATTAAAAATAATCCTTTATTAAAAATATTCCTTCCCTCCCACAAGAGTGTGCATCACTTCCGATGGCACTTGTTAATAAAATATTAGATGAGTGTAATGAGAGTTGAGACCAGAATATTCCCTCCGTCTCACTTCTATTAGGCACGAAAATTAAAAAACTTACATTTTAGGAATAAAGGGGATATCTACACCAATTAAATTTATATTTTTATTCAAAATAAAATCGGTTCTAGTGGGACATCCCAAAAAAGAAAACGAGTCTATTAGAGTGAGATATAATGAGTATAAAATAAGTGTAAGAAATAAGGAATTAGTGGTTGGATAATGTCCAAAAATGATAAATACACACTTTTGTAGGATGTCTCAAAATAAAAATAAGGGTACACTATTATGGGACAGAGAGAGTAATATTTTTCAATATTACAAATGATTTTTTATCCGATGAAGTAGTCATAAAGATGCATTTAATATATTAAAAAGAATGTGTTATGGTCAAAAGATACACGAACTTTGAAAAAAAATATAATTTTCACCTGAACTTTTATTTAAACAAAAAAATACATGAATTTATATTTGTGTTGCAATTTTTGTCTAAGTTTGATTTTTAACGAAATTAGAGCTTAATTGATAGTCGAAATTAAGTCAAATATATTAATTTTTGCCTTTTTTGACCTCCAAACTTCTAAATACTCCAGATCATTATCATAAATTAGACTAACATCAGGTGAACTAAGCTCTAGTTTCACTGAAAATCAAACTCATATGAAAATTTTAATAAAAATATAAATTTATATATTTTTTGATTTAATTAAAAATTCAGACGAAGATTACAACTTTTTCCAAAGTTTGCGTATATTTTGACTACAAGCCCTAAAAGAATTATTTGAGAGAGAGAGAAAAAAAAAATTAAATATAGTTTTGAGTATTAAAATTGGTGCATCACATCACATAGCGTCGTATGATTGGATGATAGATACAGAGCAACGCAAGAGTCCATTCGTCAGCAATTCATTAAGTTTAGAATCGAATCTTTGAGTTATCCACTTTACATACAAAGACTTATAATTGACTCGAAATACAGTCAGTTTCTCACTCTTTTCTTCTTCATATGGGTTTGCATCTTTAGAAGCTCATGACTTTTTGATCGTTCAACTCTCATCCAAGGAGCAATATATTTCTGGGTAATCCTCTCTCTCTCTCTCTCTCTCTAACACATATACATACATTTGATTAGATCCGTTGGTAAAAACATGGCCTTAGATTATTGGAATTTCAAGATTTATGTTGAAATTGTATAGATTCTTGGTGATGATCATAGTGGCCGTCGCAGCCGTCTTTAGTTAGTTTCCATAGTTGCGATTTAGTACTAATTTTTGTCACATCAAACTGCAGTTTGTCGGTTACATTAAAAATGAGAAAGACACTTCATGTTTCTGGTTTCCCTAAACTGATTGCTGCTGAAGAAGTGAGAAAGTTCTTGGAGGGTCACACGTGCGAGGGAGCTATAGAGGCTCTAGAAGTAAAACCAGGCAAGAGGGGTTCGAGGGCTTATGCCAAAGTCCAATTTACCTCTAAAGAAGACGCAGACAAGATTATACATTTGGCCAACATTGGCCTCTACTATTATTTGGGAAACTCTCGCTCTTACTTGAAGGCCTTTGAACAGGACACCAACTTTGTAAATCATAGATCTTTTATGCATGAATTGGATGGCCTCACTTTGAACTTTGGGTGTCAGGTATCAAAAGATAGGTTTTCTGTGCTGTGGAGGGCTGCAAATGTCTCTGTTAAATTTGGATCTTCCCTCAACAAAATGCACTTGTTTGTGTGTGAGGATCTGGTTGAATACCGGCTGCAGCTGTCGTACGAGAACATATGGCAGATTGTGCTGTATAATTCCAGTGTCCAAACTGAAAGGCTTCTCCTTATACAGGTCCGGTGCTTCTCTTGTTGTTGATTGTCTTGTTTTTGTGCTTCACTCACTGCATTCTCTTCTTCAGCTATTCGGAGCACCTCGGATATACAAGAAGCTCGAGTACTCAGTTTATAGCTTTTACAGGGAAACTCCGGATGATCAGTGGGTGAGAACCACGGATTTCACTCCCTCGTGTATCGGACAATCTTCTGGCCTGTGTCTCCAGCTTCCTCGCCACGTCAAACTCCCAGATTTCAAGAACAACTTCATGCACTACTCTGTGAGCGAAGAGCCTTTCATATTAGTGAAGGGAGCCCCGTTTTGTGGAAATCTGCCTCTGGTTCCGATTGTACAACCTCCGCGTGGGCTTGAGCTGCCTTACAAATTACTATTCAAGGTTTGCAGCTTGGTGCAGACCGGATGCCTTCCGGGAATGAAGCTAGACACAGAGTTTTTCCAGTGTCTCAATCCACGAAGATATGCTATCAGATACATAGAGCATGCTTTGGACAAGCTTTACTATATAAAGGAGTGCTGTTATGATCCTGTGGCATGGCTACGTGAGCAATACCGCAAGTACCAAACATTTGAGGAACTACCAAAGCCTCCCACCATTTCTTTGGATGACGGCTTGGTATATGTTCACCGGGTTCAAGTTACCCCAACTAGAGTTTACTTTGCTGGTCCAGAGGTAAACATGTCAAACCGTGTGCTGCGCCAGTTTTCTGCCCACATTGACAATTTTCTTCGCGTTTCATTCATTGATGAGGAGTGGGATAAGATGTATTCCACTGATCTGTCTCCAAAGGTAGCCACTGGTGTTGGGAATGGAAGGACAAAGCTGTACGAGAGGGTGCTTTCAACTTTGAGGAATGGCATAACAATAGGGGAGAAGAGGTTTCAATTTCTTGCATTTTCCTCGAGTCAGTTGCGTGAAAATTCCCTCTGGATGTTTGCTCCAGTGGATGGCTTAACTGCTGATGATATAAGGCGGTGGATGGGCGACTTCAGTTCCATACGAAACGTGGCAAAGTATGCTGCGAGGCTTGGTCAGTCCTTTAGTTCGTCTACAGAGACGCTGAAAGTTGCTCAGTATGAGGTTGAAAGAATCCCCGATGTTGAGGTTGTAAGAGATGGAACCACGTATATCTTTTCTGATGGGATTGGAAAGATATCATCTGATTTCGCTCGAAGGGTTGCTACTAAGTGTGGAATTAGAGATGGTGTTCCATCTGCCTTTCAGATCAGGTATGGTGGCTACAAAGGTGTCGTTGCAGTCGATCCCACTTCATCAATGAAGCTGTCGCTGAGGAAGAGCATGCTCAAGTATCAATCAGACAACACGAAGCTAGATGTTCTATCATGGAGCAAGTATCAACCCTGTTTCATGAATCGCCAGATCATCACACTCTTGTCTACCCTCGGAGTGCGTGATCACGTCTTTGAGAAGAAGCAGAGGGAAGCAGTGGCTCAGCTCGATGACATCTTAGTCGATCCACTGAAAGCTCAAGATGCGCTGGACTTGATGTCTCCCGGGGAAAACACCAACATCCTGAAAGAAATGTTGAAATGCGGCTACAAGCCTGATGAAGAGCCGTTCCTCTCAATGATGCTGCAGACTTTCCGCCTAGCAAAGCTGCTCGATCTAAGGGTGAAGGCAAGGATATTCATTCCACATGCTCGCCAAATGATGGGATGTATGGACGAAACCGGCACCTTGGAATACGGACAGGTGTTTGTGCAATTTTCAGGCACCGGAAGCAGTGGGTTGTATGAGGGTACCAAGTACACCGTTACAGGAAAGGTGGCTGTGGCTAAGAACCCATGTCTGCACCCAGGCGACGTCCGAGTTCTCAGAGCTGTGGACGTGCAAGAGCTGCAGCACATGGTGGACTGCGTCGTCTTCCCACGAAAAGGAAAGAGGTAAAACTGAGTCTTTCATAGTTTCACTGTTCAGTTTCATCAAATCATGATTTTAAGACATTTGCATTGTTGCTAATAACAGACCTCATCCAAATGAGTGCTCTGGGAGTGATTTGGATGGAGACATATACTTTGTGTGTTGGGACCCTGAGTTGATTCCCCCTAATCAAGAGCCTCCCATGACTTACAATCCTGCTCCAAACACACTACTAGATCACAATGTCACCATTGAGGTAATTAATTAATTACTAATAAGCATCAGTAAGTAACAGATTCAACTCTAATCATCATAAAATGTGCATCTGTGGTTATGGTGTAGGAAGTTGAAGAGTACTTTACCAACTACATTGTAAACGACAGTTTGGGAATCATTGCCAACGCACACACTGCCTTTGCTGACAAAGAGCGTGATGGGGCATTAAGCAGTCCATGTTTAGAGCTGGCCCAACTTTTCTCAGTGGCAGTCGACTTTCCCAAAACCGGAATTCCTGCTGAAATCCCTCCCCACCTACGTGTGAAAGAGTACCCTGATTTCATGGACAAACCCGACAAGACCACGTACACGTCGGAGAGGATCATCGGGAAGCTCTATCGGCAGGTGAAGGATATCGCCCCCCACGCAGCTTCTCTGGGGAGCTTCACCATGGAAGTAGCCATGAGATCATACGACACTGATATGGAAGTTGAGGGATTCAGGGAGTACATCGATGAAGCCTTCGAGTTTAAGACTGAGTATGATTACAAGCTGGGGAACATGATGGACTACTATGGCATCAAGACCGAGGCCGAGATACTGAGCGGCGCTATCATGAAGACGTCAAAGACTTTTGATCGGAGGAAGGATGCGGATGCGATTGGCGCATCTGTGAGGGCCCTTAGGAACGAAGCTAGGTCGTGGTTCAAGAAAGGAAGCGAATCCGGGGATGCCTACGCCATGGCTTCGGCTTGGTATCATGTTACTTATGATTCTTCTTTCTGGGGGTGCTACAATGTGGGGATGAAAAGGAGGGGTCATTACATCAGTTTTCCATGGTGTGTTTACGACAAGCTTGTCCAAATCAAGAGGGCTAAATCTGCAAGGATATCCTCACTTAATAGGCACTTCAGAAATATGAATGTTTAGTTTTCACTCCACCTTCAATCTGCTTGTTTTGGTGTGTATTCAACTCAACTAATGCATATATAGTTTGTGTGTTATTTCAACTGCCAATTTTATAAAAAAGTGTCATAAAAATCAATATGAGATTCAAATTGCATCATTATAATTTTATAAATATGTTTGTATATAAATTTTATATTTGCTAAATATCGTAAAACTAGATGTTGAATTATAGAATTAATAATATAAATAACATAAGAAAAATCAAATTTATTATTTCAATATTTTAATATATGGGCTCACATTATTCAATAATGTTGGGTCCATGAGGGTTACGAAACTGGTGTATGGGGGGAGAATACACCAGAAAAGCTAATTTTGAATTTTAAAACATTTAAAGCTTCTTTTGAAAAGTTCACTTTCATAAACTGAAAGTAGTCTTGACTGATAGTGAGGATGAGACGACACAAAATTTCAGTCAAGACGTTTCAAGTTAGAGACTGAGCACTAGACTGGTTTTGAGAATGATTCAGTTCAAGAAATAGATCAATAAACAATTGATCCAAAATAAGCTTCAGTCTAGCGTTAGTGAAAGCAAATAGGAGTTATGAATCTTACGGACAAATCAAAGAGATTTGTCAGTTCAATCAATAACACACACAACGGAAAAACGATCTTTAACAAAATAGCCTTTTTGAAGGTTGGGTTGTCAGTTTACAGAATTCTCTATTTACTTAAACCAGTTTCAGTTGAAAAACGATTGAGCACTAAAGAAAAGATGACAACTGAAAGCAATAAAGAACACAGAGAATCTTATGTGGTTCAGATCAACATCTTACATCCACGGTCAGCTGGTTAGACTGAAAACCACTAGGCTTGTGCTTACGGGTGCACAACAAACCTTACAACTGAAACAACCGTTTCAATACCAACACACTGTGTTGGACTTCTCGTCTCTTTTCTCAATCTCGCAGGTTTGCAAGACTTCACTCGTCTTGCTTGCGGGGGCTGAGAACACTTCGAGTTTAGATAACTGTCTAAAACTCTAACTCTCAAACACTTTTTTTGCTCGGTTGAAAAGGGAGTTTGTACTACCAACTAAATTACAGATAACAAGCTCTCTGTAATTGACATCTAGGCTTAAGATTTACAAAGGAATGCCTAGAGGTTCCAAGAGAATATATGTAATCAGATAACTGATTTTAGGCTTGGTGTATTCTCTTCTTCGATTCAAACTATCGAGAAGTATGAGTAGGCTGACTTGCGGGTTTGGCAGGGGTTCAACAAGATGTGCTTGAATCGGTGAAGATTGAACTTAGACGATGAACCTATTTATAGGCAAAGTCTTGAATAGATCCGTTGGCGGAGATTAATTGTCTTCAGGATCTTGCCGTTGTGAGATAGCTTTGAATTTGGGCTCAGGTCTTCAATCTTCGAATCTCCTTGAGTCTGAAAGAAGTAAAGTCTTCTTTCTTGGAGATGGTGTTACAGGCCGATGTGACACAGCAGGAGAGGCTTTGTGGCAGGAAGGACGATCTCATATCTTCGGGATTTAATGCTTTTGTCTTAGCATTAATTGCATCAAGTACAACGGTTGACTATTTTAGCTTCTTGAGGAATGGACTGATGCATTCTAATGTATCAGTCCGTGAATAGTCAGGTGGTCTTCAGTGTCTATCCTTCAGTCGGCTCTGCTGATCATGTGTCTTCAATCTTCTGCTTCAGTCAACATCCTTCATTCTTCAGTCTGGTGCCTTCAGTTAAAGTCTTCAGTCTTTGCCGCTTCAGACTAAACTAGTTAGGACTAAAACACTTAAGTCCATAAAGAGAAACATAATCTAGAAGAGTACTCTAGTAGTTTTGGTATCATCAAAACCAGGAGGTTGGATATATCTTTTTATGTCCCAATAAATTTAATTATTGGCCAAAGTAACAATAGATAAATTAAATTATTTTTTAATAAAAATATAACTATTTATTTGGCCATCTAAAACTTGATTGATCAAATTATATTGATAGTGCTAATATATAAAGGATCAGATACTACACAAGTATTTATATAGAGTTTGATTAAAAATCAATGTAAGATAAGAGATATGACTTGTGAAAAATTGAGAATGAAGGAGAATAGAGATTTTTGAAAATAATATATGGCGCCTTACTTTTTGTTCCAACCATTAATTATTTTGTATTATATATATATATATATATATATATATATATATATATATATATATATACGGTTAACCCGATAACCGATTCGGTTAACCAATACCCGAATTTTTTTTAAAGTGATAACCAAAACCAATCCATTGCCTGAAAATTTCGATTATTGGATACTCAAACCCATAAATTTCGATTCGGTTAATGGATTAACCAAAATCCGATAACCAATTAGACAATCCTAGTTGTTGATTATATCAAAACAAGACGATCATGTTAAGGTTCAAACACTTGAAACCATCTAAAATAAATATATTCATGCATGTCCTAATTCCTAAACTTGATTAATTACCTTAATCCATTTAAGTTTTTAAATAAAAAATGTTACAATAATATCTCAGTAAAACCAAATATTACAAAGTAAATATTAAGCATACATAGTAAAAATTAAAAAAAAAAAAAAAAACAACAACAACAACAACAAATTCCCACACACTTGTAGACTAATGGTAAGGTTCATTTGGTATTTAAGTACAATACTCAGCTAAAACATAATTTAAAAGTGATTTTACTACTGATGCACGTCCAAAATTTGTAATTTAATACTTTCCCGTCCCAATATTATTGGTTCGTATTTTTTTTTTTGAGCTGTCACATATAACATGACTTGTTTCTTTTTTGAGCCATATTAGGAGTGGATTAGTAACATAATTAAAAGCAATATAAAAGCCTAATTGAACCCTGTTATTTCTACCCTCTACGGATTCTCTCTCAATCTCTGCTCTTTGTTGCTCTCTCTCTACTCTTTGCACTGTAAAAGCACTATAAAAGCCTAACTTGAAATGCCTTTTCTTGAATTTAAATCTGGAATCAAGCTTTGATTTAAAGTTTAGATTTGATTTTGTGATGAATTTTCGTTTGACCTTCGAAAATCAAAAATTCATTATGCAATCTCTAGAAAATCAAAGCTTCATTTAGAGTTTAAAATTTGTTCAAAATTTATTTTCAATAATTTATGGATGAATTTTCGTTTGAGATTTTTGATGTCCCTGGTATTGCAGATCGAGATCGAGGTTTCTCCCCAATTAAATTTAAAAACTCATTTAAACATGTGGACCTTCTTCTTTTCCTCCCTAGTTTAACTTTCCTAAATACATGTGAGACGAAGGGTGTACCTACTAATTACTCAGACATATTTAAATATATACATATAAATTGTTGTGATAATGGTTATCTGTCTCAATACACATTACTAAGTAAATACTAATAATAAATAATTTAAATAAGAAAAGATAAAAAAAATCGAGAAAATTTCACGTAAGCATGTCGATATATTTAAACTTGTCTATAACGTATATACTCGTACCCCTCCTAAATAATCGAACACATTTAAATATATAATATAATAATTGATTATTTATCTCAGTATAATCGATCATTACAAAGTTATATGCCTTAATAATAAATAGTATGAATAATAAAACATAAAAAAATAATAAAATTCAATATAGGCATGTCGATTAATGTTTGGACACCTTTAAATTTTTTGTATTTGTACATATTCAAACCCGATTAAAAGGTTATTTTACTGCTCATCTATTGTCGAACCCAACTAAATATTTTCAATTTTTATGAATTTATTAACATCACAATAAACACACACACACACACACACACACACACATATATATATATATATAGGGTTAGGTTCAATGAAAAAGCCTAAATGTAAGAAAGAAGAGAGAAGTAATCTCATCCGTTGATCTTATCTAATCTAACGGACATGATTTATTCACGCCATGTTCAACGGATTTTTTCGTTGAACATTCGTGAATATATACAATATTTTTGGGGGTTCTGGGTTTCGACCCCCCATATGTTCAACGAAAAAATCCGTTGAACATGGCGTGAATAAATCATGTCCGTTAGATTAGATAAGATCAACGGATTAGATTACTTCTCTCTTCTTTCTTACATTTAGGTCTTCTTCATTGAACTTTAGCCTATATATATATATATATATATATATTCTTTATTAACAATTATTATTTTTATTTTCATTAATTTACTATATTTTAATATTTAATATTTCTATTACAATTAATATGCACAAATCATTTAATGAGATCACATCCCAATTAGAATTATATGCTAAATATTTATAAACAAAATATATAAATATTAATTGATTTATGCTTTTGTAACGTCTTTATTAATTGATTGATTAATAAGTGTTAATGTTAATTGATATATACCATTAATAATTATAATTTATAGTTAAGAAAATATAAAATAAAAAATAATTACAAATAAAGTAGAATTGAGAAATTTAAGAATGACACGGTAAAATCATTTTTCTATTACATAGTATAAGATTTTTATTACTTTTCTATTTTATATAAGTTTGTTTCTAATTATCCATAAAATTGTCGTTGCGGATATTTTTGCAGAGATAAATCGAGAGAGATGCACTCCTCAACTTAATTTTTTTTTTTTGAAACCATGCACTCCTCAACTTGATAATTCCTTGAGAAGATTTTCTTTTCCTTTTTTAAACCCACTATTATACATACATTTCTCGATTTCCTTGCCAATTATACAACTAGGGAGTGATAATGGATAGATTTTTCTTATTTTCAATGTGTTGGCATTTTGACGCTCTCCATCCATACTCAATTCCAAGTTCATATTTTAAATTTCATCGTCTTTTTGCCCCAAAAATTATATCTTCAATATTAAAAATAATCATTCCCTCCCACAATGCATCACTTCCGATGGCACTTGTTAATAAAATATTAGATGAGTGTAATGAGAGTTGAGACCAGAATATTCCCTCCGTCTCACTTCTTTTAGGCACAAAAATTAAAAAACTTACATTTTAGGAATAAAGGGGATATCTACACCAATTAAATTTATATTTTTATTCAAAATAAAATCGGTTCTAGTGGGACATTCCAAAAAAGAAAACGAGTCTATTAGAGTGAGATATAATGAGTATAAAATAAGTGTAAGAAATAAGGAGTTAGTGGTTGGATAATGTCCAAAAATGATAAATACACACTTTTGTAGGATGTCTCAAAATAAAAATAAGGGTACACTATTATGGGACAGAGAGAGTAATATTTTTCAATATTACAAATGATTTTTCATCCGATGAAGTAGTCATAAAGATGCATTTAATATATTAAAAAGAATGTGTTATGGTCAAAAGATACACTAACTTTGAAAAAAAATATAATTTTCACCTGAACTTTTATTTAAACAAAAAAATACATGAATTTATATATGTGTTGCAATTTTTGTCTAAGTTTGATTTTTAACGAAATTAGAGCTTAATTGATAGTCGAAATTAAGTCAAATATATTAATTTTTGCCTTTTTAGACCTCCAAACTTCTAAATACTCCAGATCATTATCATAAATTAGACTAACATCAGGTGAACTAAGCTCTAGTTTCACTGAAAATCAAACTCATATGAAAATTTTAATAAAAATATAAATTTATATATTTTTTGGTTTAATTAAAAATTCAGACGAAGATTACAACTTTTTTCAAAGTTTGCGTATATTTTGATTACAAGCCCTAAAAGAATTATTTGAGAGAGAGAGAAAAAAAAAATTAAATATAGTTTTGAGTATTAAAATTGGTGCATCACATCACATAGCGTCGTATGATTGGATGATAGATACAGAGCAACGCAAGAGTCCATTCGTCAGCAATTCATTAATAAGTTTAGAATCGAATCTTTGAGTTATCCACTTTACATACAAAGACTTATAATTGACTCGAAATACAGTCACTCTTTTCTTCTTCATATGGGTTTGCATCTTTAGAAGCTCATGACTTTTTGATCGTTCAACTCTCATCCAAGGAGCAATATATTTCTGGGTAATCCTCTTTCTCTCTCTAACACATATACATACATTTGATTAGATCCGTTGGTAAAAACATGGCCTTAGATTATTGGAATTTCAAGATTTATGTTGAAATTTTATAGATTCTTGGTGATGATCATAGTGGCCGTCGCAGCCGTCTTTAGTTAGTTTCCATAGTTGCGATTTAGTACTAATTTTTGTCACATCAAACTGCAGTTTGTCGGTTACATTAAAAATGAGAAAGACACTTCATGTTTCTGGTTTCCCTAAACTGATTGCTGCTGAAGAAGTGAGAAAGTTCTTGGAGGGTCACACGTGCGAGGGAGCTATAGAGGCTCTAGAAGTAAAACCAGGCAAGAGGGGTTCGAGGGCTTATGCCAAAGTCCAATTTGCCTCTAAAGAAGACGCAGACAAGATTATACATTTGGCCAACATTGGCCTCTACTATTATTTGGGAAACTCTAGCTCTTACTTGAAGGCCTTTGAACAGGACACCAACTTTGTAAATCATAGATCTTTTATGCATGAATTGGATGGCCTCACTTTGAATTTTGGGTGTCAGGTATCAAAAGATAGGTTTTCTGTGCTGTGGAGGGCTGCAGATGTCTCTGTTAAATTTGGATCTTCCCTCAACAAAATGCACTTGTTTGTGTGTGATGATCTGGTTGAATACCGGCTGCAGCTGTCGTACGAGAATATATGGCAGATTGTGCTGTATAATTCCAGTGTCCAAACTGAAAGGCTTCTCCTTATACAGGTCCGGTGCTTCTCTTGTTGTTGATTGTCTTGTTTTTGTGCTTCACTCACTGCATTCTCTTCTTCAGCTATTCGGAGCACCTCGGATATACAAGAAGCTCGAGTACTCAGTTTATAGCTTTTACAGGGAAACTCCGGATGATCAGTGGGTGAGAACCACGGATTTCACTCCCTCGTGTATCGGACAATCTTCTGGCCTGTGTCTCCAGCTTCCTCGCCACGTCAAACTCCCAGATTTCAAGAACAACTTCATGCACTACACTGTGAGCGAAGAGCCTTTCCAATTAGTGAATGGAGCCCTGTTTTGTGGAAATCTGCCTCTGGTTCCGATTGTACAACCTCCGCGTGGGCTTGAGCTGCCTTACAAATTACTATTCAAGGTTTGCAGCTTGGTGCAGACCGGATGCCTTCCGGGAATGAAGCTAGACACAGAGTTTTTCCAGTGTCTCAATCCACGAAGATATGCTATCAGATACATAGAGCATGCTTTGGACAAGCTTTACTATATAAAGGAGTGCTGTTATGATCCTGTGGCATGGCTACGTGAGCAATACCGCAAGTACCAAACATTTGAGGAACTACCAAAGCCTCCCACCATTTCTTTGGATGACGGCTTGGTATATATTCACCGGGTTCAAGTTACCCCAACCAGAGTTTACTTTGCTGGTCCAGAGGTAAACATGTCAAACCGTGTGCTGCGCCAGTTTTCTGCCCACATTGACAATTTTCTTCGCGTTTCATTCATTGATGAGGAGTGGGATAAGATGTATTCCACTGATCTGTCTCCAAAGGTAGCCACTGGTGTTGGGAATGGAAGGACAAAGCTGTACGAGAGGGTGCTTTCAACTTTGAGGAATGGCATAACAATAGGGGAGAAGAGGTTTCAATTTCTTGCATTTTCCTCGAGTCAGTTGCGTGAAAATTCCCTCTGGATGTTTGCTCCAGTGGATGGCTTAACTGCTGATGATATAAGGCGGTGGATGGGCGACTTCAGTTCCATACGAAACGTGGCAAAGTATGCCGCGAGGCTTGGTCAGTCCTTTAGTTCGTCTACAGAGACGCTGAAAGTTGCTCAGTATGAGGTTGAAAGAATCCCCGATGTTGAGGTTGTAAGAGATGGAACCACGTATATCTTTTCTGATGGGATTGGAAAGATATCATCTGATTTCGCTCGAAGGGTTGCAACTAAGTGTGGAATTAGAGATGGTGTTCCATCTGCCTTTCAGATCAGGTATGGTGGCTACAAAGGTGTCGTTGCCGTCGATCCCACTTCATCAATGAAGCTGTCGCTGAGGAAGAGCATGCTCAAGTATCAATCAGACAACACGAAGCTAGATGTTCTATCATGGAGCAAGTATCAACCCTGTTTCATGAATCGCCAGATCATCACACTCTTGTCTACCCTCGGAGTGCGTGATCACGTCTTTGAGAAGAAGCAGAGGGAAGCAGTGGCTCAGCTCGATGACATCTTAGTCGATCCACTGAAAGCTCAAGATGCGCTGGACTTGATGTCTCCCGGGGAAAACACCAACATCCTGAAAGAAATGTTGAAATGCGGCTACAAGCCTGATGAAGAGCCGTTCCTCTCAATGATGCTGCAGACTTTCCGCCTAGCAAAGTTGCTCGATCTAAGGGTGAAGGCAAGGATATTCATTCCACAAGCTCGCCAAATGATGGGATGTATGGATGAAACCGGCACCTTGGAATACGGACAGGTGTTTGTGCAATTTTCAGGCACCGGAAGCAGTGGGTTGTATGAGGGTACCAAGTACACCGTTACAGGAAAGGTGGCTGTGGCTAAGAACCCATGTCTGCACCCAGGCGACGTTCGTGTTCTCAGAGCTGTGGACGTGCAAGAGCTGCAGCACATGGTGGACTGCGTCGTCTTCCCACGAAAAGGAAAGAGGTAAAACTGAGTCTTTCATAGTTTCACTGTTCAGTTTCATCAAATCATGATTTTAAGACATTTGCATTGTGCTAATAACAGACCTCATCCAAATGAGTGCTCTGGGAGTGATTTGGATGGAGACAGATACTTTGTGTGTTGGGACCCTGAGTTGATTCCCCCTAATCAAGAGCCTCCCATGACTTACAATCCTGCTCCAAACACACTACTAGATCACAATGTCACCATTGAGGTAATTAATTAATTACTAATAAGCATCAGTAAGTAACAGATTCAACTCTAATCATCATAAAATGTGCATCTGTGGTTATGGTGTAGGAAGTTGAAGAGTACTTTACCAACTACATTGTAAACGACAGTTTGGGAATCATTGCCAACGCACACACTGCCTTTGCTGACAAAGAGCGTGATGGGGCATTAAGCAGTCCATGTTTAGAGCTGGCCCAACTTTTCTCAGTGGCAGTCGACTTTCCCAAAACCGGAATTCCTGCTGAAATCCCTCCCCACCTACGTGTGAAAGAGTACCCTGATTTCATGGACAAACCCGACAAGACCACGTACACGTCGGAGAGGATCATCGGGAAGCTCTATCGGCAGGTGAAGGATATCGCCCCCCACGCAGCTTCTCTGGGGAGCTTCACCATGGAAGTAGCCATGAGATCATACGACACTGATATGGAAGTTGAGGGATTCAGGGAGTACATCGATGAAGCCTTCGAGTTTAAGACTGAGTATGATTACAAGCTGGGGAACATGATGGACTACTATGGCATCAAGACCGAGGCCGAGATACTGAGCGGCGCTATCATGAAGACGTCAAAGACTTTTGATCGGAGGAAGGATGCGGATGCGATTGGCGCATCTGTGAGGGCCCTTAGGAACGAAGCTAGGTCGTGGTTCAAGAAAGGAAGCGAATCCGGGGATGCCTACGCCATGGCTTCGGCTTGGTATCATGTTACTTATGATTCTTCTTTCTGGGGGTGCTACAATGTGGGGATGAAAAGGAGGGGTCATTACATCAGTTTTCCATGGTGTGTTTACGACAAGCTTGTCCAAATCAAGAGGGCTAAATCTGCAAGGATATCCTCACTTAATAGGCACTTCAGAAATATGAATGTTTAGTTTTCACTCCACCTTCAATCTGCTTGTTTTGGTGTGTATTCAACTCAACTAATGCATAGTTTGGTATTATTTCAACTGCCAATTTTATGGCCTGTTTGTTCTATATAGATATGCTAGGAGTAACTGCTGGTGACAGGTGTCTGCAATGTTGTATGTGTGTGTGAGAGAGAGGCTAGTCAACTTTGTATCAAGAATATTTGTCTGCAAACTGGAGATGATCAATGCCAGATAACACGAGCAACACTTGTGCAACAGATAATTCAACAATTATAAGATACTACAAACTTTTTCATTAATTAATTCTTCAGACAAGGGAAATTGGGGGATTTAGTGCTCAAAACTGGAACAAGGGTGTGCATTGACAGATGATTTCATGGTATATTTCCACTCAAAAATTGCCAAGGATGATACTGAAAGACTAGTGGCTTCCATTAATAACCGATGTAAAGCTTTACCCGCTTTATCATATCGTAGGGTAGTTTCAGCCTGCAATCTCTCTGTTTGCGGCTCAATGGCCTTCCCTTAGCTGCAGGGTCTCGATTTTCCCTCACGTCTGCCAGCTTCCAAACACAGCATTGAGATTCTGTCTCGATGGAGTCCAGAAGGTACACTGCTTCCTTCTCCGGGGATCCGGCATCTGAATCTTGGAAATAGGTGACTATCATTGCCATATCCTTGAACCTCAACAGGTCATCGGGTACTCTCAGCAACCTATCTGCACCAGGACTTGATACCTCCAAAACAAATCGAGGAAATAGAATCAGGCAATCGATTTGCTTTGCTAAACAACTCTACGTACAAATCTCAAGTAGTAGAGCCAGTCAGAACAAATATTACTTCAAGAGCTAAATCATCTGGGATTTCTTCATCCAAAGATTTCTTGTATTGGCGACTGAAAGATTCAATCTCATCCATGCCGGGACACCCGTATCTGATCAAGGACAGACAACAGTAGAAGATAATCATGCTTGAGTATTTGTTCCAGATCACAAGGGAAATCAAGACTATGATCACTAGCTCACTATAATCAAAATCATGTTTTCATCTGGGAATAATAAAGAAAAATCCAGAACTTACTCATTAGAAAGTTTATCTAGCCTCACGTATATGTACCCTCGAGGAGATGTTTTGAACGCGTAGAGCTGCATCTCTTCACCAAACTCCAGAAGAACTTCCCGGGCTATTGATAATGCTCTCTCACCCCAAGGGCAATTGTTCAGAACAACTCCACCACCATCACCACCATCACCAATCTACACGTTTTTTTTTTTTTTTTTCATGTAAATAAAGAACCAAGTTTGCAAACTGTCCAGCTAAATAACAAACATGAAACCACACCTCAGGCTCAGCTTCATCCTCCTCCTCCCACGAATCAATTGGTTCTACTTCACCATTAGAATCATCTGAAGCTTCACACATACATAAAATTCAAGCAAACAAGATCGAAACTAAACATCAAATGAGGGAAGGCCATGACAAACACAAGAACAACTCCAACACGTCATGAATAATTCTTGCCTTAACGAAATTCAAAAGCAATCAAGTAATATAACCAAACTTGATCCTCAAATATGGTAGAATAAATAATTCTGGGTTTAAGAATGCAAATCCCATCTCAGATAAAGCACAAAGTAACATATATAAAAACAAACCAACGTCCATGTCAGCATCAGTGTTGAGACAATACATCAAACACATGGTACGCAGTAAAAACGAAAGGAAAAAATGGAAGAAAAGAGATTACCATCAACATCAACATGAAGGCGGTGGTGGTTATAAACAGAAGAAGTAGCGTGGAAGTGGCGAGAAGCGGTGATAGAAGCAAAATAGGATGCGGGTTTGGGAGAAATGCAGGAAGCTTTATAAAGTCCCGGTTTAGATGAAGGATGAATGCGAGAAAAGAGAGTAGAAGACGAGCAGATTCTCCTTACACCTCTGTAAAGCCTCATATTTTCCAATGCAAATGCGTAGATTCTTGCAATTTCCACCACCTCCAAACCAAAGCTAGAGTTGGGTCGAGGCTGGATTATATATTAGACATCAAATATGGATTATATCAGAATTCATACTATAAATTGTGGGTGCTCAAAACGGGCTTTGGTCGATACAACATAATTCAAACTTAAAATTAATACTCCCTCCGTCCCATTATAAGTGTCTCAAAACTTTTCGGCACGTGAATTAAGAAAAATATGTAAATGTGTTAAAAATGGTAGGATCCATACTTTTCAAAAGGTTAAACTTTGTCATTTGTGTAAATAGGCCACTTATAGTGGACCGACCCAAAATAAAATACAGACCACTTTTAATGGGACGGAGGGAGTACTTCTTATTAAAACAAAATTTTACTTGTTCCTCCTTATCTCAATATAAAAAAGAAAGAATGTACCCCTTCGATCCTGTAAAAATAATTCTAGAGAGAGTAATATGAGTATTAACAATTATTAAGTGAATGTATTATAACTGGACAACAGAATTTAATTTATAACACGTTCTCTCATGCGTTGCACGGGTCATAGAGTATTATTTTTAAAATTTTAAATAATATAAATTTGTTAAAATGTCATTATTTATAAGATAGATTAGTTGATAACAAACTATTTTGATTAATTTAAATATAAGTATTTGATTTAAAATAGTGTATAATAATATTAAATTTAATGAGTATTGTATAATAATAATTAAATACGCATTATAATAATAATAAAAATAAATTATTATTATTATTATTATTATTATTATTATTATTATTATTATTATTATTATTATTATAGATTGTAAATCAAATAATTGAAATCAATCTCATTTTGACAAAATAACAGTAAACCATCAATATAACAAAATTAATAGCCGTCATTTAATATAACAATTTTGGGTTCTTAAATTTCAAACTATATTTATAATTAAAAGTTCATATTTAAATAACTCAAAACTAATTAAAATCATGAAAAAAAAATTAATAATATAAAAAGGAAAATATAACAACAAATATGTTTGTATAAATAAATAAACAATTCATACACATAAATTAAATAAAACTTTTATATAATATTTTAAATTCTAATTTATATATATATAATTAATTTTTCATTTGCAAAATCATATTAAAATTAAAACAAATTTCATCCTCCTTAATTGCATTAAAAACTACAATAATTGAAAAATATTTAAATCTAAAATAATTATAATTAAGAAATCATATGAACTTGAAAGGGAAAAAATTACATCTACTTATTTTTTTACCAACAAACGAAAACAAAATTAAAAAAGAGTGTAATGTTCAACAACAGAGATAAATGAGATAGAACAAAAAATAACTTTGACATTTTAAATGATCATAACTTATTTATTTCAAATTCATTTTTTATAAGTTTTATATTGAATATATGTTCTTCTCGTAATCTTTAATTTTATATCGATATTGAATATTTTATCATTATTCAAAGTTAATGATTTTTAAAAAAAAAATAGAAAAAAAGAAAGAAAAAGAAAACTTTGGTGAAAAAATTAAGAGGAAAGAGAAAATTTGGAGGTAAAAAACTCATCTTTTATAATATCTATAGATTTGTGTTAAATAGCTGTGGGATTAATGTGTATCAATGAAATAAAACTATTTTTATGATTGTTGCAAAATGAAAATTCATGACTATTTTCACAAAATGAATGAAGTATTTTTAAGTAGTAGAAATTATAAATTTACTTATGAGATCAAATTAAATTAAAATATTTTGCTACGTCTCTCAGACGCAGCAAGCTTTTACAGGTGCACTACGTTTGATGTTTATAGATTTACAACCATCAATATGCTTACTTTCCAATTTCTAGTTTCTATACATTTAGACCATCGAATACAAAATCAATGGTTTCGATACAATAGCAAAAATGGTAGAAAATAATTACTATTCGAGAAGGACAATAGTTTTCAAATGGTGCGCATAAAATTGAGTCTGTAACCCTCAAAAACCTATGTGCAACAGAAGAAGTTAGTTGCACAGACAGAGACTAAAATCAACTACAATCGTAGTATAGTCCGAAGAGTATCAGAGAGGTTTTGAATGGTCTGTTGTTCCTGCGCTGCCTGCATTTCCTGAAGCGGCATCTCTTCGTAGCACCTGCAACGAACATCAGAACAAATTATAAGGCGGAGAAAAGGCTGAATCAGTCAACACAATGAGATCTGAGATGAACGGAGATTCATACATTTTGTGGTATGCTAACGCCTGAGCAAGATTCATCAGAGTCGGACTGGAATTCAATCTCTGATACACCCCTGGGGGAAGGGGTACCTGTAACGACGAGTTGAGGAGTTCTAGCTATTACCCAAATGTCGAAGAAATTACATGGAAACATGAAAAGATTCCATTGAGACTAGGACAAAGAGGACCTCGTTTTGTCTGCTTCTACCCTTCTTAGGCTGGGAGTCACCAGAAAAGAGCTCATGCATTGCTTCCACAGCTATGCTACCACTGCTATCCCCAGGCCATCCCCCAAGCACATTGTCGGATAAGAGTGCAATCGGGGATATGTCCGTTGCCCTTAAGAATGGGATTGGTACTGTATTACCAGCAGTGTATATGGACCAGAGCTGCTCAAAAGATTACCAAATAAGCAAATATTAACAACCATAAATTATATAAATGTGGAAGTTGAACTTGGAAGATCAAATTACCTTGTCTAGTGCTTTTCTACTGACAGTCTCACTAGTAGCTAAAGGATCGCTCAAGCTACTGCCAACAGTCACTTGAGAAATGCTATTTACTTCCATATTTTGCTCGGTTGTCGGGATTCCAACGATGGGAGGTGTCTCAATCCTGGTAAGTTATGATCCATGAGTCAGTGTACATTGGAAACTTAGTGTGAAACTCCAATAGTTAGAGAAGTAAAGCAAGCTCCAAAGTTCAGTAAGAGATGAATGCTAGAGAAAATCTAAGTGACAAAGTTCTGACTAAAGTAGGCAAGAGCCAATAAAGACCCAGGGGGTAAGGAAGGAGGAGTTCATGATTCTCAAAAAGTCAAAACTGAAAAGAGCCAGGTGAGGAATATCAAATTTCTTTCTTCGATTCCATGTTCAAATCCTTCACTTATCTCTACAAGAGTGTTGGTAGTGTTAGGTCCTTTCACGATGACTTTATTTAAAGGAGGAATCTTAACCCATCCATATAAGCTAACACTAAGAGGTTCTTCCAAGAAAATACTTAAAGAACCAAGAAAATGACAATGCCCTAGTAACCAAGTGAGGTCCTTTTAAAAAATTTGCTTCTCCTACCCCCCAAAAAGCAGCATGTTCTATGTCTGCATTAAAGATATAGGAAAGTGAGCTATAAAAGAGTTACCGAGAGTCTTTAGCTTTATCTCCAGGTCCACCGACTGGAGGTTTTCCAACATGCCCAGTAGCAGGAGAGGACTCTTCTGTTCGTGTAGATGCTGGCACAGTAGCAGTTTTTCCAGTATCAACTCTATCATGGATTATTACAGTTCCAAAATCACCTGATCCTGATCAAAAAATTTACAATCAGTTTACTAGTTTTATGATTCAGCTAAAAGATACATTTCCCAACTCATCACTAGAGCGGTGCCCAAAGTATCAAACCCAGCTTGTTTGTTGCTAACAGGAACAGTTGAACATGAAATATTGAGCTGGTTTAACAATTAAAAACTATCATACATATATTTGCAAATACTAGTTGACTTCACTAGGTTCAGGAGCTAGTTGAATCAACCAAATCCATATTAGGGGTTATTTGGTATATCAGTTTATAGTTTCATCTAAAACTTCCACAACTTTGAAATTATGTTACCTTTTCTATCCAAGTGCAATCAAGACTCCATAATTTTTTTAAAAAGTGATTAATTCATGTCTAAGATTGCCATCCCTTCTTTTTTTTCTGTATTGATGCAATACATTATAATGATGTCCAAAAGTGTTCACCAAAATGCTCTAAAGGACAGTTATCAGTTTTTTATGATATCAAAGTATAAGGGATATTACCTTCTACAGCTGTTTTTACTGTATCCTTTATGCCAACAGCAGAGGTATGCTGACCATCCAGACGTTTTGATGGAACAGTATTTAAAACTGGTTCAATTGATGTTGAATCTCCTGGCGGCTGAAAGAGACGGAATGAGATAAAGTGATTAGAGAAAACGAGGAAATTTCCACTTCTATGTTTTGTAAAAGGGAAAGAATGGTGCATTGACAGTTATCCCACCAACACAATTAATCCAAAGAAATACTATAAATACCCCTTCTCCCGGCAGTGTCCTGTCTGAAGCTACGTCTTGTGTTTGCAATGCCATCGATGCCCTAACTTGCTTTGCCTGCTCAATCTTTGGGACCATTGCTGATGCTCCACTTCTACATTTTTCAATGAATTTGTGCTTCATGTGATCAAAAGGGAAAAAAAGAAAATGATGTAAGACCTGAAGTACAGGAGATAATTTCTTATACCTATAAATTAAACTGGATAAAGCAAGGTACAGATTAAGCTAACCATGTCATAGGAATACAGATAAGATTTACAACAACCTCAATCTAGGTATGGGATGTGTACAATTCTTAAGGACAGCAATTAAATAACATTATCATCACAGCTGAGTAGGATATAACAGATAAGATTTACAACCACCTCAATCCAGTTGGATTTAAGAATGCAAGAGAGTTACCACACTAGATCCAATTGTTCAAAGTGGAATTCATAGCACCCAAGAGGAACTTTCCCCAAGAGAATTAAGGCACGCTAGAAACATCTAAGAGTCGACATGAAACACCCGCACCGGCACTTGCGAAGATAATGCATTGGATTCAGTTAGAGCTGAGAGTAAGTGGCACCATACCTTCAGCATTTCAGCTGCTGTGGGCCGGAGGCGTGGCTCCTTTGTCAGGCACTTTGCAACAAAGTCATGAAACACAAGCGACCTTCAACAATGAATAATCAAACATGTAGACTGCAAAAAAAAATGCAATCCACTATCTACCATATTGGTATACTCAAAATTCCAAATACAACATGAACAAGTAACTATCAGCAAAATTCAGAATAAAAGATGCACAAGTGACTATGAACACTTTATGACAAAAGTCCTCACAACAGTTGCTGAAAGTAAAGAAAGAATAGAAGACACACCACTTCTCTTTATCCTCGAGCATTGGGGCAGGTTCAATGGAAATCATAAACAATACCTACCACAAGGTTGGACTAGGTAAGCTTCCAAAAGTAATATATTGCTATAAAAAGGAGCCAAAAAGTAAAAGCAATGTCTTGTTTGTAGGTACCAGGCTATAATAACTTCCAAAAAACGACAACAAAAGCTTGAGCGCAGAAGCATTGTGAAGGATGAATCACAAAAACGAATGTTCTAACTAAATCTTATCTTGTGCATTAATTATGCTAAGCGTATTGGCATATGAAGATGGCAAATTAATGCACCACGCGCAATAACCCTTAGAAAACTTCCAATAACCTTTAGAGCACTTGCAGTATCAATCTGGATCCTACACAACCCTGAGGTCCTACAAATATGTATAGGGATACGAGTAGATACTAGATAGGCAAAAAATGGTGGATAACAAGCAAGTTTGTTAGGAATAACTAAATGGGGAAATTGTCGTAAAATACTCAAAGCTTGGACGAATTCTCATTTTGCACACAACCTTTGAAATTTGAAATAAAATACACCAAGTTTTAATTTTTCTGATTTTCCCCCTAATTTAAAATTCCCCTCTTAAAAAAAAGTTTGCTACTACAACCAAACACAAGAAGCTCATAACTCGTACATATAATGCATTTAATGAACTCCGCAATTCAACAATTCAATATGAAAATAAAGCTTTCCTTCGCAATCAAACATTAATCCACAAGAAATGGAAAAAAAAAACACATTAATCAAACATTTAATGAACTCCGGAATTCAACAATTCATTTTCATGTGGATTCACATTAGATTGCGAGGGAAAGCTTTATTTTCATATTGAATTGTTGAATTGCGGAGTTCATTAAATGCATTATATGAACGAGTTATGAGCTTCTTGTGTTAGGTTGTTGTAGCAACTTTATTTATTTATTTTTGTTTAGGGGAAATTTTTAATCGGGGGAAAAATCAGAAAAAATAAAACTTGGTGTATTTTATTTCAAAGGTTGTGTGCAAAATTAGAATTCATCCAAACTTTATGTATTTTGTGGCAATTTACCCTAATTAGTATAACTGTATTAGCCTCTAAACTTAGCTAATCATGTACTTATTCATTTGGATGTTTTCTCAATGAAAGGTCTCAGACGGCATCATACTGGTCATTTTAGAATAAACGTTTCCTGAAGTCTGTGGACTTACTCTCATAGGATGAACAGCTGCTCTTGGAGGAAGTCCCTGGAAACCAAATTCAAGCATCCATGAAGTTAGCAACAAATATCATGAAACAATGCAACAATTTGTAAGATTTGTAAATGCCAAGGACAGGAACAACAGGAAAAATTAATGAAACATGCCTCGGCCATTTCAATTGCAGACACTCCAAGAGCCCACACATCAACCTGGGGAAAAATTGAAATGATATTTAACGTAGTAAATAGTGACCTGTCAAAGACTTCTCTTTCACAAACTTTTATGAGAATAAAACCAGAGAATATACCTTTCCATCATAACGGCTTTCTTGAATAACTTCAGGGGCCATCCAATGTGGTGTACCGATGAACTAAGAAATAAAAACACAATAGTGAGAAATTCTTGAAAAGGGAAACAAACAATATTATAGTACAATTTTTTTCTGGATAAACAACACAAAATGACACATCAAAATGCAGGAAGAGTTTTTATAGTGTTTGTCTCGGATAGATCTCTCACAGGGTAAATCCTTACACCTAAAGGAAAATGGATTTAGCTCTTCTGCAAGAACACAACCTACTTATAAAGACCCCCTTTACTAGCACGGGCCACCACCAGTATCGTATATTTCATTTCTAGCATTTCACTATTGTTAAAGGTCTCAATATCTTAATATAGTAAGCAACACTTCAGTGATGGTCTCACATACTGTCCAAGAATCCACGAAGCATTCCTAGGTAAAAAGATATTCTTTGAATGATCAACTAGCAGTAGTGGGTCTTACTATTTGTGACATGCCCGACTGGATCAACTATTAATATGAAAATAATCACTGTTCACATGATCAGTTAATCTGACCAGTACGTCAAACAAAATGCTTAAAAAATCTTGTTTTTGTTTAACTACACACCATCCATTGCAAGAAGCCTGATCTTAATATGTTGGAATTTACAGGCTTACATAATCACCAATATCTGTTCTTTAAAGAAAAGAGGGAGAAACAATTATGAGTGAGATAATTAAACCAATTCTGATTAGGAAGTCTAATGCAAATAGGTACATATACCGTATTACGCTTGGACATGGTTCTTGTCAACTGTGCAGCCACTCCAAAGTCACCTGTAAACATACATTAATACTAAATCTATACATCCAAACTGAAATCTATGAAGCCAACCATCACCATTACTTAACCCATAACTGGGAAATAGAGACCGAAAACTAATACAGGAAGAGATAATTTTAAGACCTACCCAGTTTGACTTCTCCTTGCTCAGTCAACAAAATATTACCACCTTTAATATCTCTATGCACCTTGAAAATTGAGTGCAGATATGATAGACCCTGGATTGACAAATTTACTAAATAAGCAGAGGCCAGCAGAATCATGCATTCATTTGGCATGTAAAACAATACTGGAATTGGACTTGGAAATGGCTAAATAACGATAGTACTTAGAGTAAAAGTAAAGTTTGTTATATAACAAGCAAGCCTGTCATAGAGTTTTTATTAGCAAGGAACATTCAATAAATCACATGTACCTTCAAAGCTTCTCTACAAATATATGCTATTTGATACTCCTCAAGAGCCTCGTCAGTAACATTCATTAAGTCAGCAACACTTCCACCCCCACAATACTCCATTACTATCTGCCAGCAAATCCATATTTCCACTTAATATGAGTGGTTATCATCAAAATCACAACCTCGGGCACAGGTTGTCCATGATGTCGGGGATGGTACTCCCAACACCCACCCAAAAGAAGAACAATGCAACCACAAACAGCATATATTAAAAAAGGGTAAAAGCGGATGCTCTTCTTCATACCCAGAGAAACTCTTCTCCTTGATAGCTCCCTAGATAACGAACAACATTTGGATGACTACACTGCTGCAACATCTCAATTTCCCCACGAATTTCTTCATAACCCTCCTCCTGCAATATAATTAGTACTTCATAATTACAAAAGAAAATGCACAAACAAAGAAAGACCTTGGTGACAACATATTGCAATCATACCCCTTCAGACAATGATATTACTTTGACAGCAACTAATTCTGAAGTCCTTAAATCCCGAGCCTTGTAGACTGCCCCATATGAGCCCTTCCCTGATAAAATATCAATATAAAGTTGCTTGCCCGTTTGTTGTAATGAAAAATAAAAATAAGACATCGAAGTTCGTATTTCTTCTATGGTGACTGCTTAACAATTGATTTAAATATTGCAAATCCCAGACGTTTTCTAAGAGAAGATTCTGGGATATGAAATAGATGGACACTGAGTTTATGATACCTCAACCTGGTCGGAAAATCTATAGAAGTAAAGCACTTAAAATCTCAAGATACAGACGAAAGCCAAAATTCCCAACAATAATTCAATAATCAATCAAAAGGGAACATCCAAGCACGCAAAACTTAAAACATTGAATATTTACCGAGCTCATGAAGCAACTCATACTTGGTAGAAGGATCCTCTCTGGCAATGCACTCCGTTATCGAGCTTGATGAAATCTTTCCACTCCCGTGCTGCCTGGGCGGTGCAAATCCAGTGCCGCTGGCACCCTCGCCACCACCACCGCTGCTTTTCCTCCTCCTCCCATATCCCATCCCTCCAATCTCTCCAACCTTCTGCATACTCTCCACCGCCCTCCTCATCGTGCCCCCGCCGCCACCACCACTCCCCTTCCTCACAATAGTCCCCATACCCTCCTCTTCATCCTCCTTATCTCCGTCGTCATTTCTCCCCCTCACCACAAACGTGGAGAAATCCCCAGCATTCTCCTCATCCTCCTCATCCTCTTCGTCGCTCTCAATTCTGCCCCTAGGGCTTCTCCTATCCCAAACGGGAGCTGCAGCCACGCTCCGCGGCTTAGAATAGGAAGACGAGACACTGGAATTCCTAGTCGGGTAGCTGGATTTCCTCCGATCAGTTTTGACAATCATGGTCCCGGAGATAGAGGAGTCGTCGTCGGAATCGTCGATGTCGTCCCCGCCGCCGCCGAAGTCCTTGGGGAGGCGCTTCAATAGAGGAGGCAGCGATTCCTCCTCGTCCTTGTATAACATCGTGGCGTAGATGTCGGCGTCGGGCTCCGGCTCTCTCGATGCGGCGTCGTCTTTGTCGTGGATCACCACCGACGAATAAATGTCGGGATTCTTCGGCGGCGGGGGCTTCCGCGCTCGCCAGGACTTCGGGGAGAAGTCCATTTTCTCTCACTGCCTCTGGATCAGTGTGTGCGCGTGAGAGAGAGAGCTGGAAAGTGGAGGACTAGTTATTACAGCAATTGTTCCCCAAGCTAAAATCGTTGAAAACGATATTAGTTCCTAAAATCCAAATTACAAATTCTTCTTTGTTTTGTAGATATTAGCGTGTAACCCGACGAATTTCGATCGGCATTATTTGATATACTCCCATGAAACTCCTACTTACTTTTAAATATTTGTCTATGAAATAAACTCCTATTCTGCTTTTTGGACAATTATATCCTCCCTTATTTTCTATATTTATTACTCCCTTCGTCCACTAATTCAAGACCTTCTTTCCTTTTTGGGACGTCCACCAACTCAAGACCTATCCATTTTTAGTAAGTTTTTATTTATATTTAATTGGTGGATCCCAAAACAATACAATTTTTCTCCACTCAACTAATAAACAATACATTAATTGTGGATCCCTTTCTCCACTCAACTAATAAAAATACACTTTTTCTTAAAACCCGTGTTTTGCTACTTAGGTCATGAATTAGTGGACGGAGAGAGTATTTTTTATCATTCATTGGCCCACCCCTACAACACTTTTATATTAATATATTTACTTACATTTACCATTCATGGGCACACACCATATTACATTTATCACTTTTATATTCTATATTTACTACTCCCTCCGTCCCACCATTTTAGTCCCTTATTCTATTTTGAGATGTCCCAAAAAGATAGTCCACTTTTCTAATTAATACTATATAAAAATATTGTTTTTACTCAATTAACCTTATTTAATGCTTCACTTAAATGTGAAAAGGATGTGTGAAAATAATAAATAAGGGTATAAAAGATAAAAATATAAAAATTAAATGTATTTTCTTAATATGTGTGAAAAATGGGAGGGGACTAAAATGGTGGGACGGAGGGAGTACTCTTTATCATTTATGGGCCCACCCTACAACACCTTTATCATTTTTGGTCAACTATTCTTTTATCCCACTCACAACACCTATTTCAATTTTTTTAGTCTCCGTGCCGAACCCCAATTGATAATTTATTTCATGGACGGAGGGAGTAGTTTATAAGAAAAAGAAACAGTATAAATTATTTCACAATATATTTGTAAATTAAAGGATTTTTTTCACTAAAAGAAATATTAACATGACATGTCAAATTATTATAGTAATAGACCTACAGTATATGTCAAATTAAAATAACGAACAAAATTTTCAAGAAAACGAACAAAATTTCAAAAATATATAGACATATTGATAAATGTCTGTATCCGTCAACTAGTGACGGAGCCAGGAATTTTGTTCAGGAGGGTTGAACTTTTACGGGGAAAATTATTTTTAGGCATTCTATATATTTTAGGCATTTTTAAAAATCAAAATACAAGCATAAGAGTAATAATAAAGAACAACATTTTCATAGATTATATAATTTCAATACATTACAAATTTTTTTGAGGCATTCCGTACATTTTAGGCATTTTTTTATTAAAAAACAAACATAATAATAATAATAATAATAATAATAATAATAATAATAATAATAATAATAATAATAATAATAATAATAATAATAATAATAATAATAATAACGAACAACATTTTCATGGATTATATAATTTCAATACATTACAAAAAAAATTGGGGCATTTCTGTACATTTTATGTATTTTTTATTAAAAGACAAACATAATAGTAATAATAAAGAACAACATTTTCATAGATTCTATAATTTCAATACATTAGAAACTAGTTTCAATACATTACAAATTTTTTTGGGGCATTCCGTACATTTTAGGTATTTTTTATTAAAAGACAAGTACAATAATAATAATAATGAACAACACTTTCATAAATTATACTATAATTTTACATAACACAATTAACCTTAAATTAAATCTATATGAGGGAATATAACAAGCAAATCATTTTGTGTAAAAGAAGACTCTTTTATAATTAGGAATATACATAATACTTAAATCTATATATATTAAAAAAATAAAAAAATAAAAAAACTCAAAATTTGGGAGGGGGATTCAGCCTCCAAATAATTTAAATAACAAAATACTTAAAATTGGAGAATGTTCCACGTAGGCATGTCACACCTAATATCAAATAGTATTCCGAGCCGGATTTATTTCAATTTGGATTTATTTCAATTTGGCAGTGGGTAACTAATGGGGGCTGAGTTTCGATTTAATTGTTGGATTTTCGAAAGATTGGTGTTAATGGGGGCTGATTTTTGATTGAAGATGGGCTGATTTTCGATGGGTGTTGATGGGTGATTTCAATTTAATTATGGACAGGCTGGATTGAAGAAGAAGAGGAACTGTATTCCGTGTTTTCTCTTAGAAGTGAGCCTCGGTCCTTGATCCCTTTCATAGGTTACAGTAGGTAACGTAATTATCGATAGTTTGTATATTAGAATTCATTTAATTTCTCAAGTTTTTTGGCTTATTCTGTGTTTAGGGATCGGTGTAATGCCAACAGAGAGCTACAAATTCTAGATTTCGATTTCTGGCTTTTGATTGTGGATTAGTTAACCTTACGATCTCTGCACTTTTTATGCATTGTCGAAATTGACGAGGTTTGGTTGTTTCGGCGGTGCAGAATGGAGAATGGATTTTGTATCTAAATACTAGGTACCTTCAACTTAATCCTTTAAATCTATTGTTTTCAGCTCTGCTGCGGGGTAAAAATGAAAATTTACTTTGGTGTCCTTGATTTAATTGTGAAACGGAGAGGCTGGATTCTGTTAGTTGTGGGTTGATTTTGTTTCCTAATTACGTGATGTATATGAGGATTTATGGATTGAGCAGTAAGGTTTTTAACTATAGAATAATCGAGATTAATATTTCTATCGGGTGTAAACCATTTTGTTCTGAATTACTTTCTTCACGTGTTTTCTATTGATATTTCAAAAAAGGTAAAAACCTTGTAGGCATCTCAATATACGGTGCAGATCACTGCCTCAAGGTACCGCTTTTCCTTTGCTTTTTCGATTAATTAGACGGAATCGGCTACATTTCTTTGTTTGGGTTTCGTTAT
Source organism: Salvia miltiorrhiza (assembly GCF_028751815.1). Lineage (NCBI taxonomy): Eukaryota > Viridiplantae > Streptophyta > Magnoliopsida > Lamiales > Lamiaceae > Salvia > Salvia miltiorrhiza. The sequence continues at coordinate 29,508,244 of NC_080393.1, read as the reverse complement.
TGAAAAATTGAAATCGACACATATTATTAGGGTTATTTTCTCCCTTTCCGCTCTGCATCGATTCAAATTCCAGATTTTTATTAATGAAGAAGCCCATGTTTGTTGTTTTTCATTGTTTCTATAATAATACAAAGGAAGCAAGTGTGGGTTGAGTATGAGAGGTTTTTGTTTAATGAAATTGTTGTTGCTAGAGCTTCAGCTTCAATTGTTGCTGCAGAGCCCACAAACTCAAAGACAAACATTTATTTTTTTATTTCCCTTTTTCTTTTGGATGGTTAATGATAATGTTGTGATTTTGGCAATTGATCTTTTCGTTTTTAATTTTATTTTTTAATGGCAGAAGGATGTCAGATTGCTTTCTCTGATTTAGTTTTGGAGGAATTGTCATTTAAACCAAAGGGATATAATTACTGGACGTGGCAAGATAAGAAAATACATTATGTAGTGGAAGGAGAGGAGCTGCCATTATTCTTATTCATGGGTTTAGGGCTTCTGCATTTCATTGGAGGTTGGCCACTCATCCTTACTGAAAATATTTAATCTTAATTAAGTTGTATTACAGCTGAATTGAAGGTAAAGCATGGTTTAGCTAGATTAGTGGAGTTCTATTCAAATTTAGACTCTCATGGTCATTTTATCTTTCCCTATTTCGATATTTATAGTGAACATTAATAGCTTGGATGTTGCTTTATTAGGTCCAAGCTTCTTTCACAATGCATTTGACTGTAAAATATTTTAATTGTTGCTTTAATTTCTAATCATTAGTTTGCTTTTCTTTATTTTGCTCCTCCACAAGGTGTTATGCTCCTCTTTACTTTCTAATTTGTTGCAAAAATTATTATTAGACATACACATTGAGTCAAGTTTCTTTACCTCAAAATGAGTTTAATATTAGTTTAGCATGAATACAAGCTAAGTAAATCATAGGAATGTCTTTCATACACAATACTTGTACAGTGTACTTGTGATGTTAGTGCAATACAGTTGATTATGTGTTGGAATTTATACTTGTATAATAGATGATGTTGGAGTAATATGTGTGACAAAATTGAATGTTACTGTAGAGGCTAAAATCTACAATTGAGGTTGACGTCTGCACGTCCGGATAGATTGGGCACTAGCAACCTGTCAACACAAGAACACGTAAGAGCCCTAGGTTGAGCATCGGGTGGGGGTGTCGACCGTAGAGCCTCCGACGCCCAAGTCAGTATCGGAATAGCAAAATAGAATGATAAGCGAATTGAAATAGAGAGAAAGGCAGGCTGGAGTATGCGGTGACTCCAGGCTGTAAGTGGCGTCGGAGGGTGGAAACGGTGACAGTGTGTTGTGATAATGGAATATGGGAGGCGGAGATAGGCCAAGTTGGCTAGGCGGCGGAGTAGAGAGAATTCAAAGAGTAGAGAGCAAGTAGGATTTCGTCGTGTCCCTTGTAACCTAGTCAGTCTGTCTATATAAAGGGCAGCCAGCCGCTAGGGTTTTACAAGCTGACCTTATCCGTCCACGCTTTCCACTTCCAAGTTGTTGCGATTTGGACGGGATCATAAAGATTCATCCTTTGACTGTGTCAGCTTGGCGAAAGATATTTTTTAGGGTTGATGGCTAGGTCATGTGACTTCGTCAACAAGGTGGGCGGTAACCCTTGGGCCGGATGTGATACCTCCAGCCTGGTTATCGATTCAAGTTGATCCATAGCTTCTTGGGCTAGATGGACCAATATGCTTGACTGACTGGGCCTCTTAGGGTCGTGCCAGATTGGCGAGCTAACTTGATGGGTTTGGGCCAAGTGCGATTTATCCAACCGGACTATTGAGACAAGTTGGACTTGAAGTTTGTCTGGCTGGATTGACCGGGCTGTTTAGCTCATTGGTCCAACTTGAAAGATTAATTGGGTTGGATTGACCAGGTTGCTTGGCTTGCTGAGCCAGCCTGGAGTGCTGATTGGATACGGGTCATGTTGACGAATTTTGCCCACTACAGTTAGCCCCCCACTCTACAATTAGAATTTTCTAATTGGAAAGTCATTATAGCTATTCCGTAGAGGTGAATGTCTCGGAACGTCGGGTTGTCTCAGTTGGTATAACCAATCGGTTTGTAGAAAAATTCACGTTAGTCTTTCAAAATGATGTTTCACGTCAGTCTTTCAAAGTAGACGGCGTGGACAAGTTCGGATTTTTAAATGCCAGCTTGTAAATATGTGAGTCAAGTTGGATCGGTTTGCCAACGTGGGATTTGGTACTTCATAAGCTTGGAGTGATTGATCAATCTTGAAGTTTATTTTTTTTGAAATACAGCTTGTAGAGCTTTGGAGCGCTTCACCAGCTTGGGGGTTTCTTTTCCCCTTGTTCTTTTGAAATTTGGAGCTTGATAACTTGAAATAGGTAAGTAGCTTTCGGCTTGGAATTTTTAAATAGGCATATTTTTAACTGCTCCAGCCTTTAATTGTTCCAGCCTGGCTGGTTTGTCGAAATACTCGGTTGCTTCCAGTATGGAGTTTCGAACCTTAATTTTCAATAGGTAAGTATTTATTGGCTTGAAATTTTGAAATAGGCAAATTTTTAATTGCTCCAGCCTGGCTGGTGTGTCGAAATACTCAACTGCTTCCAGCTTGGAGTTTCGAACCTTTTCATGTTTTACTCCAACCAGGCTTATTTTGAAATAGGCAAATTTTAAATTGCTCTAGCCTGGCTGGTTTGTCGAAATACTCAGTTGCTTCCAGTCTGGAGTTTCGATCCTTTACATTTTTGCTCCAACCTGGCTTATTTGTTGAAATATTTCACTGCTCCAGCTTGTATGCCATATATTGAATTCAATTTTGCAATTTGTCTCAACTCCAGCCTGACTTTGTTTAGTCAAAATTCGCAACCTGATTGCTCCAGTCGAAATTTGTTCAGTCGAAAATAGGCAAATGGTTCTATTTACTGTAGCCTGGCTCATTTATCGAGACAACTAATTGCTTCAGCCTGGTTTCAAAAATTTGAAGGAAAGGAGTTCTCTTTCTTGGTTTCTCCGTCTGGTCCAAAAGAAAATAAAATGGGGATATTTCATTTTTCATCTTAGATCTCTCTCTCTCGTTTCGTCTTTCCCGTCGAGCAGTCGACGACCGTCCCCGCCGTTCTCACAGTCGGACGGCGCGGTTCGGGTTTTGGCCAGCAGGAGAGAAGTTTGGCGGCGTTAGGTGCGCCTAGGGTTTTTCAGGCAGCCTGGGGGCTGTTGGGCGACTGGTGGTCGGAGGCGTCGCCTTTCGTCGGATAATCGAAGGAGAAGAAGTTTGTTTGGTTGTTTCAAAGTTGGGGATCTGAGGTTTGGAGTTGGCGCCATCGCTCGATTGACGGCGGTGGTAACTGAGATGGAGAGGGAGTCGAGAGAGAGGGGTGAGGCCGAGCGGCGATTTCGCCGGAGGCCGAAACTGGAAGGGGTGGCTCTCTCTTTCTCTTCGAGCATTATCTTATCTCGGTGTGGCTCGATTTTTCATGGGATGTCGCCGAAGTTCAGGGATCGATTAGAGAAAATAGGAATGGGGGCAGCGTTGGCGGCGTCGCTCGCTGCTTGATTCGAGAAGGAGAGGTAGTGGGCGGGTCGTAGTCCTGGGTCGAGCGCAGAGCCCCTAAGTTCTTCAACCCAGATTTTTCGGCCATGTTTTAATGAGCTATTTTGCTCAGATTCCCCAGAAATTCAGGTCTTGGAATCAAAACTTGGTGTTGTGTTATATAATCGCGATTGGAGGGAGTGGCGAGGCACGTGGCGGTTGACGTGGTGTCGCCGGCGACCGTTGCTGCTTCTCGAGGTGATAGAGACGGGCTGAGGCAGCGGCGGAGGTCCAATCGGATTTTCGCCTTCTGTCGGAATTTTCACAAGCGGCAGCGGAGGTCCAACCGGATTTTTGACAACTTGTCGTATCTTCACCATCGCTGTATGCCTCGAATTATTTACAGAGACAGAAGATCAGATGACGTATTTTTAGAATTTGAGCCGAATATTGGAGGTTCTGGGATGGGAAAAAGGGATTGTGATGTTGGCGAGCAAATTTGTGCTGAATGTTGGAGTTCTTGTAATTTGGGATAAGTTTGAGTGAGGAGTTCTCGCAGCTTTGATTCTTGTTGTTGGTGGATGGAGAGGCGAGGCGCGCGGCGGTGGCGTGGGATTTGCCGAGCTAGGGGGTTGAATCCAGTGGTTCTTTGCTGTAATCTACAGAGGCTGGCGGCGGACAAGCATACAATTGACTTTGCTTGTTTTTACATTTCGTTGTTCATTTATTGGCACCGTGCCTTACCGAGGTCTCCAATTTCTGTATGTAATTTGAAAATGGTGCAATAGTTGTGTAGCATCTGAATTTGCTGAAGTTGCAGCTATTTTTTTTTTCTTTTGCCTTCATTTTGTTGCACCAGCCTGGACCCAATGTTGGAAAATTTATTGTATTTGAACAAGGCCAGGCTGGACTTTGATTTCGTTTGGTTGTCCAAGTTGGAATCGACTGATATTAGCCAACTTGTCATTTGCGTTTGACTTGGGCGAGTTGTGTCCCACCTTGGAGTGCTAACTGATTATATAGTTTCATGCAACATGTCGACTTGGGAGTATTTTTACCAATCAAAATCTTCTAATTGTAGAGTTGTTGGCTCTGAATTGTCCAAACACAATAATTGAAGTCGAAGCAAGTTGGAATTCATTAGATTTGGGTCGTACTGATTTCTACCAATTGTGGCTATCTCGTTGATTGTTCCAAGCTGGGTGGTTCCTTTGACTGGATGGCTAGAGATCAAAGGTCTTGGACTCTATGTTGTGATGATGATTTCTTCCTTATAGATCCAGGTTGACGTTGTCCGTGTAGGTGAGTCATCATTAGCGGCTTGTATCTCGCAGGCTGAGACATGTAGATTTGAGGTTGGTGGCTGCACTACGGAGAGTTGCCTACATACCTCTTGCGAGGATCAAGCCAAATGTAGTTCTTGGGTCGGACTGAGCTCCGTAGAGCCATGCTCCGTAGAGTTGCCTACATACCCTTTGACGGGATCAAGTCCGATGTAGTTCCGACTTGGCCTGGGTAAAATTGTTAGTAACAGTGTGGAAAAAATTATAAACTTAACGAAAAAAATAAATAATCGAATGGAAAGTTTAGAAATGATAAGACCGAAGATGGATGGCGTTCCAGCTGTTGCTGATGTCGCGCCCATCTTTGTCCTGCAGCTTGTAAGCGCCATTGCCGAACACCTTGGTGATCAAGTATGGACCTTCCCAGGTTGGACCCAGCTTGCAAGCTCCGATCTCCTTGGTGTTTTGGAATACACGTCGGAGTAACCAATCGCCCAGCTTGAACGTCCGAGTGCGAACATGCCGGTTGTAGTGTCTGGCGACACTCTGCTTGGTAGGATGCAAGCCGTAGTCTTGCCGTATCTCTCTTTTCATCCAGTGTGTCTGCTTGGTGAAGATCGGTGATGGCTGTATTGATCTTCCTCCCACTTGATTTGTGCCCATGCCTTGGCGAGGACATCTTCCATTGTTCTACAAGGGTATTTGGTGAGGTCTTTGTAGAGGTCCGAGTCGGGCAGGAGACCCTTTCGAAAGGCAGTGATCGCTGTCTGGGTGCTGCAATTTGTAATGGACATCTTCTCCTTGTTAAATCGACCTATGTAGTCTCGAAGGGACTCGTCACGTCGTTGGATCACGGCGTAAAGATCCTCTGATATCTTTTCAAGTTTCCTGCTACTAGCATATTGCTGCACAAATATATCGGTTAGTTGAGCAAAACTTGAAATAGAATAATTGGTAAGGTTAGTGTACCACTGGAGGGCCGGTCCTGTCAAACTAGAACCGAACCCCTTACACATGCAGGCCTGCCTCAATTCACGAGGAATTGCTGCAGTGAACATCCGTTGCTTGTATTTAGCTATGTGGTCGGTCGGATCCGTTGTTCCATCAAACATTTGCATGATTGGAAAGTTGAACTTGACGGGCATTTCAACTAGAGCAATTTCATCCACAAACGGCGAGTCGGCGTAGCAATTCTCTGAGCTTTTGTGGATGGGTGCCGGGACACCAGGAATTCGCTGGATCAAGGCCTCCATTTCGGCCAACTTTCTTGCCAGGACCTCGTCTCTGATTGCATACGGGCCGATCGAGGTTGGTTGGGCGAATTCATTCCCAAACAACTGTTCTTGGGCGATCTCCCTCTGACTGGGTCCGTCCGCCTGTTGATTGGGTTGGCTTGGCGCGACCGCCAGGTTGGGCCCCAGTATAGTAGGTTGTGTGCCTCCTACGACGGCATTGCTCATTGCTATGCCCGGGGTGGTGAAGTTGGTTCGGGCGAGTTGTCCTCCGATGGTGGTTGTTCCATCCTGTCGGAGTGTTCCTGCATTCAAAGTAGTATGGCCTGGATCAGTCAGGTTACTAACGATATTGCGGTTTCTTACCGAAGATGACGGATCCATCATGAGATGGTTGGATCCGTCCTTGTGAGTGATCGGTGTATCTCCCAGGGGTTGCATGGAAGATACTTGGGCTCGGAAGCCGGGAGGTTCGATGATCTCGATAGGCTCCATGGCTTCGAGACGGTCATACAAGTTGGCATTCTCCTTTTCCAACTTCTTGCACCTCTCCCGTTCCTGATTCATCTGTTCAGTCAGTGCGGAAATCTGGACGGCTAGGTCAGCCTGAGTAGTTTGAGCAACCACGTGGGGTGCGTCAGGAGTTTCAGATCCATCGCGACCGTCAGACATGATTGATGCTTGTAGAGATCTACGGAAAGTGCGTTGATTCGCTTGATTGCTAGGGCCCCACGGTGGGCGCCAAATTGTAGAGGCTAAAATCTACAATTGAGGTTGACGTCTGCACGTCCGGATAGATTGGGCACTAGCAACCTGTCAACACAAGAACACGTAAGAGCCCTAGGTTGAGCACCGGGTGGGGGTGTCGACCGTAGAGCCTCCGACGCCCAAGTCAGTATCGGAATAGCAAAATAGAATGATAAGCGAATTGAAATAGAGAGAAAGGCAGGCTGGAGTATGCGGTGACTCCAGGCTGTAAGTGGCGTCGGAGGGTGGAAACGGTGACAGTGTGTTGTGATAATGGAATATGGGAGGCGGAGATAGGCCAAGTTGGCTAGGCGGCGGAGTAGAGAGAATTCAAAGAGTAGAGAGTAAGTAGGATTTCGTCGTGTCCCTTGTAACCTAGTCAGTCTGTCTATATAAAGGGCAGCCAGCCGCTAGGGTTTTACAAGCTGACCTTATCCGTCCACGCTTTCCACTTCCAAGTTGTTGCGATTTGGACGGGATCATAAAGATTCATCCTTTGACTGTGTCAGCTTGGCGAAAGATATTTTTTAGGGTTGATGGCTAGGTCATGTGACTTCGTCAACAAGGTGGGCGGTAACCCTTGGGCCGGATGTGATACCTCCAGCCTGGTTATCGATTCAAGTTGATCCATAGCTTCTTGGGCTAGATGGACCAATATGCTTGACTGACTGGGCCTCTTAGGGTCGTGCCAGATTGGCGAGCTAACTTGATGGGTTTGGGCCAAGTGCGATTTATCCAACAGGACTATTGAGACAAGTTGGACTTGAAGTTTGTCGGGCTGGATTGACCGGGCTGTTTAGCTCATTGGTCCAACTTGAAAGATTAATTGGGTTGGATTGACCAGGTTGCTTGGCTTGCTGAGCCAGCCTGGAGTGCTGATTGGATACGGGTCATGTTGACGAATTTTGCCTACTACAGTTACAATTACACCTTGCTGCTAAGACTAACACTAATATTTTGGTTTGTCAAGATGTCTTTCCTTCGGAAGGTGAATTGCTTTTCTGGCTCCATAAATCGTTTTACCCCGAGTTACTGCGCCACACCCTTGGATTTTCAGATTTTTGAGTTGTAATTGTGATAGCGGGTGGTAGGTATCTGACGGTAGCGGGTTGGTGGATATCCGACGGGTGGCGGGTATTCGCATGTCGCGGGTATGGGTGGCAAATAGTAGTGTATAAGAAGTTAAAATTTGCTGCAGTTTTGTGGTGATTTATTTGTTGGGTGGTTGATTGCAGGATGTCGACGTCCAAAAGCAGCAGCGCCCTTACCTCTTAAGCCACGACGGGTATCCAACGGGTAGTGGGTGGCGGGTATCCGACGGGTAGCAGGTGGCGGATACTCGACGGGTGGCGGGTATCTGATAACACCCATTTTTTCATGGTTTTTAGTGTTCATATAATGTCATTTTTATAAAGAATTGAGTGTTGGATGATTGTTTTGTACTTTTATTGCTTTATCTTGTGAATTATGTTACTTGCTCGAACTTTGATGGATTTTACAGGATTTTCGATATGGAATATGGAAATATTGTCAGAAATAGAAGTTGTAGTTCGTCTCAAGAGGAGTTCGTGAGCGCAAACAGATTGTAAATCGAAGTTCGGACGAGAAAGTTATGGCCAAAACAAGAAAGTTGCGCAGCAGTGAATAGTGTTGACGGAAATTTCCGAATTTTCGGGAATTTTCGGGTTTTTTATATTTTCTCAGTATTTTCGAGTTCTACACTGTATTTATCTCGTGTGCCTATATATAGGTTCTTTCCCTGACCTATTAGAGACATCTTTTCACATCTCTTCACCTCCTTTCTTTTTCTTTTTCTTTTTTCAGTTTTACATTCAGTTTTCATAGATTAGATTTATTTCTGCAGATTCAAGCTGTTCATCCAGAATTTCCTCCGGGTTTTATCTATTTCATTTATTTTAATTGCTTTCTTTTTATTTATGCTTTTGATTTATTTTAGTATGTCTGGCTAGTTCATTAATATGAACCTAGAGTTTGTACATAGCTGATTAATTATGTGTGTATGATTTATTGATATCAATTTGCCCTCCAACTTGTGATTCATGATTCCTGGTGCTTAATTTCTTGTGAATTATTTGGCCAATAATTTACATGTTTAGCTGTTCAGTTTGAGTCTTGAATGCGATAATTGTTCAGCCGATTCAGGAATGCATGTTATAGTAGTAGCCTTGACACTTGAATGGGATAGGTGAAACTATAGGGAGCTATTCTTTGTGTACGCTTGGTTGTTAATTTATTCCTTGGAATCTTGAATGTGAAGGGGGTAAATTAATCTACTTTCATAGGTGTTCGTTAGAGAAGCTTGTGAATAGTTCTGTGATCTCTCATCAGCGTTGGATTAAATTGGTAATTGAATCAATAGATTAAATGCATGTAGTTAATTAGTAAAAGTACATCCCTAGTGTCAGAGTCTTTTAATATTTGATTTATTTATCATTGTTTTTCTGTTGTTTAGATTTTATCTTATTAAGTTGAGTATTTGATTCACCGTCTTATTTGCTTTGCCTGTCTACTGTCAGTGTCTGTTTAGGGAATAGTTAGAGTAATTTCGTTTATCAGTCCCTGTGGATACGATACTCGGTTACCAATTTTTGCTACAATTGCACCGTGTTAGTTGCGGTATTTTGTTGCTAATAAATTAGTGATCAGTATCTGCGGGTCGCAGGTATGAATGGCAAATAGTAGCGACTGGCAAATAATTTTTTCAAATATACGTTTCGCCAAGTCATGTTAAGGATGGAAGTCATCTGTAATTTATTTTTTCATTTTCGTTTAATGTGTAACGCAGACCTATATCATATTAACAGTTTTTTTAGTGAATAATATCCATAATTTAAAAATATATTAAGAAATAATTTTATCGTTTTTTTTTATATAAATTATAACTTCAAATGATACCCGTCGAAATTCGACGGGTTACACACTAGTACTCTAGTTAATATGTATATGAATATATTAGGATGAATAAATTAAACTGAAGAATAACTTTTTCTCCACATATATAAAAGAAATTGTGGTACATAATAAAGTAAATACAATTTCAAATACATATGATTGGAGCAAATTATATGTAAATTATCAATGATTCAATATACAAAATTAATAATTTAAAATAAAAGCCCAAAGTCCACATATCCTATCCAAAACAACCCAAATAATATTCTGGAATTGTAGAAAACATAAATTCAAGATAAATTAATGCATTTTTGTTCCTCTCACTCATGCTTCTTCTTTGTCTTTCCCTGCTCTTGACCTCCATGATTCTGACCCGAAAAATATTCATGACGAATTTGGTGGGAAAAAAACGTGAGGGGATTTAGATTTTGGAGATTGGTGGTTTGGATTAGGAACACATTTTCTTAATTCAAGAGATGTGTTACATGTTCATACAATATTCATACTCAAATCCGTTCAATGTCATTAAAAACTTCTCCCTCACAAATCGTTCTTAAACTTGCAAGTTTTGACAATACGATTTTGATATTAAAACTAAAATTTACAACTTTAAATTATTATAATTTATTTGTTTTGAATCTATTTTTTGTGATTCTTAAATCCAATATTTAATTTAAGATGCATAATGAATATTTAAATTGACAATTTTTGAAAAAGAATCAAAATATCTAATTTGCCGGCAAAATATTAACGTTAGAAATGTGCTTTCATATAATATATAGATATAGATTTACAAGTCAATAATAATAAGGGAAAATTGCATCTAAATACACAAACTTTGCCAAAAATTCATATTTGACGCGAAGTTAGGATTTTACATTTTAATACACCAATTTTCGTTGTTGTCCAAATTTGACACAACTTAATTCTTAAAAATTCAAAAAACAACCCCTTTTTGTAAATAATTATACAAAGACCCAGTTATGTTATAATTTGGGACATTTAAACCAAAACAAAATATTTCCTTATAATGTTTTCTTTTAAACCATTTTAGGCGCGGATCAAAGATTAAAAGAAAACATTATAAGGAAACATATTGTTTTGGTTTAAATGTCCCAAATAATAACATAAGTGGGTCTTTGTATAATTATTTATAAAAGGGGTTGTTTTTTGAATTTTTAAGAATTAAGTCGTGTCAAATTTGGACAATAACGAAAGTTGGTGTATTAAAATGTAAAATCCTAACTTCGCGTCAAATATGAATTTTTGGCAAAGTTTGTGTATTTTCACGCAATTATCCCTAATAATAATAATAATACTCCCTCCGTCCATGAAAGAACTTTTTAGGAGGAAGTTGCACGAATTTTAAGAAAAAATATTGTTGAGTGTATTGAGAGAGTGGATAAAAGGTAGTTGAGTGTATTGGGAGTGGTGAAAATGTGTTATAATTAATATTGGGAGTTGTGAAAAGTGAAAAATAAGAGGATTATAAGTGGTGGGGTATAGTCCAAAAATAGGTAGGAACTTCTTTTGTGGACGTCCCAAAAAGGAAAGATAGGAAGTTCTTTCGTGAACGGAGGGAGTAATAATAGTAGTACTCCCTCCGTCCCGCTATTAATGGCTCGTATTACATTTTGGGTTGTCCCAACATAAATGGCTCGTTTCTATTTTAGGAAATAATAAGAGAACAATTAAACTTAATTAAACCACTAATTATCTCCCTAATGAACACTCTAATTACTAATTAGGCAAATACACACATTTCACCAAAAAACATAAAATCAATCTTCTATCTCTCACTGCCTGAGTCTATCGCCACCGCCTCCACCACCTCATAAACCCTAGCGCCGCTTGGTACACGACGCATCTGTCCCCGTCGGCTCTGCGCCTGGTTCACGATGCCCCTCCACCAGCCGTCCTTGTAGAAGGTGTCCACCTCGTCATTCGAATCGAAGCCCTTGACGACCTCCTGTACCGGTGGCGCGGGCCTCACAAACAACGGCTCGAGGACGGTGGTGGAGCCTCCACCACCATCTCCTAAACCCTAGCGCCGCCTCCTCCCATTTCACCCTCTGAGTTTACCGGCGCGATTCCCTGCCTCTCATGAACCGACGCGATTCTGGAATCGTGTTTGCTGATTTTTATTGGGTTTGAATTTTGATTTTTGTTTTGTTGATTTGATTCTAGAATCTTGTTGATTGGATTTGAATTTTGTTTATTCTGAAATTTTGTTTTGTTGATTTTATTTTTATTCTGGAATTTGGTTGTTTTTGTTTGTGGCTTGATTTTTGTTTTGTTGATTTTATTCTGAAATCTTGTTTGTTGCTTGAATTTTGATTTTTATGATCTTGAGGGTTTTTGAATTTACATTTGGTTCTTCAATTATGATATGGTTCTTGAATTTGGTTATTGAATTTCGATTTTTACAGGTTTTAGGAAATGATAAATTTAAATACAGGTTATTAAAAATTAAATTAATAAAGAAAAAATAAAGTTTTTTTTTTATATTGATAAAATAGAAAATAATTAATAATCTCTTAATCACAAACTTAAATATGTGGACCACACTCTTTATTCATCTAATTTTGCCGGAAAGCAACGTACCATGAATAGCGGGACGGAGGGAGTAATTATTATTATTATTATTATTTGATTTGATACTAAACACCCATCATCATTCTTCTTGAACCCTAATTCCCCTTCTCCCTCGTCTGCATATTGAATTCCAGATAATTCCAGAGTTTGGGGACACAACAGCAGATTGAAGAAGAGGTATATGGAAGATGATCTCACCTTACATTTCTTTTTTTTTGGTGAAGATGTTGAATGAATTTTGTTGATGTGATTACTGAAATCTATGTTTATGCGTAAAATTGCTGAAATCACGTCTGAAATTGTTGCCGAAATCATGTTTATTTAACTATGTCTGCATCTCCCGATTCCTACATTCTCGCATAGCCTCAGCACCGCACATATTGGTGCGCTTCAGCGTGGCTTTGCCTTTAGGCGCGGGAGATGATAGGGGGTGGTCGAGTGAAACTCAAGGGATGGCAGCAAGCTGCTGTTGCAGTTGGATCAGCTGTTGGAGCGTTGTTGGATCTGCGAAGAGCTGATTTGATAGCTGCTCTTGGGGAGACCACTGGAAAGCCCGCATTTCAAAGGGTTCTTGAGAGAATGAAGACAAGTCCAGAAGGGAGGGTGAGCTTTTCATTCATCACAAAAATAAAATTGATTTACTTTTTTACACATTATTTCTTAGAGACTAATTTAGTTTCTCGACTGGTTTCATTTGATGTTCGCAGTGTACATTTCGTTTATAGATATTAAGAGGCAAATTGTTCTTAACACATCCATATTAGCTGGAGAAGAACCCAACATACTAATCTTTTCAGGCTTGTTGCAAGCATTCTTACTCATTTGTTATTGTAGAGCCTTCAAGGATTATGACCTTGATCTTTCTGCAACCTCAGTTTTGAATATGGTTGGACCATATTTGGACCTCAGTTCATTAAATTAGTGCATCTGGCCTTATCACTAAGTTAAGTAGCATTACCTGAACAAAGATGGTTGTAGGAACTTTTAGTTGCAAGATCTGTTAGCTGATGTTTTTGGAACTTTTGAGAGTACTCGCCTGGCAATCTTCTATTTTTGATGGATTGAAGTCGTAAGCATCATGGTTAGTTTAGGCATCTAAACATCAGATAGGCAATCTTGTTAGATTTGCTCTTTTGCTCTTTGTTGGTTTAGGCTTAGAAGTTTGATTTTTAGACATCACATATCGAATGGGATGCCGGAAAACACACTTATATGCGAAAAGACATGGAAATTTGGAGATTTCTCCGTGACTTTTAGTCGCAAGTGATTTGTTGGTATCCTTAACTACAGATCTTATTATCTCAGTTGATGATTGATGAATAAGCTTTTACTGAACTCCTCCACAGGCTGTACTACTGGAGCGCCCTCGTGTCATCTCTGCTAACGTAGGGCATGCATGGGACCTTCCGCCAAACACATTTGGTGCGGCATATGCTAAGTTTATGGGATCCAGGAACTTCTCTCCTGATGACAGGCCACCTGTCAGGTTCATGGAAACAGAAGAAATAGCCTATGTTGCAACACGCGCCCGTGAAGTGCACGACTTCTGGCACACCCTGTTTGACCTACCTACCAATTTGATTGGCGAATCAGCATTGAAGGTCATAGAATTTGAGCAGATGCTTCTCCCCATGTGCGCCCTATCTGTTGCAGGGGGGACTGCCCGATTCAGCCGAAGTCAGAGGAATTTGTTCTACCAGCATTACTTCCCTTGGGCTCTACGTGCAGGCGTGAGATGCACTGATCTGATGTGTGTGTATTATGAGCGCCATTTTGATGAGGACTTGGAAGATGTTCGTCGGATATGGGGAATTGTTCCTGCTCCTCCTCCCCCGCTACGTGCAGCCTGAAATCAACACGTAGTTCTTTTCTTTCCTTACAATGTGATGGTAGCCTTTCTGATCTTGTATCATAATTTTACTGGTGTTCATATGTGGCTTATTTTTGTAACAGGATCTGTTTTGTTAGGAGCTTTTCTTTTTCCAAACAGCAAAGAGTAATAATACCCTGTTCGAGTATGAAAAATCCCATAAAATTACAATAATACAATCTAGAATATGGTTTAGTTATTTTACAAAGGAAGCCTTTTTGAGAGATGCTTATTATTATGCATCCAAACACAACGAAGATGTAGCGATTCACACATCAAATTTACCAACGAATTCGTATCTGTCTGTAGAAAAACTATTGACAACTATTGCAGCAGAGACGCAGTATTGCAGCAGAGACGCAGTACCATAATTTGCTGCTACATTTACAAACAAATAACCCAAAACCTTAAACAGAAACATCCCACAAGGCTTGCAGCAAAGACGCAAAATACCATATTGCTGCCACATTTTTTACAAATAAATGTCTCGAAACACACTTTGGCGATCCCGGCTGCAGGACCCTGGCTGTTGCTTAGTTGCTGCTGCTGCCGCCACCAAAAAGGTAACCCAAAGAAGAACCTCCTCCGGGAGCAGCATGAACCTTAGTTGATGGTCGATCCTGAGACAAAGCAATGGTTCTAAACACACAAAATGATACCAGAAACATGACAAGTATGCACTCACTAATCACTACATTAAATCACTGACTCTCAGGCTCTGTCCTAAATCCTAATCAATTCGTTGTGGAGCTTTTCTGTTTCCTCTATCCAGTTACCTTTTGGTACAGTTAAGGAAATATACATCCCTCATATATCAAATATCACAAACAGCAATTTGAATTTATCCTTCATGTGAGAACTAAAATTTGGATGATTGTCACCACATGCCTACTTAGCATTATTGTTGTACCGGATGCCAAGAATTGAACCACACATAGTAATCAGATTGTAAGAGAAACACATCATCATCCAATCATGATAACAAAGGAATGGAATTGGATAGAATGAAAAGAAACCAAGAACTTCATAATGTCAAAATACCACAATCAAGTAACTTCATCAAAACCCACCAAACACATAATCTTATTTCACCGGAGACATACCGTGATAAAATTGCAAGTACTCTGACCATCTGCTCTGACGTAATTGTTGGTGGTGCTACTATGAATCCCTGCAGGAATCTGCTTGCTAACGTCTACTGGCTTAAGAGCGGCATTAGGCTTTGGCGAAGGTTCTTTACTAGCAACACTACTCTCACTCGGTGCAGCTTGTGCTTTCCCCACTGCTGGTTTTGGAGCCTCACCGCTACCAAACAAGTAACCCAACGAACTCTGCCCTCCACCGCTGCTAACTCCACGACCCATATCTCATATTCGTCTATGATCAAAAGTTACAAGCTTAATCTGGGCAATGCAGATGGGAAGTGACAATCAGAACCTGATCAAATACTAAATTCTGTATGTCTATGTAGAGATTCCAAGAGAATACAAACCAATAGATAGCCCTGATTTCAACTATGTAGAGAATCTTATTTCCTCCAACTTTAATTATCCAAACAAATATCAACTTTCAGTTTCTGAAACAATATTTTGCTTCAATCTAAGGCTGCAGGAAACCAATAATCAAAAATTAAGGATCCCACTATATAAACATCAGTATTAACCCAATAGGAAATGGCTGGCATGAGCAGCAACTTTGAACATCAATAATTATGCAGAACTGAATTTATTCTTCATGAATTTAACTAATTGCATCAACCATAATTGCAATTACAATTCCATAAATATGATACATAACACTCCACCAGAAAAGATCATAGCCCACAAATCAAATCAACAACTATATACAATTGAGCAAACAATTCGAAAACATATCACGCATCAGAAAAGTGAAATGAGTTGGATTCAAGAGCATACTTTTCTAATTACCTTTCACCTTTTCTTGATCAGATCTACCGTATGGAGCCATGAAAAGTATTATGGAGCACGAGGTTACTGCTTCCAGTCATTTATTGAATCTTCCAGGGGGGCTGGCAATGTAGAATTTGGAATTTAGCGGAAGGACTAGGGCTGGGAATTCGGTGTTCGGGTAATCGGGTACCCGATACCCGACCCGAAAAAATCGGGTATTCGGGTACCCTATACCCGATTTTTTCGGGATCGGGCACGGGTTCGGGTATTTAGGGGTCTACGGAATCGGGTATCGGGTATACCCGATCGGGTATCGGGTATACCCGAATTACCCGATAATTTTATATAATAAATTATAAATTTTAAACTATTTAATTTAATTAAATTAAATATGAATTATAGTTTGAAATTCTCCCAGCCCTAGTCACGCACGACTCACTCGGATTCTCCCTCCCTCCCGCGGCTGTTCCCAAATTCGTCGTCCCTCCCAAATTCCCAATTCCCAAACGGCGCCAAACTGAACTCCCAGCCCGCCGGCGCCGGCCCTGACCTCTCGGCCGCCCCAGTCGCCGTCTCCAGCCCGGCGTCCGCGCCATCCCAGGCTCCCAGCCCCTCGCCCCTGCAGGCTGCAGCAGCCGTTCCGCCTCCCCAGTCCCCAGTCCGCGACCCTCGCCGCCGCAGCAGCAGTTTCGGAGTGGAGGGAGTAATTTCGGAGTGGATATAGCAGTTTCTCTCCAGGTGACCCAAAATGCAAATACATATAAAGTGGGCCTCGCTTTTAAAAGGAGCATGAGTGAGGGCTATGATTTATTCTGAGATCCCTTAACTAGATCAAAATAACCAAATCCACAGCCGAAAATATTGATAACATCTCTAATCTCAACCCCTTTTTGTTTTGTAATATTATGCATTTATTTTTACATTAGTTTTGCTTAAAATATAGTAAAACAAGTTACAAAGTCGATACATTTCAAAAAAAAAGTTACAAAGTCAATATATATATATATATATATATATATATATATATATGAAGTGGATCAGGTAGAGACCGCCCCTTATCATAGTATATAGATTCAAGGGTAAATATCATGAAAACTCTTGAAGTATATCCGTTTTATCAAAAATATTTTGAAAATTTTAAAATATTCTCTATATCCTCAAACTATCAGGTTTTTATCAAATATATCTCATATCTATTTTTCGGTCATAAAAAGCGTGATGTGGCTCGCCGAATGCCACAATGTGATTTATTTTCTATTGTTTTTAAATGCACTAGCAAAAACGACGTCGTTTCATATCATATCATTAAAAAAAATTCACTCTAAAATTTAAAATTCACTTCTATCGTGTTTGAAATTCACGCTAATAACCTAGAATTAGGAATAAACACGATAGAAGAATAACTTCTATCATATTATCGTGAATTTTAAATTTTATAGTAAATTTTTAAATAATATGGTACTAAACGAAATCGTTTTTACCATGTCCTTTTAAAAAAATAGAATATAAATTACATTGTGGTATCCGGTGAGCCACATCACGTTTCTAGTGACCGAAAAATAGATATGAGATATATTTGATAAAAATCTGATAGTTTGAGGATTTAGATAACATTTTGAAAGTTTTAGGGTATTTTTGATGAAGTGAATATAGTTCAGGAGTTTTCATGATATTTACCCTAGATTCAAATATAGACCACATAATATGTGCATATGAGGCACTAGGAGCGCGATACGTGAAAAATATATTTCAAGGAAAAATACACGTAAGGGTAAAATATAAATAAAATTTTTGGAATTAATTTTTTTATTTATCTTTTTTAATTTTTTTTATCAAAAATTCTTTTTTTTTAATCACGGTCAATGCCATAATTATGCATATAATTGAACATAAATATGCATAAACATAAACAAAAAAAAAATTTAAAATTTTAAAAAAAATACTATTATTATTATTATAAAAAAAATTCAAAATTTTTATTCCTATTTTACATATGCGTGTATTTTACTTGGAAGACCTTGGAAGGTCTCTACTACGTGCAATGTAATTAGTGCGCCACGTAGACAAAATGTGTGATCCAAATTTGGACATATATATTATGAGGGGAGTGAGATCTACATGATCTTACCGTTATACTATTGGAGTATAATATTGAATGAAAGAAATACATTAAAAATGCGTACGAGATTCTTGAAACAAAAATATCAAAAATATTAAAAATGCGTACGTGATAATTCTACTAACTCGTCATTTATTATTGGGTAAATATCGTATTGAACCTTGTGTTAATAGGCGAAAATGCTCACTTCTTTAAGTTTTTTTTGTAAAAATGCCCTAAGTTATCATACAAAGCATTCTATGCCCTAATTATGTGAAGTACCTATTTTACCCTTTGATGTTGATGGGTTTGCTTGGTTTTTTGTGAAAGTCTTACACATTTGACCGATTTGACAGCCACTAGTCATAAAATTCAACGATTTGATAGCTATCAGTCAAGAATACATATGAACGATGAGTGGTTAGATCATGTGTCCGTCCGGGCGGACACATGATTTTATCGGTCGGACATATGATCTGTCACCCAATTCATGTGTCCGACTGATAAAATCATGTGTCCGCCCGGTGAAATTATGTGTCCGCTCGGGCGGACACACGATCTAGCCACCCATCGTTCATATGTATTCTTTACTGATAGCTGTCAAATCGTTGACTTTTATGACTGATAGCTGTCAAATCGGTCAAATGTGTAAGACTTTCATAGAAAACCAAGCAAACTCATCAAATCAAATGATATTTAAAGAATAGGGCATAGAATGCTTATATTTATAAAAGAGGGCATTTTTACTATAGAACTTAAGAAATAGGGCATTTTAAATTTTCACTCTTAAACCTTAAACTATACTCGCTTTATTAAAAATATCCTTAACTATATATAAGAAATATTTTTAAAAACATCAAACTATTAAGTTTGTATAAAAAATATTGTGCATCCATTTTTCGGTCCTCGGAATCATGACGTGGCTCGCCGAATGCCCCCATATAATATATATTTTATTTTTGTAAATGACATGACAGAAGATGACGTCATTTTGTGCCATATTATTTTAAAAAAACGAAGTCATTTTATATCACGTCAGCTAATTCAAACTACGTTGAAGGTCAATTTATCCAATATCAACTTACTATTTTTAAATGATATGGCATAAAATGATGTGATTTTTTCTATGTCATTTACAAAAAATAATATACTCCCTCCGTCCCGCCCAAGATGCTACATATTCCTTTTTGGGCCGTCCCAACGAAGATGCTACATTTCTATATTTGGCAAAAATAAGGAATTTTAAACACTTAATTAACACTAATTAAGTATTTCTTTATTACATTCTCTCTCCTACTTTATCACTTTATTATCTTCTCTTTCTTACTTTATCACTTTCTCTCTCCTACTTTATCACTTTATTACCTTCTACTCCCTCCGTCCACCAATTAAAGCCCCATTTGAGGGTGGGCACGGAGACTAAGAAAGCTGAAAAAGGTGTTGTGAGTGAAATATAAGGGTAGTTGACTAAAGTGATAAAGTAGTTGACTAAAGTGTTAAAGGTGTTGTGTGGTGGGTCCACTAGTGATAAAGTGTAATAAATATAGAATATAAAAATGATAAAGTTGTTGTAAAGTGGGTCCATTAGTGGCAAATGGTAGTAAATATAGGAAAAGAAGAAGAGTAAAAATGTACAAAAAGCACAATAGGGCTTTAATTGGTGGACAAAAATTTAAGTGCAAGTAGGGCTTTAATTCGTGGACGGAGGGAGTATTTCTTACTTTATCACTTTCTCTCTCCTACTTTATCACTTTATTATTACACACTTAAAACATTAATCTACAACTCCTTAAATCCCGTGCCGAAAGGTAAATGTAGCGTCTTGGCCGGGACGGAGGGAGTATAAATTACACGGTAGCATTTGGCGAGTCACGTATTGATTCCGAGGACCAGAAAATAAACGCACGACATATTTTGATATGTTGGGTCCCTGTCACTGAACTGATGTAGGGGGAATACACCAGTTAGTTATTTTGAAAATTCTTTTGTAAGCTGAAGTCAATATCTCAACTGATACTGAAAGGTGTAGACTGAAGTGATCAGTGAAAAAAAATTCAGTTAAGAGGCGGGTGAAGACTGATACTGATAGTGTTTCAGTTTTTTAACTTCGGTATGAAGAACACGTCGACACACTGATAGTTTAGTTAATTAAGGTTTCAGTCTTTTCAGTTTAAGAATCTAGGAAGTGTTAGAAATCTTACTGACTATCGTAAGATTTGTCAGTTAGACTGATAACACTTGGAGCGGAAACGATTTTAAGAAATAGCCTTTAAGTGAATCTCTTTATCAGTTTTAAGGTTACTCTTTCAGTTTATCAGTTTCAATATAAATATGAGTTTGTGCACAAGTTAATAAAGTAAATACCAAAAGCTGTAATGAAACACAGAGAGTTTTACGTGGTTCAGAAAACAAGTTCCTACGTCCACGGTCAGTCGATCACACTGACAATCACTGGGCTTGTGCTTACGGGTGCACAACAAATCTTAGTTCTGAAACTCTCGTTTCAGAGCCAACACACTGGGTTGAACTTGCTCCTTCTTAACTCGCAGTTGCTAAGACAACACTCGTTTAACTTGCTGAGGCTAAGATTCTTTGAGTTCAAACAACTGTCAGTGTAAGTTTTTGAATCGGTGAAGATTGGAGTTGATCTAGGAGCTCTTTATATAGGCAGCGTCTGAATAGATCCGTTGGAAGAGATGGTCTTCAGAAATCTGCCGTTGTGAGACAAGATTTGAATCTGGACTCAGGCTTCAATCTTCGATATTCCTAATCCGAATAGAGTTAGCATGCTTTCGGCAGTAAGAATAAGGTGCTACAGAGAAAGATAACATGAAAGGGAAAACTCTGTCATTGTAAGGACGATCTTCATATCTTGGCAATTAATGCGGCTGTACTAGAATACTTTCCACGTGGCTTCCTTAAACTGGAGTTTCAGTCCGAGGAATGAAGAGTAACACTGAAAGTTCCAGATACTTGACTTTAGTATCAGTCTGTTGAACTCATCGTGGCATGTATCAGTAATTGCTCATTACTGATACTTCAGTACTAATGTCCTTCAAGAATATACATGACTATTGATTATCAGTTAAAATTGATATTTTATCTTCAGTTCAAGGTCTTCAGTCCTTCGGTCTTCAGCCCTATTACTAGAATGGACTAAAACACTTGAGTCCAGCAAAGACCTTAGTTTATAAGGAAACATCTAAGAGTTTTGAGATCATCAAAATCAAGGATGGATATTTCATTTATTTCCCAACATGATATAATTCTAATAGTTTGAGGTTTTCAAAAATATTTTTTATAGTTTGAAATATTTTTTGATAAAATAGGTGTAAATTAGGGTTTAATATGATATGGGGTTTGAAAAAAAATACTCCATCCGTTCCATTTTAAATGACCAATTTCTATTTTGGATTGTCCCACTTCAAATTATCCAATCCAAATTTTAAAATAAAATTAGGCATTTAACACTATATTTTGGATTATTCCACCATCACTTTATACATTTATCACTCATTTCTTAATTTATGTATCCAATTTTTTTGAGTCATTTAAAGCGGGACGAATGGAATAAAAAATTAACTCGTCGTTAATGAAGATCTTCACTGGAGATTACCTAAACTCATTTGTTTCTGGTATGCTAAGCTTACAAATACTTTTAAGAAGTATATACTTTAGCATATGCGAGTTCAGTTTATTTCATTCCATTTTTTCGAAAATTTATACTCTCTCCGTCCCACGAATCTTGACACGTTTTTCTTTTTGGACCGTCTCACGAATCTTGACACGTTTTCTTTTTGGGTAATAATTATTACCTTCTCTCTCCTACTTTATCACCTTTATTATATTCTCTCTCCTACTTTATTACTTTTATTACCTTCTCTCTCCTATTTTATCAATTTTATACTTTATTAATTGCACACTTAAATCACTAATCTACAACTCCTTAATTCCCGTGCCGAACTCAAACGTGTCAAGACTCGCGGGACGGAGGGAGTATATTAAAAAAACTTTTAAATTGAAATTAATTTTAAATCAATTTCAAATAAAATAGAAGGATTATTTATTAAACTACTACTCCCTCCGTCTTACTTATTTTGAGACACTTTCCTTTTTTAGCGTCCCACCTATTTTGAGACATTTATTTATTTGGCAAAAGTTTTATTCTTTATTTACCTTTTTCACTTTTTAACCTATACATAAAACATTATTTTCTTAATTCTCGTGCCCAAAAAAATATCTCAAGATAGCCGGGACGGAGGGAGTATTTATTTATTTATCTTCTTATTTTTTTTATCTTATTTCTTTTTTTAAATTGTGAAAATCGGCTAATTATAAAATACATATCAATTAAAGATCACAGCAAGAGCTTTAATTTGATACATATTTTATATAAGTATTGAATTTAAATGTAAAAATTATATTTATTTAAAGATTAAAGCTTAACAAAATTCTCTCATGTTTCTCATCTTTTTAATTATGAATAAATCTATTTTTTTTCTTTTAAATAATTTTATTTTTTACTTTTCATAATATTAATATTATTATTGTAAATTATTCTTTATTACTCCCTCCGTTCCAAGCAAGATGACACATTTCTTTTCGACAAGGGATTTAAGGAGTTGTAGATTAGTGTTTTAAGTGTGTAGTATAAAAATGATAAAGTAGTAGAGAGAAGATAATAAAGTGATAAAATAGGAGAGAAAATGTAATAAAGTGTAAAGTATGAGAGAGAATGTAATAAGAGAGTGATTAATTAGTTATAATTATGCAATTAAAATTCCTTATTTTTTCTAAATATAGAAATGTGTCATCTTGGTTGAGACGGCCCAAAAAAGAATATGTGTCACCTTGGTTGGGACGAAGGGAATATTTTTTTATGTTTAGATTGACCTATAGTTCTGTTATATTTATAAATATGATAAATGAGTTGATATCAATTATATATATATATATATATATATATATATATATATATAGGGGTGGGCTACCGTGAGAGCACAGCTTAAAATAAGAAATAAGAGCAATTTTTAATGTACGAATTTTATGTAGAACACGTATGAATTCGCTGTATAAAAGTATGAATTGTGAAAATAAAATTTTTGCTACCTTTGGGATTCGAACTCAGGACCTTAAATCCATCCAACAGGATTACGAAATGATCTAAGGGCTGAAAATGATTCTTATTTTATATCTTAAGAAATGCTCTTATTTTAGCCCTTCCCTATATATATATATATATATATATATATATATATATATATATATTCACAAAAAACGTTTCTCGTGTAATGTAAATGCTAGCTGCTTTTAAAAACTCAAATATTTATATTCAAAAAACCGAATCATGTGATGAATGTGATGGAAGTTTCTCGTGTAATGCAAATGCTAGTAGTTTTTAACTGATGTTTGTCGATTGATGTCCAGAAAAACTCCTGCCTAACAGAGTGATCAGTTGGTAACTCTACTGACTGCTCGTCAGCTAGTCAGTTGAACTAGAAACTGAAGCATGTACGACTTGTGGTGGAAGTTTTGACTCACTTAGAAAATCTTTCAAGTTATCTTTTTTCTGTTTGAACAAAGTGCAGTTAAAGGATCAAAGACTTGAGTCTAAAGGATGATCCTTGAAAAATAGTTTTACGTTTATGCAGAATACAATGCAAGTGGTCAGTATATTGAAAGGTTTAGCAGTTAAAGCAAATACCGAGCCAAAATACAAATTGTAAAAACACAGTCAATTTGCTTGGTTTGAAGGAGTTCAGTTTGTTGGTTAGTTTGAAAAGTAGTTTGAGCAAGTACAACAAAATTGAAGTAAGAACATAAAGTACAACACACAAGCAATTAAATGTGGTTCAAAGCAACTTTCCTATTTCCATGACCCTAATAAAACAAAGAAATCAGTTAACCTTGGATTCCTTATTTTATAGTTGCAAGTCTAGCGAGTTCCCTTACATTGATCATACGGATTACGTGGTCGTGACTGTAGAGGACAATTTCCACGGTTGCAATATTGTCTGCTATTTTTCAGTTGTACTCGTTACTTCGCCAACTTTCAGACTTCTCACTTGAAGCTTATTTATTGACTTCTCTTCACTTCTGCACTTATCTATATATAATATAAAAGAGCAGTTTAACGGCAAAATTTTACCGCCAATTTTTCTCTCTCCTATAAAAAAACTATATTCTCTCTCCCACAATCTATCCCACTATTTACTCATTAAATATCTACTTAGTTAATCTATATATATAAAACATGCACGAATTTTTTTCTACAAAAATTTCTCTCTTTACTTTGCATTTTTTGTTTTGATTCTTTTTTAAAATTCATCAACTTTTACTTATAAAAAAATATTTTATATGGACGTTAAATTAAAGATAATGATAAGATCTTTAATTCAATGTAAAAATTATAAAAAATAAATTTAAAATAAATAAATTATTATCATTTAAAGTCATAATTTTTTTCTCTCTCTCATCTTTCATCTATCCTCTCCTCTCTCCTACCTCCTTTCTTTGAATAACACGTTCAATTTTTTTTTTCTATTTCATTCCTTTTTTAATATTTATTTTATTTTATTTTTTATATTTTTGTTAGACATCATTTTTAATATTTTCTATTTTTTTTTGCTATAACAATTTAATGTAACTAAAAAGATTAGACTTATATTTGTTCATCTTAGAACTCTTTAGCTTAAAAATAAATTTTAAAGGTTGAAATTTATAGATAATTAATTAATTAAATCTTAAAAATTAATTTCAAATATGATTTAGATTTATTAAATTTTTGTATGAATTTTTATATTTCTTTATATTAACATATTTGTTATTGTTATGTCTTAATTAAATTTAATATTAGATTGAGAATTGACAATCTATATAGTACATAAAAGATGAGTTTTTCCCCTCCATGTTTTCCCTCTCTTTTTCTCTCTTCTTCCACCAATTTTTTTCACTTTTTTTTTTTTTTGCTTTTTATGTTATTATATTTTATTTATTTTCTAAACGTCATCAAATTTGATTCGTGAAAAAATAATCATATGTATCTTAAATTCAATATAGTATAAAAATAATCAAAAACGAATTTAAAACGAATAAGTTATGAAAAGTATAAAATATTTTATTTTCTGTCTCTTCATTAAAAAATTACAACTTTTTATTTATGTTTGTGTATGAAAATATTTATTATGATGTATAATACTATATAATAATGTGCATAATGAAAATTTTCATTACAATTTGTATAAATTGAAAATTTATAATTTTATATTCAAGATTTTATTGAGTAATTGATCTTAATTATTATACTCCCCCCGTCCACGAAAGAACTTCATATCTTTCCTTTTTGGGACGTCCACAAAAGAACTTCCTACCTATTTTTGGACTATACCCCACCACTTATAATCCTCTTACTTTTCACTTTTCACTTTTCACAACTCCCAATATTAATTATAACAAATTTTCACCACTCTCAATACATTCAACTACCTTTTATCCACTCTCAATACACTTAACAATATTTTTTCTTAAAACCCGTGCCACTCCCTCCTAGGAAGTTCTTTCATGGACGGAGGAAGTATTATATTTTTAAAACATATGTTGTATTTGTTTATATTTTATTTTTATTATTATTTATATTTATTTATTTAAATTTATCGTTTGATTTCGATATCCGTCGTGCATCGCACGAGTGTGCGTATACTAGTCTTTCATAATAAGTGAGAGTTTCATAGGAGGGAGGGGGGAGGTTCTCCAGCTAAGTGAACACACTGTTACAATTAAGAACAGTTGGACATGATCAATATGTTCGGATCTAGACTAAAGAAGTTTATAATGAAGAATGCTTAGTCTAAGAACTGCTAATGCATTCTCAAGTGCAAACTTGAAATTTTACAACGAAGAACAAATTTCTTTTAGGGCAATTGTTGTTCTCGAAAGTTAAACATGAAGATTGGAATATAAAGAACACAATAATGTCGGAGATTCACCACTCCACGTATCTTGATCTTCTGTCGTATATATAAATAGAAATTTGAATAGAGTCGTTGCAGAGATTTTTCTTCAAAGACCAATTTGTTGTTCGTTGAAATCTTCCCATTGTACCAAGGAATGACTGTGATAGCTGGATCCGCACACCTATACGTTTGATGTTGACGTTCTGCAGACATACTTGTATATTCTTTCAGAAAAGCGGGATTAACATTTAATGGGACCTCTATAGCATTAAATGTTCATAGTGACTTGATACACTTTAAAATTGACTTCTCTTTAAGCTCGTTGACTTCAGGGTTGATGTGACATAAGTGCTTTTGAACACGTGTCAGTTTCGTGTCCTTTAGTCAGTCAATTTGAGTAGACTGATACTCTCATTAGTTCATGTTTCATCCTTTGCGATGTCTTTGTGCCGGTGGCGTGACACGAACCTGATCAACTTGGCCATTTGTTGATCCTTCATACTAGAATTTCTTCATCAGTCTAGTTCTTCTTATCAGCTGGATCTTCTGTTGGGATTTCTTCACAGCTTGATCTTCAACTGGATTTCAGCAGCCTTCGACTTCTTCATAGAATTTGTCTAAGTCATTTCCTTTTAGACTTAGGTTTCAGCATACTACATTTTAACTGGGAATTTCCTGATCCTTCAGCTAGTTTTGGTCATCGTTGAAATTTGCATCGTTGGATTTTGACATTAATCAAAATTTAAAATTTTCCCAACACAATACCACAATCAAGCCCTGACCTGTATAACGTTGAGCTTCCAAATTTACCCCTCATCACTATATTCTAAGGTAACATTGTGTGACACCCAAAATAGTAGAAACATGCTCTCTATCCCCCTCGCTAACATTGGCGCTAAAAAGATTCATATTTTTTTATAGTTGCTAGCTTGTTCTAATGTTGTTCATAAACTCGCAACACTCTCTTTAGGTTTTTACATTCCATTGCCGAGGCTCGACAAAAGAATACACAATTATTGGCAAACATGAGGTGTGATATGGTTGGATCCCCCATCCAACCCAAATCCTATGAATAACACCCATAGCCATCTCGTAGTTGATCATCACCATGTATGATGAAAAGATACAGAGATAATGGATCTCGGTGTAATAGGACCAATAATGGAACCATTGATTAGCACATCATAGGTCATAACCTCATCCAAAACTCGCCACTTCTTGTGAAATCCCAATCGCACAAGAACTAAGTCAAAAATAATTCTAATCAACTCTATCATAATACTACATGTTTTATTATGACTTGAGAGATGTAAGTAAATTTTAATTTTAGGTGGTGTTATCTTTGATTGATAAATTTATTATGGAAAATGGAAGGATAACAACAAATTCTTCCTTTAAATCTCCTCTTTCTTTTCCCTCATTTTCTACGAATTTTTTTTTCACCATGTCTCATTCATTCTTTCACTCCAATAAGAGATATTGGAGGGATAATATTATCTTTTTTTTAAAGGTAATATTATTTCTTTTTAGAGTGAAAAGAAGCAATGAGAAATGGTGAAATCCTTTTTTGGGGGAAAAAAAGAGAGAATTTTTACTAGTTTTTATTTTTCCATGATAAATTTATCCATAAAAAATAGAA
Source organism: Salvia miltiorrhiza (assembly GCF_028751815.1). Lineage (NCBI taxonomy): Eukaryota > Viridiplantae > Streptophyta > Magnoliopsida > Lamiales > Lamiaceae > Salvia > Salvia miltiorrhiza. The sequence continues at coordinate 29,480,479 of NC_080393.1, read as the reverse complement.
CGCGCTAAAACTTAAATTATTCAACGATTTTCTCGGTTGAATAGATAAGTCTTTAATTAAGCACAATTTTTTCACATCGCAAAATGATCTTGGCTTTTACAATGTGATCATATATGAAAATGACAAAGCTCTATACTATTATTTACACACAAAAGTAATTACATATTACGTGTAACATACTTTATTGTATTATTACCAATTATTGCAAAATTGTCAAGATGATGATTCAAACTAATTTCATGTTAATTATTTAAAGAAAATAAAAATAAAAATCATGATGTAGGATTAGGACCTCTCACCAACTTCAGTTATATTTTACTAAACTAATCACCTAAAAATATTATCCCCTATGAAACGTTTGTTTTGGTATAATTGGTATAATATCCACTACTATTTATGAGAACCAACATATAAATATCTCTTCATTAGATGTTGATGCATGTGGATTACAAAACAAACCTAATCCACTATAACACGAGGCAAATTCACTCCACTCCATTCATCCTAGCTGTTCTTTTTATTATCTTAAATGTAATATGCTCACTTTTTCAATCTTAATGTAAAGTCTACTAACTCATATTCAAATAGTTTAACATTATAAAATAAGATGTTGATTTTTGAAATCGAAAACAAGCACGAAAAAATTAGCAACACAAGGTTATAACGTGCATGGTTCGTTAATAAAATACATAATTTACGTATGTATGTATTGGCTTAATGATAAAGTGATTAATAATGAAGACCAAATAAAAAATGAGGCACTCTCCCGTGCAACCGGTTGCACCGTGCAACTGGTTTCTGAATGACACTACTTCAACATACAAATGACACTTGAAGATCTTTAAGTGTTATTTGTATGTTGAAGTAGTGTCATTCAGAAATGTTCAAGTGTCATTTCCCGAATAAAATAATATTATTTTGGAAACCAGTTGCACGGTGCAACCGGTTGCACATGAGTATTTGTGATAAAAAATTAGAGTAACAAAAGGAGAAAATCACTTCAAATTTAAAGTAACGAGTAATATATCAATAATCCATTACAACCCAACAAATAATTTCAAACCAAATCATCATTATCACAAATATGAGATTTACTGTCATATTTGCAATATTTTATTTTGCCTTTTTTCTGGAAAGAGAATTAGAAGTTTTAACAAATTTTAACCATATTTCACCAATATCAAGAAGTCAACTATGCCAAGAGCCCACATAACTCGGCTCGACCGATAACAATTTTTGTAAGTGTGGATTATCAAGAATATTAAAATTTTTGAAGCAGATCAAATATTTGGTTTAAAAGGAAAAAAAGGACAACCAAATCAGATTTTTTTGTCTATACGTATATGGTTATTGTTTATTTTTATTACTAATTTCGGTGAAAAGTTATTGTAGAAGTTGCGTTTCCATGTCTGCCTCTGCAGGTTGTGTTATGGAGTAGAGTGATCTTGAAGGTACGCTGAAAAAGAAAAATATTGCATAAAATCATATGCTTCTTGCTTCAGTTTCAAGATTTTTTTCTCTCTCTCCCTCTCTCTCTCTCTCTCTTGTTGGTACGTTTGGTATGGCATAACGATGAAGCATGCTCTTTTTTATTATTATTATTATTTTCTTGTTCAGGAGTCCCCTTGATTTTCTTTTATTTTTTCTTTATTGAATGACTTAAATATATGTCCTTTTTTGTTTAGTTAATTTGTGTTGTTCAAATTGTTCAGTATATAAAGATGAAGTTTTGCAGCTGCTGCCATTATCCAGTGAGAGTGTGTGTGCTAGTTCCACTGATAAAATACTTACAGTATTCATAGGTGATCAGCTCTTGATTTTGTTCAAAGTTTCTTCTTTAAAAATAAATCTTTTTTTTCTTATTAGTTCTTGACTTAGTGAATGCTTCGATGAAGGATGTGAATTGAAGGCCGATTTATTTATTTGTTTGTTTTAAATGCAGGCTGATCATTTGATTTGTGAAGAAAGAGATTTTAATGTATTTTGTTTAATGATTAGACTCTTGTTTGCTACCAAATATTGGATTTTAAGAATGTTTTATTTACTACGTATATAGATTACATTCTGAAATGAGTTTTAATATATATATTGTATTTTCTCTACTGAATTGTTTTTCTTGCCTTTTCAAGTGTTTACTTTTGATTTTCCATTGAAGTTTTGTTCTTTTCCCGGCTGTTTCACTAATGATAGAGTTTGATTTCTGCTTATGAGTGATTAAATGACTATAGTGTGGTACATCTGCACCAAAATATAAGAATCTTGAATTAAATTGTTACACATATTTTTTTATGTGGATTTCTATATTAGTGTTTCAGTTTAAACATTCACATATTCTGGATATTTGCTGATTGTTGTCTACATTCATAGATTTGGGCTTGGAATTGGAAGCTGAAGAAGGCGCCTCATAATGGCTAATCAAGCATCGAACGGAGGCAACCATGTGACCACCAAGCCACCTCCCGAGCCTTCGCCTCTGAGAAAAGCCAAATTCTTCCAGGTAGTTGCTTATAGTCTCTTCTACCAGTAAAGATTTGTTCCTGTCACTGTCATTTTCAGTTTACATAATAATAGCTCGATTGGCAGGCAAACATGAGAATTTTGGTAACTGGTGGAGCTGGATTCATCGGTTCTCACTTGGTCGATAAGCTGATGCAGAATGAGAAAAACGAAGTGAGCATTTCTCTCTTGCACCAGCATCAGAGAATGCACAGGCTATGTGTTTTTATGCATAAGTGAACCAAATTCTTTTGTGGGGTGTTGTTTAGGTGATTGTTGTGGACAACTACTTCACTGGATCAAAGGACAACCTAAAGCAATGGATTGGCCATCCACGATTTGAGCTTATTCGACATGGTAAGCAGTCTTCATCGTTAATCACTTATCCTATGCTTTATTCTCACATTACATTCTCAACTTTTATTTGGTTTCCTCTTCTGGTTTTAAGATGTTTATTTTCTTTTGCAGATGTCACAGAGCCTTTACTAGTTGAAGTTGATCAGATATACCATCTCGCTTGCCCTGCTTCCCCGATTTTCTATAAATACAATCCTGTTAAGGCAAGTGTCTCAAATGAAAACTCTCCACACACCCACACAGAGTTTAGGTGGTCACAGCATATATCTGTAAATCATATATATAGTTCACCAACAAAGAACCATAGATCATTGATATTCAATTTTTTTGATGCAACAGACGATAAAGACTAATGTGATTGGAACACTAAACATGTTGGGACTTGCCAAGAGAGTAGGAGCAAGGTTTGACTAGACTTGTTCAGATTTTCTTTTCATTTAGCGACACTTACTCTTGAACTCGTTCATTTATTCTGCGTTTCATTTTGTGTAATACTTTGCTAGAATTTTGTTGACCTCGACATCAGAGGTCTATGGTGATCCACTGGTTCACCCTCAGACCGAAGACTACTGGGGCAATGTGAACCCTATAGGTACCTTATGTTGCCTACTTATGTGTGGATGATAGGGTGCCCCGATGAAGCATTTGGAACGAGGCGAGCGCTGATTGGGCCATTTTGTTCTTTATTCTGAAATTGCAGGAGTTAGAAGTTGTTATGATGAGGGGAAAAGAGTAGCAGAAACTTTGATGTTTGATTATCACAGACAACATGGAATTGGTATTGCCGTTTCTTTTACTACCATGTCAAATTATCCAAAATGCTGCAGCAACTTCATGCCTTCCTAACCAATGCGAAACGTTGAATTTTCAATAGAGATACGGATTGCAAGGATCTTCAACACTTATGGACCCCGAATGAACATTGATGATGGTCGTGTTGTGAGCAATTTCTTGGCTCAAGCAATACGGTAATAATCAACTATACACTGCTGTCTTAAAACCCAAATCTTGATTGTTGTCTGATCCTGATTCTCTTCTTTTGCGCGTGTGTGTGTGTTCGAGAGAGACTAGAGAGAGTCTTGTGTGATTAACTTTCTGAAATGCCACTCTGTGCAGTGATGAAGCTTTGACAGTTCAGTTACCAGGAACTCAAACAAGGAGCTTTTGTTATGTTTCTGATATGGTAAGTGAGAATAATTTTCTTATGCAATCAAAAGTGCATCATATAATCAATCCACTTATAATCTCAATCTACTTGTTGTTTTTGGTAAGGTTGACGGTCTTATAAGACTGATGGAAGGAAACAATACCGGGCCAATCAACATCGGCAATCCGGGTACATAAATTCAGACATGTTAACACTAAACTGCAAAGATTTTTCCTCAAATATTACTTTCATACAGATTACTAACCAAAGGAACATCTTTTTCAGGTGAATTTACAATGACAGAGCTAGCAGAAACTGTGAAGGAGGTAAATTTTCAACTTTTGAATTTCCTATCATGTTTCATTCAGAGTTAATATAGCATGACGGTTTTCGTTGCAGATGATCAATCCGAATGTGAAAATCATAACCGTTGACAACACTCCAGATGATCCTCGCCAGAGGAAGCCTAACATCACAAAGGCCAACGAGCTGTTGGGCTGGGAGCCGAAGATCAAGTTGCGCGATGGCATTCCTCTTATGGAGGAAGATTTTCGCAAGAGGCTGGGAATTCTGAGAAAGAACTGATGAAAAACAGAAACCTGTGAGAGATGCTTATATACGGCTACCACGCCTTCCTTTTCAGTCGAATCTCTGTTTTGTTTTTTTGGTTTGGTTTTTGCTAAAATGTTGTGATTTTTTGTGGTGCTAGCTATGAAAGCCTTTACTGCTACCAATAACATACTGAGACATTGTTGCATCTAACATTTTCTATGAAATATTTTTTGTTCAATTCCAGAGTTTATTGTGAAATGACAGTAGAGAGTGTCGCATGATCTAATTACAATCAATGGCTGCAACCAAAACAAAAAATGGGAGGCGTTGACGCCTTCTAATCCTGCTTCCCCTGCCTTACTTGTGGGATGTTTGATATCTCTAATAGAAGCCTGAGCAGTGCCTGAGGCTTCGAGAAAAAAGGCGAATGATCCGTGCCTTTGAGCTGAAAGACTTGCTTAGGTGGATCCGACTGTATCATCGCCTCCTGCAGTGGTTCAGGAATGGCGAAATCGTCGTCTGTCTTGACATAAAATCTTGGGACAGAACCATACTTTTCTGCAGAAAGGCAGAGCTTCTCTGTCACTGGTGCAAACGGCACAGCCCTCATGGATACTGATGCTAATGCCACATCCTGCATTATAAACACACACACACAGAAATCTTTCTGATGAGAAATCTTGAAAATGCAGATGCAAGAAATGCTCAAAATCATGATGGCATAAGAAATCATGGTACCTTTGATGGAGTCCGGTTGAACAAGAAATCTTCGAGCAGGGATTTGTCATAGTCCATGGCAGTTGGCGGCTGTTTCTCCCCGTTTGCATATACGAACTTCTGAGCACGTTGGTTCATCTCAGTTAAGCCCGACTGCAGAATGAAGTTTCGGATCAGCAAAAGAAGCTTCAAAACAGTAGGGAAAAAACGCGTTGCAGACCTGTTTGGAGAAGACATCAAGGGCACTCTGGCCATTGCTCAGCATAGTTGCAGCAACAAACACAGCTCTTGAAACTTTGCTAGGACTCATCTCCATTGCATAAGATATACAAGCTCCACCTAAATCATGCCCAACCAAAATCACCTGCATTTTCAAGCATTGATTATCATCATCATCATAATTCAAGAAACACAGCATAATATCAAATTCAAGATCAACCATTTTAACCATCCCTATGAAAGAATGAAGTACACAAATGCAAACATACCTCTTTGTCATCAGCAAGATTTGCTAGGAAATCAATGAGAGGTTTGGCATATTGAGGTATAGTTTTGATGGAAGTTACGTCACAAAAGTTAGCCCCAGAGCCAGTGAGGTCTATGGCATCAACTTCACATTTGGCTTCTTTCAAAAGGGCTATGATTTTGTACCAACACCATGCCCCAAAACCTCCACCATGAACCAGCACAAAATGCTTCTTCTCTTGACCATCATTTTTTGCAGCATCCTGAAATTGTTGGTATAAAAATAATTACACAAAAGAAAATTATACAGTTCATGATGGCATTCTTTTTTTTTTTTTTTGGGTTAAAGTTAAGTGTGGAAAAGAGGATTAAATAGTTATAGTTATAGGGTCAAGATGTAGCTGCAATTAAATAAATGGCCATAAAAGGCAACTAAGAAAGTTATTAACATTAATTTATGATGTTACTACTAGTCTGCTACCATCCAGATATGAGATAATTTCTCCTTAAAAGTCAATAAAATTTTATTTTAATATGTACTTCCATTAGTCTAAATTGAGTTATAGCTCTGCCTAAAGTAAAATCCGATTGAACACGTCCCCCCTAGTTGAATGAGACAATGGAAGTAAAAAACTATTTCAGCAGAAAGTGTCAAACAAAGAAACGTCACTATAATCAAATCCATGAAAAATGACAAAAAAAGGGATGTGAAGGAACCTGGAGATTAGGGAGGTGTAAAGAAGAGAGAGGGGTAGAACTGGAAACAGAGCGTGATCGCCTAGGAAGCTTCTTGGAAGAGGAAGAAGGAGGTGGATTCTTGGTGGAAACGGAGCGGTCTAAGTGGAGAAGAAGATCAGCTCCATTGTTTTGCAAGTGATGGTGGTAGAGCATGGAAGCAATCTGAGCTTGCTGCTTAATATAGGATTCGTCCAACAAGTCCGAGGTTTTCTTGGCCGGGGAAGAAGACGACGACGATGTCGATTTTCTTGATCTTCTGTGGGGAGCCGAGGGGGCAATCCATGGAGGGAGAAGCTCCTTTGCTGGAGATTTCGAGAGAGAGAAGCATGCAATAGAATTTCCCATCTTTGCTTTATTGCATGAGATGAGACTCACTCTAAGCTTCTAACAAATCAAATTTTGTGTGTTTTTGGATATCTATATATAACTGTGATTTTGTGTGTGTGTGTGTGTGTGTGTGTGTTACTTTTAAATTTGGACATCAATCTCTCTCTCTCTCGTATTTAAGAAAAATGGACTACTTTTAAAATTGGGAAGTAGGTGGATTGTTTTGGATGGTGGCTGTGTAGAACATATAAATTAAATGGAAGAGGCCATATCTGTAATTTTGGCGTGCGCAATGAATTTCCACAACTATAATACATGTGCGTGACTATGGAATAATGACAGTATTAATACCATTAATTATCACCTATGAACAAAAAAAAGAGTATGACCATTCTTGTTAGAAAATATGTATGTTGAAAAATGTAGATGAGCAAAGTATCTATTGACTTAAAATACAAGGCGGTTTATTTCTTGATACTTTTCCTGATTTGATAATACATCCAGAAAATTTGCGCAAGGCGAAAATTCATATTTACAACAATAATTGTGACAACTACTAATAAATACAAGTGTTTGTTTTGGGTATTATTGAACTAATTATAGAAAAATATAATTAGTCCTTGCGTTACTTGTGCGTGTGCGATTATCCACCAAGTGATGTTAAGATAGAATAAGATTTTCAAGATTGGCGTGAACAAATAAATAAACAACTAAGAAAAAGCCAATTTTGACCATTACAGTCCAGAAAAGGCAGCTTCTATAATTATGCAATGGCTGCACTTCCAAAATTCAAATGAAAAGAAAACAAAGTGAAACTTCCGATTTGAAAAGAACAAACATACCAGAAGCAAATAAATGGTTAATTTAATAGAGAAAAACAACAAGGCTTGAAAACAAATACAATGATATTTACCCAAGAACTGGTGGAGGTTTTTACATGTGGCGAGAGAAGATGAAGAGTGTTTTTCATGGTCACCTGCAGCAGCTATGGCATTTGCGTTGAGACGCCACTTATGTGCAGAGACGGGGCTCTGCTGCCGCAAAAACAGATAAGAAATTCGTTGAGCCCTATTCTGGTAACGCGTAGAATTGAGGGGCCAGCTCAGGTAACCACAAGTAATCTATAGTAGAAACATTGCGAACATAGTTCTGATTAGTCCGAACTAATTCGTTGAAGATTATGCATTCTGGTTTCGTCCGGAATAGTACAGACGAAGGATGAATCTGCACCGTCAGACCACTAGACAAACCCCTGCCATTTTCATGAATTCGCATTGTCAAGCTAACACTAGCAAATCTTTGCCAGACACAAGACTAATCAACTTTAACAAATACCTGTAAGTACCGTCAGGCTGCATCTGCGCAGTGGAAGCATGTCATCCCCACATGAAGTCACACCAAGACCCATTTGCTGAACATTCCTCTGTATTTGACTACAAATATAGAACACAATCAAATCTCAGATATGCATCTACAGAAACTTCAAACTAGGTCATAAAAAAGATTAGGGGAAAAAACAGTGAAAGATCAAGGTAGCTCATCAGACCTATGGATATCACGGGCATGTTTTAAAGAGCGGCTGTTGATAAAATTCTGCTTGCACCATTTTCTGAGTTTCTTTTCAGCCTTATCAGAACTACCTACCAGCTTGCTATTCTCCAAAAACTCATCAGAAGCACGATATATCTTTAGTAACGTCAAATGGTCGCCCTCTAAACTTGAAAAGCTTCTCAAGGCAGTTCGAGACTGCATCAATAAGTAAGGTTGGAATATCAGTTATTGCATGTTTTCCATCAGGAGACTACATTGTCATTATAAAATTACACCAATAAGAACAGAAATCTCGCAGGAGAAGACTGCAGGAATACCTCTTCCAATTTTTCACGGGGAGCATAATATATGGATTCGACTGAGAGCAATGCAACAATTATTAACATCTCCTCCAAGCAATTAAATTGATTGGCAACAACAAGAGCCTTAGAATAGATCGGATCCAGTGGAAGCCTGGCCAGTTGATGACCAACTGGATCGGACAATTTACTTCCATCCGTAAGGGCACCTAACAAGAATAACAACTCCAGTGACTTGATGATGGCCATCCTGTATCAGTAAACACAGTAAAACATGAATTGCTAAAGCTGCTTGAAGAAAGCACTAAAAACATAAAAGCACACCCTGCATCAATATTTTCAAAGCTTCATGAGAGGGGGGGTGCTGTAATCACCTGCCTGGTTCTTCAATGAAGTCGAAGCCAAGAATATCATCAACACCTAGAGTTTTAAGCTGCAAAATTACATTTGCAAGGTTGCACCTTTTGATTTCAGGTGTTGTAGAAGCTTTCAGTTTGTAAAATTCATTCTCCGGATAAAGGCGGTAGCATTTCCCGGTCCATCTCAGCCAGCACGGCCACTGCATTCAAATTGTAACATTTTATCACTTAGTGTAGATATCTCAAACAAGAACTGCCCCGGTGGCTTTTTCCTTTATCTGGAAAATGGGAAGACAACCATGCCCTTTTCCCAATATTTGCTACTTTTCTTCAACTCAACATTAAAAAAAAAAAAAAAAAAATTGAACACCTTAGACACTCCAAAGTAAAGTAAGGTAATACAATGTTAGTGTAACCAATGGGCTCACGGTTAGAAAGGATGGACTGTGCATTAGCAAGTATAGTTGAGTTCCCTCATTATTCCTAGGAACCCATATTAGAAGAGCATACAGATCACAAAGTCATCAGAGCTTTTCAAACAACATAAGACTATATCTTTAAATGTAACTGACCCATCCTTCAAAAGTTGACTACATGATACACAGTACATAAAGAAATTGCAGTTGGTAAACTTGAATGTGATGACATGATGGCCCATCCTTCAACAGTGGAAAGGAGAAAGAGGAGACATGATGATCCATCATGACAACTCATTATAAAAACATGAATGTGATGTAAACTTTATAAGTGTGAATTTGTTCGAGTTAAGAGCAATTCAATCGCATTACCTCCGTTGAAGTGCTTGGGCTTTTGAGGTTTTAACAATAATCAATGGCTCAATCCCAGTAGAAGCATCATTCGTGCGTACTTTGACCATTCCGGGGTCAATGACATACCTGATACCAGGTATTGTCACTGATGTTTCAGCAATATTGGTAGCTAAAATTACCTAAAAATCACACAGAAGCAAACATCTCATGATAAGATATATTGGCCTCATGAGGTCCCTATGGAGGGTCAAATGCTATTTGTGACTAACTAGCAGCTATTAGTGAAGAACTGGATTACTTCAGAAAAAGAACAAAAGAAAAAACAAAATCTAAATTGGTAACAAGATTGCTTCTAAAGGATTATCCAAGGAGAGTATATGACTTATGTTTTAGATTACAATATCCATAAAAAAGCCAATGGAACAGTAGTCTGCAGTCCAGTTAATGAACTCATTTAAACAATATCTTGAGGCAAATGAAAAAAAGGAAACAGGACAACCTTACGAAAACCACTTGGTGGAGGCATGAAGACTTTCATTTGTTTCTCTGATGGAAGAGATGCAAATATCGGAAATACCAGGAGCTTGCATTTACTCTCAGGTAATCTAGGAAGACGCTCCTGGATGAGCCTTTCAATGGATTCAATCTCTTCTTGGCCAGTTAAGAACACAAGTATATCGCCTGGTCCTTCCTCTAGATGTATCTGGAAGGTCAAAGGTAACAAAAGTTACAGTCTACGAACACATCAGTAAAGCTACAACAGAATAAGTGGAGCCTCTCAAAGTTCATTATTTATTTAGTTCTGAATCAGACAACATAACATGACAGGGAAAATTTAGGACCTTAAACAATAAAACAATGCATAAACAGAATCTGTTCCTATTGGAAAGAAAATAAGTATATGTTCTCTCAAGTGACATAAGCAGGATTTTGTTTTAGCAGGCAAATGCAGTGTAATGCACTCTCTTAAATGACATTTCAATATTTCATAACTTGCAACGTTTGTTCTTTAAAAAAACCTTATAGTAAACTACAGAATAAGAATGGATCATTTTAAGCTACAATGAAATCCTTAACATATGCAATACATGGATGTTAAGAAAGATGGTTCAGCTTTCGTATTCAGGCTCTTCTTTCTAAAACTATCATGGTTCCAGATAAAAGCAACTAATGAATAACAATTCATGCAATAAATAATAAAGAGGAAATTTTGCATTAACCTGAAATATAGTAATCAAGGTTGCATCTACGTAATCAGTCTCTGGTTGATGAGTGTATAGTACATCAACAGGATATTGTCGGCCTTGGACATGCATAGCTCTAGCACTACCAAAATAATCGGAAAAGATTTTTGCATCCAGACTGGCAGACATAATAATTAACTTCAATGGGGATAACTTTTTGCCTTGATTGTGCTTCAGAACCTCATTCTCTTTTTCCAACTGTATGCCATTCTCAGCTTTTATAAGTTGATTATGTACATGCGACCTTGTTTTTTGAACAGTCTTCAATAGACCAAGTAATACATCAGTGTGAACTGTTCTCTCATGAGCCTCATCCACAATAATAACTGAATATTTAGAGAGAAATGGATCCAATAATGCTTCCCTGTGATTGTAATTAAAATACGACCAGTTAGTTTGCTGAGGGCTGTACGAGTGTATGTCCAATAATTCGTAGCTCCAAGCATGAATCAAATGCCTTTGTGAATTGTGGATAGCAGAGGCACATGATTTTCACATATAAGAAAAAACCAAACTCTGATTTTGTAAAAAATATTATGCGTAATGTGGCAAATAGGAAACAACAAGCGTGTTTCTTTTACCTCAATAACAAGCCATCCGTCAGGTATTTAATCATTGTTGAGGGAGAAGTCACATCATCAAATCTAATGGCATATCCAACCTTTTGGCCTAATGTTACTCCACATTCCTCGGCAACCCTTTTAGCGACTGTAACAGCAGCAAGACGTCTAGGTTGAGTTATCCCAATGACTCCACCATTGCGGCAAAACCCTCCATTAAATAGATATTGTGGTAACTCTGTCAAAATTAAAGTTGATAAGTAAAATTGTGCAGATAAGAGCATGATAGTGTAAATTGAAACAAGTCAACATACAGGAAGTCCTAAAAAACATTAATCTACGCACAAGAAGGACATACTAGCATGTCATTGCATGCAAATATGTATACAGAAAAGGATCATCTCTTTAGGTTGCTCAACAGTCAACACTATACATGATACAACCTTTTCCTGGAAAGGTCATAATCAACACAAGCGACAGAAAATCAACACTCAGTCTTTAAAGTTGAGAGCTGAATACAGGCCACAGGTTCCACGCAAATGACGAGCAACATTAGCATTGTGGATAAACTAAAGTAGTCATGTAGGTATATCCACAAATTATAATAGCAAATATAAATCACGCCATGCTAAAGCAAACATAAATGCAGAAAGGAGAGACCACAAGGCCACCTAATAAGGTATTTGCCAAATTTTGGGAAAAGTAGGAACGGAGCCAAAATTTTGAATTCATAGTCGGAAAACAAATATCAAGTCTCTTCTTCCTTTAGTAACTACAATGGATAGCGCCACAAGAACTTTGGAGGTCTACTACGTCTATCTAGCATTGACACAGACTAATACAACACTAGTAATCCTAATACTCCTTAACATTGCACAAAAAGAGTAACTTTGAAGGCAATATCAAACGAATGTTTAATCTAGTATTAAGCTTTACCACGGAAAAATAAGAACTTCCAGCTCAAACTTACGTGTTGTCTTCCCACTGCCGGTTTCCCCAACAATAATTAGTACGTCGTTATTGCGAACCTCCTCCACTAGTCTCTTTTCGACTGCGCAATACAAAAAATTAAAAATACAATCATGTGTTTGACATAAATTTTGCACTCAAAACAAAATACAACTTTTAGAATCAGAAGAACCTTAAGACACTTTCCAAATCAAATTGTTCGAAAAGAACAAAATTGTGAAATCAACGAAACATCCACCAGCTAAGAACTTCACACCAAAAAAAAAAAAAAAACACTTGCCCGCAGCAATTGGCAGAGCTTTCCTGTGCTTCTCGATTTTTTGCCTCCTGAAATAATTCAAATAATTAATTTGTTAGTGCATCAATTGGAAATAAAATTGTGAAACTATTCGTATGTAAGAAAACCTGGCGATGAAGTCGGGTTTAGGGCTATTGATATGATTGATTTGGGCAGTGTGATTAGGTTTGTTGGAGGCCATTGACGGCATGGCCTCTTTTTTTGTGATGAGTATTAGTAATAAATGTAGAAAACGCAAGTTGAAGAATGTTGAATTTACTAATAGGCTTGCGATGGGAGTGAGGTGTGGGGTGGGGTGGCGGCGAGACGAGGTGAGGCGAAGGGCGGAGAGGACAGAGGAGAGACCGAGAGCGGAATTTAGAAGTGAGTGAAACCGTGTCTGGTTTTAGGTAGTTTTTTTTTCCTTAAAACATTATCAATAGCACCTATTTTCATGGTGATCGATGCACTGGTTGAGGGAGATTCGTATACGAATTGAATATGCGTAACTATAAGATTCTCGTGTATAGCTTTTGTGAGGCTTTTAGATCTTGTGGAATTTGTTTCAGACAATAGAGGGTCATATTCTTGTTGCGACTCAAAATCACAAGCTAGCTTTTTGTGTATTTGTACATATTTCGTTGTTTTGATGAAAAAAACAAATTCCCATTGTAACTTGTAGAAAAATAAGCTAAGTTGCAAGTGTAAAAAAAAGAGGGGGGATATTTCATCTACTAATCATCCTTGCTCAATATCTATTGCATAATATTTATATTAACAAAAATGTGTTTAAGTCGCTGGTAGCTCTCTGGAGATGCTCTCACTGTAGACACTAATACTACTCTTGAGACCACTAAAGAGAACTATACCAACTACACCTACTGCAGCCAGCAGCACACTCTTGCTCCCTCTGCTTTGCTGCTTGTACTCAGCTTCCGATGGAGCACAAAGTCTCTTACATGGATTCTTTCCGAATGAGGCGTAAGAGTCGACATCTTCTCGGCTAAGAGCTGGCTTCACAGATCTCATCACAGCCTCGAAATGTCTGCTGCACACGACTGTCGCGGATATGTCTTCCCTTAAAGCAACGATTCCTGCCTCTTTGCACAAACCCTCTAGCTCAGCTCCGGTGAAGAGCTCAGTATCTTCTGCTATTTCTCTGAGATTAACGTCCTTGTCTATCTTCATTTTTCGTGTATGTACACCAAGGATCTCGTGTCTACCTTCTAGATCTGGTGGTGGGACGTAAAGCACCTTGTTGACAGCAATGGAGCAACGTGAAACCAACATATAATCAACACTAATATTGACTTCGAGGAAATAGAGACTAAAACGAGAACTTATACTATTTCGAGGGTTTATTGAAAGCTAATTCTTGTGCAGCACATGGAAAACTTACTATATCAAAGCGTCCGGGACGCATAAGCGCAGCGTCAATTGCATGAGGACGATTTGTAGCGGCCAGAACAAGAATCCCCTGCAAGAGAACATACAAATCAAGGTCACGTCATCATGTTTGTAATTTGAATAAGTAATGATCGTATAGCTCTCACTTTAGCCTGCTCTAAGCCATCCATTTCTGTCAACATAGTAGTGAGAAGTCGTTCCCCAACAGTTGAACTCCCATTTGAGCTTCCTCCTCTGCCATTGCAAAAAAGAATGTAATAGTATATCAGGAAACAATATACTTAACTGAAATCCCAGAACTCTTCTACCAAATAAACTATGGAAAATCACCTCTTCGCAGCAACCACATCAGCCTCATCAAAAAATATTATGCTTGGTGCAGCCAAACGAGCCTTCCTAAATGTATTGCGCAATAAAGCTTCACCCTCACCAACATACATGGAATATAGCTCTGCACCACTGAAATAGAATATGAACTCAAGCAGCGAAGACATAGTAGGCTACAATCAATTCATAGGAAAAATAGTTGTTGTTGGCAAGCGAATTTAACTTTTTAACTTCAAGTCATTAAAATATAAAAGCACAGTTTCTGTATCGTGAAAATAAAATAAAGCATTAATCTCATTTAAAACAATCCCAACCATGAGAAGAATATCGGCCTCCAACAGGATTAAGTTACAAAAATAAAATGGATGGAAGGAAGGAAAGAAAAGCTTGTTCATGTGCAAATAGCAAATACAAGAATATGCAAAGGAATGAAGCATCTTTTACCTCCAATATTATTCTCTTGGAGCTTCCGTCATCCTTTTTACTGAACATAATGATGCAAATAGGGCTTTAATAGTTCTACTAGTATACAGACAATTAATTACCAGGCTACTTGTGATGATGAATTAAGACATGCTGTATATCATATGATACGGATAAGATTTATATGTGGCTTTAAGAACCTTTATTGGCCAAAATCACCAATTTTTTCTTCTCTTTTAAACCTATTATGTTAATAGTTGGTTCGGAAAGAGTCAAGAAGGGTTGAACGAGGACATACCTCAAAGAGAAAAAGGAAGCTTGTGCAGCACAAGCAGCAGCCTTAGCAAGGGTTGTTTTTGAGCACCCTGGAGGCCCATGAAGAAGTATACCACGGACAGGTGATACCCCCAGCCTTGAAAATGTTGAAGAATGTTTCAAGGGCCATTCAACTGCTTGCCGAAGCTTTTTCTGTTCCATTCACAGAAAATATTAACAAATTCAGTCAACACTTAAAGTAGTATTGTGATGACTAAGCTTCAAACCTTCACATCATTTAGCCCTCCAATGTCATCCCAGAAGACCTTTGGAATTTCCACAGTAACACCTCTAGTTATGCTGGGGCCAACTACAGACTTAGCTTGCTTCCAATCATCCACAGTTATACTACACTTATTAGCATCCTGTTCTACATTGGAAGATCTCTTCAGAGCGGACATGGCAGCCTCACGACATAGAGCTTCTAAATCTGCCCCAACATAACCATTACAAGATGCAGCTATGCCTTCTAGGTTCACAGTTGGAGCCAAAGGAAGCTTCTTTGTATAGAGCTGATATTTTAAGTTAAATAACTATCTCAGTACCAATCACTGTATTGTAAATATAGGTGGATATAAATGCAGAAACTAGAACAGACTTTAAGTTTTGACAGAGAACATATAATAATACCTTCAATATTTGAATGCGTTCATTTTCATTGGGAGTGGAGACTTCAATCTCAGCATCAAAACGTCCTGAACGTCTCAGAGCAGGTTCAATTGAATCAACTCTAGCCAGAAAATAAGTAAAACATATCAGTTCAACTGAAGACATGGTAACGCAAAACTGCAGACTTGACAAGAAAATTTCCTAGAAGTACCTATTAGTTGATGCAACCACCAATACATGTGATCCAGACGTCAAGAAAGATTTGTTTTTGTCCATCAACAAGGAGAGCTGAGTAGCTATGCGAATATCTTGTTCCCTCCTGCATGTATGGATACAGTGTCACAAAGAGTTGTTTTTTCACTAATTGCAGTATTTAATGAAACTAAGTAATATCTTCTTAGTAACACCAGCATCCAGTTACATAGTAAGGAGTTTCTTCACCAGCTTCTAATCAGGGGTACCTCGAGTCTCGACGAGGGCAAAGTGCATCTATTTCATCAATGAAGATAACTGAAGGTTTTCCGGATGTTGCATGATATGCTGCTTCATCAAAAGCCTCACGCAAAATTTTCTCACTTTCTCCAGCATGTGATTTGTGAACAGAATGTGGGCTGCAAGAGAATGCAAATAACAAACTCACCCTTATAACATGAACAATTTTCATCAACTGCCCTCACTCACACATGTGCAGTGCAAAAATCATACTTAACAGCTCCAACATCTCTCGTCAAATGCTCTTTCTAATTTGCTAACATAATCAGTTCTCGAAAAGATTTTGAAATAACAAGGCTGAAAGAATAATTTGCTTCTTGTGTCATGATATGGCTCCACAAGATTATAGTGATTAACCTAATTCAAATTTGGTTCTCATTTTCAAAAGTCCCCCTCGCCAACGAAAGCATAAATATCCAACCAACAAGAAAAAAGAAATAGCCACCACATTTGTCACTTTTAATGAAAGATAAATTACCTAATGATGCTCAAATGCGCATCACATTCGCGAACGACGGCTCGAACCAAGCTTGTCTATAAATCCCCATTATTGTAAATCAATCAAAAGGTCAATCCTTACCTACTTGTAAACACCACCACAAAATCAACAAAAACGTACAAACCTTCCCCGTGCCTGGCGGTCCATAAAGCAGCAAACCACGAGGCCACTAAAAGATCAGGGAGAAAAGACTATATTAATTAACCAACACATGTTTCTTCAGAGATTTATCGAGAGAGAGAAAGAGAGTTTTACTTTTAAACCGAGTGATTTGGATTCGCGAGAGTAGAGTATAGGGTATGAGATGAGCTCCCTCAGCGCTTGTAAAGCTTCAAAATTTCCAGCGATAGCCTCCTCCGCCCTCCATGCAGCGGTGGCGCTGCTTTTGCTTGAAATGGCCATGGATCTAAAAAATTGTACTCACTGTTTATTTATAGCTTCTTTTGACCCCGCCACTCCACACACGCTAATCTTTTTTGTTTCTTCTCAGTTCTTTTCTTGGTAACACATTTAAAAACTAGCGTCAGGCAGCACACCGCACATGCATCCCATTCCCATACAATCAGTAGTAGTTATTAATTTATTATAATAATATTAAAATTTTAAATTTTACTAATATTTATGGATTCAAAACAATAACAAACAATAAAATACAAATCATATATAAATTCAAAAACAATAGTGATATAAATCAAGATAATTTTGAACTCTAAATGTGACAGCCCGAAACCAAATTATTTAATTTAAATTATTTATTATAAATTTCAATTCTTGTTAAGCATTTAAATGGTGAGGTCATTGGAAATTTATGATATGCCAAGTTTATGAATCTGTCTAGCCGGGACTCGGAGACCTAGTTAAATGTTATGCTTTAAGAAATAAAAATTTCATCCTCAAGATCTTATTTAATTTGTGCCATGAATAAATTATTTGTATATACCTATTATATTGGGTCTTATTTTTCTGTTATTGGACTAGTCTTATATAATTATGCAGGCTCATAATATCATGATTAAATGAATTTTAACTAGAATATGAATCACATGGTTCATTCTGCTGAAGCCACATATTCTGATTTTAATTTAATCTGCGTATCCTCACTCTTTTTCTAATTAAGCCACGTTCAACCACATAAATTCATTGTTCATCAAGTTCATTCTATCTCATTTCTTCTGAAACCGTAAATCTTCCTCCTCATTTGAAAAAACTTCCCATTCTGTTCTTTGCCCAACAATCATTCAGATCTTTTCACTGCAGAGCTTCAACTGTAAAATTTATTAGTCTGTAAATTTTCATAACTTTATTCGACACAGCAAAATACCTTCAACTATCTTCTTATTTATTTATTTTCTGCAAATACAGAAACACCTAACCTCTCACATAATTTTCATTCTTAAATTCAGATGCCCAAACACACATCTTCGGTTAAAGAAAACACACACACGCTTATACATAATCTGATGCCCTCAACGATTCATCTATCTAAAATCATCGAAAATTGAAAAGAAATTAGAACCAATAGAAGTAGAATAAAATTCTGTCAGTTACACAATTGGAATAAAATTGGACACTTTGAGATTGAGATAGGAGGCGGCAGATGGCCAAAGGTGGAGGTGCTCACCGGATTTAGGATTGAGGCCGAGCAGGAGCACGTTGGTGTAGGAGGGGGCGGCGACGGCCACCGTCGCTGCATGTGCAGCGGCGGCTGTGGCTGTGCAGCGGCGAGGAGAGAGAGTACCGGGGGGAGATATATGGCTTTTGGGTGAAGAGGTGGAAGGCGGTGGAGATGAGGGCGGTGGTGGTGGTGACCGCGGCAGTGGCGGTCGGCGAAGTCGCCGGAGTCTGGGCGGCGGCGTAGGTTGTTCGTGTGTGCGCGTGTTCTGTGAGAAGAGAGTAAGAGAGGGAAGGAGAAAGTTTAAGAGGGGGCGAGAGGCGTCGTTGGCCGGAGGAGGCGGAGGCGGAGGCGGCGGCGGCAGTTTCCAGAGGGAGGGTGCTTGAGTTTGAGAGATGTGATCAGAGAGAGTTTTAGTCGCGTGTTGTATAAAAGGAGGAAGGGAATTGGGCTCTGTATTGGGGCCTTGATTTAATTGAACATAGTTTAAATGAGATAATAAACTAGGGCTTGCTTATATTCTTTGGTGGACTTTTTAATCAAGAGCAAGGTTACGGCTGGATTGCATAATAAGGTTGATTTTATTGATAGCCCCATTTTACTTTTTATATCCCCTATTTAATTAATAATTATAAATATAAATAATTAATACACTCATTCGTGCGATGCACAACGAATATCAAAATTAAATTATATATTTCAATATATAAATTAAATGGTAAACAAAATCAAAATATGTTTTTAAAAAATCCACATCAATTATTCAATAAAATCCTGAATTATAAAATATAAATTTTCAACTTTGTATAAAGTGTAATGATAATTATAGTTATTAAATAAATTAAAAAAATATTCAATAAAGAAAATAGCATTGCGCATTATTATTATTATTATTATTATTATTATTATTATTATTATTATTATTATTATTATTATTATTATAGAGTATTACACGTCATAATAAATAAATAAATATTTTCATACACACATAAATAAATAAAAAAGTTGTAAAATTTCAATGAAGAGAGAAATAATAAAATGTTTTAACTTAAAAAAAATTCATAACTTATTCATTTTGAATTCATTTTTGATGATGTTTACACTATATTAAATTTAAGATGCATATTGAATATTTTTCATGAATCAAATTTGACGATATTTAGAAAAAGAAATTAAACTAAAAAAAGAAAAAGAAAAAATAATAGAAAAACTGGTGGGAGAAGAGAGAGAGAAAAAGAGAGGGAAAAACTCCTCTTTTATATATTATATAGATATAGATTATATAAATTAAAATTTTATTAGTTTATTCTATATTTTATAGCCCCCAAATTAAATTAATTTATTATTGTTTTCACTTTGTTAATTGTTTGAGAGCTTGAATTTTTTTTATTTCTCCAGCCATTTTCTCTCATCTCCCGCCAGCAACCACTTTAACTATGACTCAACAGTCACTTGGTCTAGTTATCATTTACAGTGATCGACAAAGAGATCTCAAAATAAGAGAACTAAAAACAGCGATTGACATAGCCAAAAAGTTCTTTGAAAAAAAAAAAAAAAACTTATTGAAATGGAACACCCTAATCTTCCTCTGGAAGATCGAGAAAAACTTGAGATTGTATCTTGTAGCGCCAAGTTCTTGAGTGTCCGGGAACAAGGGTATCCCCAAGCGCCCCAGGCCCCTATTGACACCAATGTCCACGCCCTCACCGACGAGACCAAAATGAATTACGGCCCCTTCACGTGCCATGCCATTGGGGCATCTACCGCTCCAAAGTTTGAGCAAAACGTCACTTACGCCTTCAACATGTATTTCTAGTTCCATTTTCAGGATGAGAATGCCTGCCATTTCGAGGGTTTGGGCAACGTCACCATCACTGAGCCCTCCACCCATGACTGCGTCTTGCTTGTACAATTCTGATTATTTTTAATTATTATTTTAAATAAGGGGCTATGAAGAGTAAAATGAGGGTTATGAATAAAATCACCCGCATAATAATCAAGGTATTTTCAGTCGTTTGAGAGCATTTAGGTTTACAAAATTACCCTCACATACGTGGATTTCTAGAAGGTCTGCCTCTTTCACATATTCAAATCGAGCACGCTTTTGGTTGAAAAAACTCCAGCTGGTGATTTCAAATTGAGCACAGTAATTCCTTATTTTTAGGAACAAATTGCATATCGAAGATATTCAAATTGCCTTTTGTTGATAATGGTTGAATAACTTGTGGATTTGAATACTTCTTGTAGCTCAACGATCCAAGTTTGAATATACGGTATACATACTCTAGGGCTTACGATTCAGGTTGGAAATCTCAGAATCTGTGTACCTTGCGCGTTGCACTAACATTGTTGCCCTATCTGAGATTAAACACAGTAATTCCTTTTTAATTGACACCTTGGAAAATTTGATTTTTTTTTTTGGATAATCTCCATTGGGTATTCTACCTTTTTTTTCCCATCTCTGCCCTAGATGAGATCAACACCGTGAATAATTTTTCATTGACATCTTGAAAATTTTGAATCTTTTGGTGATATTCTCCATTGGGTGTTCTCACTTTTCTCACATCTCTGCAATTTAATCATGTGGTTATGTTCATATTATATGTTTTTTGAACATGTCAATGCATGCATATGCAAAAATATCAGAATGTGTACTTTGTAGTGGTAGTTGCAATTTCATGGTGAGAATGGGTTATCTTGATATAAGCAGCTGTAAATTTGTGTTTACTATAGTAGAAATAAGCATGTATTGACAATTTGGAAGATTTGAGCTTTTTATGATAATCTTCATTGGGTATTCTGACTTTTTTCACATCTTTGCAATATAATCATGAAGTTATATTCACATCGTATGTTTTTTTGAACAAGTTGATGCACACATATGCAGAAATAGTAAAATAAGTATTTTGCAGTGGTCGTTTCAATTTCTCGGTGAGCATGCGTTGTGTTGATATCATATGTTTTTTGAACATGTCAACGCATGCATATGCAAAAATATCAGAATGTGTACTTTGCAACTGTGAATTTGTGTTTATTATAGTAGAAAGATGCATGTATAGATCATCGCAAAATTGTCTATATAGGACAATTTAATACAAAAGCGCCCATAAGTGATTTATGATGTGAGTTTATGCAACAAACCCTGTATGAGCTACTTAACTGCCACTGTATGTATGTCTGCCAATCCATAATGTCCTCAACCCATGTGTATTCATATGCATTGACAACTTATGCTTGCACTATTACCAAAGTATATATGCCAATAACCAGAAAAATAACTGCTTATATCCAAATGATAATCGAGGTGATATTACAATGCCAGATTCTCCAAATTACCATAGTTCTTGACATTATTAGGACTAAAACACGAAAAAGAAAATGCGAGCAGTTGTAGAGCCATATGGCATGCTTAATCGGATCCCCGACCAGGTGAAACACCTTAACAGAATGATAGGTGTTAGTGACACATAATGTGTCCTAAATCTAAGAATTGACCGAAATACCTTTGGTAGGCTATGTCACTTGTTGAGGTATCTAGGAGGGTTGAGTGAGATATGTGAGTATTGAGGAGCAGGTTGCAGTATTTTTGTATATCTTAGCCCACCACTGAAAAAATAGTCGTCAAGTTTGATTTTTGGTGGTTCGGCCAAATTAATTATCTCCCATTATGTTCACACAATATTAAAAGCTATTATAAATTTGCATGTAATACCGCTAGTGACCCCCGCTGGAGATGGTTCAAGGTATAAACTCAACCATGAGCTCGGTGATTATGTAATGCCAATAGATAGATGTCTTGCTCAGTCAGCCTGTTTGAGAATTATGCATATAATGCAACTTATTGCCAATTTGATCTTTTGGTGGTAGGGATGTCTAGGTGCGTTAGATAAGACCTATATCAATGTTATGGTGCCTAACAATGTGTTGGGAACCTTGTGGAATATCCTAACCCTTGTTTTGATGATACCAAAATTTATAGGACTTAATTGTAATATACTAGAATTGCTTTGAACTCAAGTGTTAGAGTTCGGTTCTAGTTTAGCTTGCGGTGTCGAAGACTGAAGACTGAAGACTGAAGAACGAAGGACTGAAGACTGAAGACTGCAGATACCAACTGAAGTATCAGTTGAAGAATCAGTTGAAGACTGATTATTTAATGCGCGCAATGGACTGATACTAAAGTCAAGTATCAGTTGAACATTCCTCCTAGGACTGATCTTCCAACGTTCAGAGGAAGCCACGTACTCACCAAGTACAGCCGCATTAAATGCAGAGATCTCAGGATATCCTTATCCCTGCAGAGGTCATTCCTATCTGGTGGTTACTTTTCAGAGACGTCACATCTCCTGTCCATCAAGAGAGCCGTTTCCACCCAGACAAGGAACCTCGAAGATTGAAGCCTCAGCCCAAATTCGAATTGCTCTCCAACGGAAGAAATCTTGATGACGTTCTACGCCAACGGATCTATTCAACAGTTCTCCTACAAATAGCGCTCGAGGATCACTTCAACCTTCACCGATTCAACGACATAAGCTGAAGCTCTGCCGAAATTGCTACTCAGCCTAAAGCTCAATCTCCCCAAAGCTTGAATCAAAGAAGAGAATTCCAAAGCCAAAATCAGTCATTGCTGATTACACACATTCTCTTAGACCTTAGGCAAACCTCTGTTTACCTAGAAGCCAAAGGTCAAACTTGCTTCAAAGAACTTGTTCTTTGTAGTGAAGTTGGCACTCGTTCAAACCTCCCCCCCAAAAGAGTGTTTGAGTGATTCGGAGTTCAGGAAGGTACTCTGACTCTGAGTGAGAAGTCTTAACATGGGTTGTGCTGAGCAGAGAAATCCGACGCGAGTGAAGCGTGGGTCCTGAAGAAGGGTTTTCTTCAGTAGTACGGTTGTGTGCACCCGGCAAGCACATGGTTTGGTTTGCAGTGCACATGTTAAGCACTTGCGGAGTGGATTGTTGCTATGATCAACCGACCGTGGATGTAGGAAAGGGTTTTTCCAAACCACGTAAAAGTCTCTGTGTTGTTTACAACTTTCGGTTTTACATTCTTACTTGTGTTATTTCAATTGATAAACTGAACACTGATTAACTGCAAAGAGTAACCTAACAACCAACAACGTGCTCCACCAAGGCTATTGCGAAACTAAGTTTAATTTCCGCTGCGTATGATATCAGTCTGACTGATCTATCTTTTGATAACCAGGAAGGGTGTTATCATCTCTGTCTTAGCAAACACGACTGAAGCCTTTACGTGCATCAGTTAAGTTCCAACAACTTAACTGATAACTCTTTACTGAAGAGCTTTCAGTATCAGTCGTCAACCCTGTTTGGTCAAAACTGTTTTCAGTAAAACAGGAGTCTGTGTTTGCATGCAAAGTTTCGTTTTGATCTCTGACTGAGATCCCTCTGATTGAGGATTTGAAAAATAGCCCATAGGTGTATTCCCCCCCCCCTTCATACACCTATTCGAGACCCTCTGGACCTAACAATTGGTATCGGAGCAGGTTATTCGCAAGAACACTCTGTATCTGATTAGGTTCTAACTGAACTAGATCCTTTTTCTCAAAGGTCTCGAAAAAAGTTCTCTCTTTCTTTTTGTGCCTGCTATCTGTTCTATCTGCTGTTATCTGTTCTCTCTTTTTTGATGGAGACTAACCACAGTAGATTATCTTCTCTACCTATGTTTAGTATTGAAAAATACGACATATGGAAGTTTCGGCTTGAAAGCTTCCTCACTGCCCAACATTGCCGAATGTGGAAAGTCATCACCAGCGGACCAATCACCATAACCGAAACCGTCAAGAAGGTTCCTGTTGATCCACAACAAGATCCTTATGATGTGGTCCAGCCCAAGCCAAAGGCAGACTTCACCACAGAAGAAAGGAAGCAAGATGAGCTAGACAACCTCGCCAAAAGCATCATCTCCGGCACCGTTCCCGACAAGCATGTCATGAAGATCATCAAGTGCGGAACTGCAAAGAAGATGTGGGACATTCTGGAAAGAATGTGCGTAGGTTCCGAGGAAATCAAGGAGAATAAGCTATCCATAGCTTGCCAGAAGTTCGACTCCTTCCTCATGCTCAAGAATGAATCTGTCGAGGAAATGGAACTTAGATTCAACCAAATCTTGAATGAATTTCAATCCATTTCCAAAGACAAATACACTCAACGAGAAATCAACCTGAAGATTCTTCGAGCACTGCCACGAGGAGAATGGCAGATCTACTCAGTCGCTCATTAGCATAAGCCCGGATTCAGTCAGCTCCCGACAAACAAGCTTTTCTCCGATCTCATGGCAAATGAGTTCGACCTTCTGAGAAATCTTGGAAACAAGAAGGCTGGAGGATCAGACGAAGATGGTCCATCAACCTCAAGAGGAGTAGCACTGAAAGCCTCAACAAGAGAAGGCAAGAAGCAGATCAAGGAACCAACGGAACTCAACCCTGAGGACTTCTTCAGTCAATATGCTTTGTTGACTGAAAGATTCAACAAGA
Organism: Salvia miltiorrhiza; assembly: GCF_028751815.1. Taxonomy (NCBI): domain Eukaryota; kingdom Viridiplantae; phylum Streptophyta; class Magnoliopsida; order Lamiales; family Lamiaceae; genus Salvia; species Salvia miltiorrhiza. Next base: position 29,455,471 of record NC_080393.1, on the reverse strand, counting down.
TGGAGTCCAAATTCCGAAAGTACAGAAGGTTCCACAAGCAGCACTACAAAAGAAAGGAAAGAGAAAACAACTCCAGACATTCCACAGATCAAAGCGGAGAAAGGAAGTCAGCCGCTTACGACATCAAAGACATGGAATGCTTTGGATGTAGAAAGAAAGGGCACTTTCGAAATGAATGCCCTGATCTGACTCAAGCTGAGCGTAGAGAGCAGAAAGTTAAGAAAGATCGCAGCTTTTCGAAGAAGAAAGCGATGGTTGCTGACGATGCTGATTCTTCCAAAGACACCTCAGAATATCCAACTCAGAATGTGAGAGAACATCTCATGAGATCAAGAGGCTCAATCACAAGCTGGAAGAAACAGTCAAAAACTACATGATGCAGTCTCCCATGATGAGCAACTTTCCATCGAAAGGTCTTGTTAAAAGCATTGGAGGAAAGGTTGCAGCTGACAAAGGAAAGAAAATCATGATCATTTCTAAGGACGATCCTTCTGAAATCACAACATCAGAAGAATCAAGAGATCATGATATGGATGAAGTTCGCAAACGCAAACTGATGGCAAGATCAAATGTTTCACGTCCACGGAGCTACAGACGAGCAAAGGAGGCCCCCAACCAGATCATCTTACTGAGAAGACTGGAAAGCAGATTTCAGTCAAAGATCGGGGAAGGAACATCAGGAATCAAGAAAAATCTTCCTCACCAGTCCAGGGGGAAGAAAGGCTACATCAGTCAGAGACTGACATCAGTTCAGTTTCAGAAGGAACAACATCCATGGAGACCAAACAATGTTGAGTCCAGTCAAGCTAAGCGACATCCACGGCAACGAACAACTGGACATCAAATAACTCATGTCACACGACATCAGTCAAGTCTCCATAAGTCTGCAAAGACTCAAGTATCTCAAGGAAGATACTTCGCCGAGCAAAGAAGACCTCAACCACTCATCAGACAGAACTCCTACAAGAGTGAGGCCTTCAAAGGAAATTCTCAACAGAAGAATGCTCGTGTGTCAACTGAAGCGCCAACAACGTCAGTCAGACGATCAACAAAGCGCAAGAGATCAGCCAGACCAATTCTGAAGCAGATATGGGTTCCAAAGGAAACTCGAGCTAACATCGAAGGACCCAAATCTTGATTGGGTGCCTAAAGCAACTCTTCCTTGCAGGTCAATGTCAGGAAACACAAAAGGAAGGAAGAGGTTAAAGCTTCAATCAGAACATGGTATCTGGATAGTGGCTGCTCAAAGCACATGACGGGCTACAAAGAATATCTATCTCAGTATGTTGAGAAAGCTGGATCCAAAGTTGCATTCAGAGACAACTCAATCGGAGAAACAAAAGGATATGGTGTGCTCAACATGGGTAACGCCAGTATCAGTAATTTTAGCTTTGTTTCTGGTCTTAAACATAATCTGTTGTTTGTGAGTCAATTTTGTGACAGCGGTTTCACAGTGAAGATCAAGAAGGATGAATTCACTGTTAGAAACAATCAAAAGAAGGTGGTTCTGAAAGGATTCAGACAAGGGAGTCTCTACGTCGTTTCATGGGAAGACAGCCCACCAGAAACATGCCTCATCAGCAAAAGCATCTCGGAGCTCAACTGGCTGTGGCACAAGAGACTCAACCATCTCAACTTCAAGACGATCAACAAGCTTGCTAAACATCAATTGGTAGAAGGTCTGCCTTCTATTGTGTTCCAGAAGAAGCAAGAATGTGAAGCATGCCAAAGAGGAAAGCAGACGCGAATGTCATTCAAGTCAAAGTCAGGACACTCCTCTGAAAGAATTCTGCATCTACTTCACATGGATCTGTTAGGCCCTATCACTCCAAGAAGCTACAACGGTAGGAAGTACACCTTAGTAGTTGTGGATGACTATTCACGATATATTTGGGTCATCTTTCTCTTCAAGAAGAAAGAGACGTTGGAGGAACTGCCAAAGCTGCTGAGAAGACTGAGCGTTGAAAAAAAAGTCAACATCATCAGCATTAGATCAGATCGTGGGACTGAGTTCCTCAATACTGTCATTCGTGAGTATTGTGATGAACAAGGAATCAGTCATCAAGCTTCTGCAGCAAGAACTCCACAGCAGAACGGAGTTGCAGAAAAAAGAAACCGGTCTTTGAAGGAAGCAGCAAGGGCGATGCTAGCTGAATCAAAACTCCCCTTGAAGTTTTGGGCCGAAGCAGTCAACAACGCATGCTACACGCAGAATCGCTCCTTCCTCACTCAGAGACATGGAAAAACTCCATACGAGCTATGGAAGAATAGAAAGCCTTCGATTGCCTACTTTCATGCTTTCGGTTCTAAGTGTTTCATCCACAACAATGAAAAGAAGAGGTTAAGCACTTTCGATAGCAAGGCTGATCCAGGTGTCTTCCTTGGATACTCTGGAACAGAACGTTCAAGCAAAGCCTATCGAGTGTTTAATTCTCAAACTCTTTGTGTTGAAGAAACACCTCATGTGATCTTTGATGAGTCTACAGATGATTTCAGGGAACAAGAAGCTGAAAAGTGTGTCCAAAACACTGAAGGTTCCAAAGCTGAAATCCACAACACCGAGCCCTCTACTGTCTTGGTGTGGAGACCAGGCAAAGATGAAGATACTGAGATGCTTCAGTATCAAAAGATCAGTCAAAGGTCTGAAGTTCAAACTGGAGCCAATGCAGATGGCATCAGTTAAGGGGGAACTCCAGTTGCTGAAGATCGAGTTGAACGTGCAGAAGCAGCTCCAGCTCAATTCTCCCCTGCTCCAGAAGGTGCTCAACACCTCAGAACCATTCTGACCGAAGAAGCCCCACCATCTCCAGAAGAGATCAAGAAGTATCGAAGATGGTTTGAACTCCACTCAAAGGATAACATCATTGGAGAACCATCAGATGGCGTCAAGACTAGGAGATCAATGTGCAACCTCGTCTTCGACATCAACGAAGATAAGATTTTCAGTTGTTTCTTATCATCTACAGAGCCCAAGGACGTTGAAGAAGCTCTGAAGTCTACTCAGTGGGTTATCGCAATGCTAGAAGAACTCAATGAAGTCAACCGGAATTCAGTTTGGGAGCTTGTGGATCGACCAGACGATGCAAAAGTGATTGGCTTGAAATGGATTTTCAAGAACAAGAAAGACGAAGAAGGAAACGTTGTGAGAAATAAAGCAAGGCTTGTAGCAAAAGGATACAGTCAAGAAGAAGAAATCGACTACGACGAGACGTTCGCTCCAGTTGCCAGATTGGAAGCAGTCAGACTCTTCTTAGCCTTCGCAGCTCACAAAGGTTTCAAGGTACACCAAATGGATGTCAAGTGTGCATTTCTCAATGGAGTGCTCACAGATGAAGTCTATGTAGAACAACCTCCAGGGTTTCAGGTTGCTGGACCAGAAAAGGTGTGCAAGCTGAAGAAAGCGCTCTATGGATTGAAGCAAGCACCAAGAGCGTGGTATGATACTCTCTCGGAGTATCTTGTTGAACAAGGTTTCAAGAAAGGATCTGTGGACAGAACTCTGTTCACTCTCAAAGAAGGAGAAGATCTCTTGCTTGTTCAGATTTATGTCGATGACATAATCTTCGGATCCAAATCCGAACGCATGTGCAAGAAGTTTGCTGACATCATGACCAACAAGTTTCAAATGTCCATGATGGGAGAAATGAATTTCTTTCTCGGATTGCAAGTCAAGCAGACTGACGAAGGAATACTGATCAGTCAGTCCAAGTATGCCAAGGAACTGATAGCCAAGTTCGGTATTCAGCACATGAAATCAATCAAGATCCCAATGAACACAAACTGGAAAGTTGATCCAGGTTCAGAAGGAAAATCTGTCTCTTCGACGAAGTACAGAGAAATCATTGAATCTTTGCTGTATTTGACTGCGAGCAGACCAGACATCGCATTTGCAGTCGGGGTATGTGCAAGATATCAATCAGATCCAAATGAAGCTCATTTGGATGCAGCAAAGCGTATACTAAGATATCTCAAAGGCACACCCAATTTAGGATTGTGGTATCCAGCAGACGACGATATCAAGCTCACCGGATATTCAGACTCAGACTTCGGTGGATGCAAGCTTGATCGCAAATCAACCTCCGGAACATGTCAATTCCTAGGCAACAAGCTCATCTCATGGTTTTCAAAGAAGCAGACTTCAGTCGCCACCTCCACAACTGAAGCTGAATATGTTGCTGCCGGAAGCTGCTGCTCACAAATCCTGTGGTTAGTCCATCAGTTGAAGGACTATGGGATCGACGAAAAGGAAGTCCCAATCTATTGCGACAGCTCCCAGAATCCAGTTCATCACACCTGAGTTAAGCATATTGCTATTCGACATCACTTCATCCGTGATCATGTCGAAAAGAATAATATCTCTGTGGAATGGATTCCCACTGCTGTTCAGAGAGCGGACCTGCTGACTAAGGCTCTTCCAGAAGAGAGATTCAACGATCTGTGTGGAAAGATCGGTCTCATCAACCCTAAAGAGTGATGCTGTGTTTGAAGACTTTCTCAAACAGTCATGCTGACTGGTGGTCAACCAACTGCTGATTCTACGATCGCCGACGTGGAAAGCAATGAAGTCATAACGCTCATCTGAAGAAAAAGTTATCGTGATGATTCAACCAGGATCGAGTGGTATCGACTGACTACAATGTTCAGTCGATCAGTAAGTATTTAAAAGCTTACTTTTAAAATTAGTTATTTCAGTTCAGAGTTTTGAGTTTCAGTTCAAAATCTTTCTCTAACTGATCAGTTTCTTTCAAAAACTTTAACTGATTGTTGGAAAATGGAATATCCGAGAAGGACAAGAGTTTTAAAAGGGAAAATCTGTTTTGATTGAACTTGTCCTGATCTTTTGCCAAAAATCTTTCCAACCTTTTGCCTCTGTGATAAAATTTCTTGAGAAGCTCATTGACATGACAGAATGCAATGACAACTCTCAACTTTTTGAAGTTTCAGTCCCCTGCAGTGACGGCAGACGTGAATTTTTCTTCAAATATATTTTAGGCACAGTCTTCAAAAAACTTTTCATCTTCTTACGTGGTACACATCTTGTCTATTTATACCATGTTATCTTCACTATTTTTCTGCATCAACTAACAACTTTCCACAGCCTTCACTGTGAGAAAACTGTCAATCTTTCCAAAAGTTGCAGAGAAAAATTGTTCCGACTAAAGGAGAAATCTTTGACTGCAAAGTCATGGAGTGGAAGAATGACGCTCACATACTTGGTCTTCACCGGACCCTTCCACTGGATCACAACGTCTCTCCGACGCCAAAGTTTGCTCTACCCTGAGTGTCTTCTATCCTCATACCCGGTGCATCGGCTTGAAGTACCTGTCTGAAATAAGACAGACTTCATCGTCTTCTCCGAAAGGCCTCTCGCCTTTTGTGAAGCTTCGATGCGGAGCAACAACAATGAGCAGGAGCTCGTTGTCAACCGACGCTACGTCAATAGTGGAAACCTCTTGTATACCACTGAATTGACGTTCCCTCACCTCTCAAAACCTCTGCTTCTCTTCTTGTCTCCCTCATCTTCTTTCTCTTCTTCCTAACCTCCTTCTAAGCCTTCGCCTTCTGCATCCCCAATAACCCCAATATCTTCCTCATACGAACTTACCTTCGCATGCTCCTCGCTTCCTTCTTAGGTTCGTCCTTCTTTTTGATGTTGCCAAAAAGGGGGAAAGAAGATAAACCATCTGAAACGAACTTAAGTTGGTCAAGCAACATGATCATCCGATTTCATCCGATGATCATGAGGAAGATTAGCCAAGAGGTAAAGACCTCAAATCAACGGAAAACAAGTGAGAGTGGAACAAGCTTAGGAACATGAAGACACAAAGACAGAAGATGAAGATCAAGAAGTTCAAGGCGCAGCCAAGCAGACTGCTGGAGTCCATGGGTTTCCCATGTTGTTTTTGTTTTTCTTTTTTTATTCCAATGTAAGTCTTGCTCTGTACCTCGACTGATGGCTTATCAGTCTTTTATTAATGAAAAAAACTTCTTTTTGATCTCAACCTGAAGACAATGACTCTTTGTCCAGGCTCTGATTATGTTTTTCTGTCTTCTCCTTATTCTGTTTTAGAACTGTTTTCGTTTTTAACTCTAAGTACAAGTTTTTAGGTTCTATTATTAAGGGGAACTGTTTTCACCCCAGGTTTAGAACTTGTACTGTGAGTTCAGTCTTTTTGTTGTCTAGAACTGCTGTGTGGTTTTGGCATCATCAAAAAGGGGGAAATTGTTGGGAACCTTGTGGAATATCCTAACCCTTGTTTTGATGATACCAAAATTCATAGGACTTAATTGTAATAGACTAGAATTGCTTTGAACTCAAGTGTTAGAGTTCGGTTCTAGTTTAGCTTGCGGTGTCGAAGACTGAAGACTGAAGAACGAAGGACTGAAGACTGAAGACTGCAGATACCAACTGAAGTATCAGTTGAAGAATCAGTTGAAGACTGATTATTTAATGCGCGCAATGGACTGATACTAAAGTCAAGTATCAGTTGAACATTCCTCCTAGGACTGATCTTCCAACGTTCAGAGGAAGCCACGTACTCACCAAGTACAGCCGCATTAAATGCAGAGATCTCAGGATATCCTTATATCTGCAGAGGTCATTCCTATCTGGTGGTTACTTTTCAGAGACGTCACATCTCCTGTCCATCAAGAGAGCCGTTTCCACCCAGACAAGGAACCTCAAAGATTGAAGCCTCAGCCCAAATTCGAATTGCTCTCCAACGGAAGAAATCTTGATGACGTTCTACGCCAATGGATCTATTCAAGAGTTCTCCTACAAATAGCGCTCGAGGATCACTTCAACCTTCACCGATTCAACGACATAAGCTGAAGCTCTGCCGAAATTGCTACTCAGCCTAAAGCTCAATCTCCCCAAAGCTTGAATCGAAGAAGAGAATTCCAAAGCCAAAATCAGTCATTGCTGATTACACACATTCTCTTAGACCTTAGGCAAACCTCTGTTTACCTAGAAGCCAAAGGTCAAACTTGCTTCAAAGAACTTGTTCTTTGTAGTGAAGTTGGCACTCGTTCAAACCTCCCCCCCAAAAGAGTGTTTGAGTGATTCGGAGTTCAGGAAGGTACTCTGACTCTGAGTGAGAAGTCTTAGCATGGGTTGTGCTGAGCAGAGAAATCCGACGCGAGTGAAGCGTGGGTCCTGAAGAAGGGTTTTCTTCAGTGGTACGGTTGTGTGCACCCGGCAAGCACACGGTTTGGTTTGCAGTGCACCTGTTAAGCACTTGCGGAGTGGATTGTTGCTCTGATCAACCGACCGTGGACGTAGGAAAGGGTTTTTCCGAACCACGTAAAAGTCTATGTGTTGTTTACAGCTTTCGGTTTTACATTCTTACTTGTGTTATTTCAATTGATAAACTGAACACTGATTAACTGCAAAGAGTAACCTAACAACCAACAACGTGCTCCACCAAGGCTATTGCGAAACTAAGTTTAATTTCCGTTGCGTATGATATCAGTCTGACTGATCTATCTTTTGATAATCAGGAAGAGTGTTATCATCTCTGTCTTAGCAAACACGACTGAAGCCCTTACGTGCATCAGTTAAGTTCCAACAACTTAACTGATAACTCTTTACTGAAGAGCTTTCAGTATCAGTCGTCAACCTTGTTTGGTCAAAACTGTTTTCAGTAAACAAGAGTTTGTGTTTGCATGCAAAGTTTCGTTTTGATCTCTGACTGAGATCCCTCTGATTGAGGATTTGAAAAATAGCCCATATGTGTATTCCCCCCCCCATACACCTATTCGAGACCCTCTGGACCTAACACAATGATAAAACAAAGGTACTAGACACGAAAGATGAAGATTGCCACGAACGCTCATGGAGTATGTGATCAGAATCTCAAATTTATCTATGTCTTAACAGGATGGGAGGGATCAGCCGCCGATTCACGAATACTACAGGATGCTTAGAGTTTCAAAGGGTATTCAACTTCTTTTAACATGTATCTTTCATATTTTCCAACTTTTATATTATACATACAATTAACAGTTATATATGAAATCGATGAAATTTTTGCATGATATAGGAAATTATTATCTCTGTGACAACGGTTATACAAATAGTGAGGGCTTTCAAGCTCCCTATAAAGGCGTACGATACCATTTAAATGAATGGGGACCAATGGCTGCTAGACCACATAATACAGTAGAATTGTTTAACTCGAGGCACGACAGGGCATGTAACACGATTGGGCGTGCATTCGGAATTATGAAGATACAGTGAGGTATTCTTGGAAGTACAACCTATTACCCTATCATGATTCAAAACAAGTTGATAATGGTGTGTTTCTTGCTTAACAATTTCATTCGATCAAAAATGATCGTCGACCCAATACAATATGCATTTGACAATCTCCCAACGGACAATTATTACTTTGACCCTGAACATACCGAATGCATAGATGGAGTTAAGTCATCCCCCGAATGGAATGCCGAGATGTACATTTTAGCGGAGTTGCAGTATACAACTTCATCATAAAGGTTTATCAACATTTGAAGGCACAAGTGTGTTCTGTAATCTGCAATTTCTCTATGGGGTTTGTGTTGTTGTTTATGTGATTGGAGAATTAATATGAATTTTTCTGGATCATTTACTAATTTTTAATGTTTCTTGTTTTCATGTGAAACTGAGGGCTTATTTGTTATTATGTGATGATGTGATTAATATGATTTTTTCTGATGCATTTACTCACGAAGAATGTTTGTGGTTTTTATGTGAAACTAAGGACTTACTGAATAATATGTGATATGAGGGTTAATATGTTGTTTTCTAGGCATTTATTGGAGAATAATATTTGTGGTTTTTTATGAAATTGAGGTCCTAATGAATTTTTTATTTGTTCGTCTGTTATTGAATATGCAACTTTGGATAAATGGAGTCACACCAAGAATTGCAGCCAGCCATTCCTCACTGTAGTTGTGGCAACAGTCGAATGCTCCTCAAATTGGCTAGTAAGCATGCCGAACACAATGGAAGATACTTCTACAAGTGTCCACTTAACCTAAAACATTCTAGGCCATTCTTGTGGTGTGATGAATTCCACCAAAGTGAGCACAATAACGGCCCAAAACCAGCATTCCTCAAAACTGTATACAAGGAAAGCTAAACAAACTGCGACCTCTTCTGCTAATCAGTCTACGAATGCCGAACACCATGCACAGCCACCTCGGAGTCCCCTGCAACCGAAATGTGACATGGAATGGAATTGCAGTTTAGATTTATTTTATGTCATTTGTACTGATGTTGTTGGGAGTGGTTGTTGGCGTGGCTGTAGGCATGGTTGTAGGGAAGCTTGTGTAGGTGTTTGCATGGCAGTATGTTATTTATTTGGGTTAATTACCTGTAAATCCATAACGTTTACACGGAATTGGTTTTTGCTCCTATTTTAAAAAATCCGCCTCTAAATACATAACCTTTTGTTTTTGTCTCGTTTTTGTCCGGTGATCGGATTTTTCTTACGCCGGCGCTGGAAATTACAAGGTGGCAGCCGGAATCGATGCAATGGCAGCCGGAAAGTGACGCCTAAGCAAATTTAGGACATGTGGAAAAAAAATAAAAAAAAATGATAAAGAAAACATCCACATCATCATCTTCTCCATTCTCCCACCTTCCAAACCCTAACTCTCCCCCCTCCGCCAGCGCCGCCTGCCGCCACCACATGTCGGCGCCGGCAGCACCTTCTCCCTTCCTAGACCCATCGGCCTCCCCCTCCCCAGACCCCGTCTACCCCTCCCCTCCCCCAAAATCCCGTCAGCCCCTCCCCCATCCCCAGATCCCGGCGCCCCCTCCCCAACCCCAGATCCCGCCGCAGCCTGCCACAACCATACGCCGGCGCCCACCGCCCCCTCCTCCTCCCAAGACCCGTCAGCCCTTCCCTCCCAAGCTGTGGTCATGCGCCTCTTTCTCTCTCATCTACCCTCGCCATACCTCTCCTCCACTGCCTCTCTTCCACCCTCCATCGTAAAATCCCAGCGTAACCCCAACCCCGCCGATCTCTGCAAATTCGGCCACGCAACCCCAACCCTAGCCGATATCTTCTCCGGCTAACCCCTACACAATCGCACAGATCTAAAATCTAAGAAGACGCAGAATTCGAAGGGAGGCGGCGCAAAGATTCGGGGTGGAGGGCTGACGGGCTCTGGGAAGGGAGAGGGGGCGGCGCCGAGGGTGGGGAGGGGGATGGGGTGGCGAGCGCCGGACTGGTGGCGGCGGCGGCGGCGGGTGGGGGGAGGGGAAGTTAGGGGTGGGGGAAGGGGGAAGGGCACTGGTTTCGATTTTTGCTTTCTTTTTTTTGTTTTTGTTTTTATTTTATTTTATTTTATGCCACATGTAAAAAAATGTCTAGGTGTCAATTTCGGTTGCCACCTTGTCGATTCCGGCTGCCACCATGTCATTTCTGACGCTGGCGAAAGAAAAAACCGGTCATCGAACAAAAACGAGACAAAACTGAAAGGTTATGTATTTAAAAGCAGATTTTTTAAATTAGGAGCAAAAACCAATTTCGTGAAAACGTTATGGATTTACAGGCAATTAACCCTATTTATTTTGTGTAAAATGTGTTGACAACAGATTCATGGGGTATGGGGCATTTTGATTTGCAGCAATCTGTTGTACCAGAATTTGGGCAAGCCATTACTAATGTTATTTTGCGGCTGGATTGCATGGTTGTTGTGTTTATACGTGCTTGGTATATTGGATTAAGGAATTAACGTTGTGTTTATGTACTGACTTTTTTTATATGCAACACAACAAATTCAATGCATGTAATTTATTATTATTATATGCATCTTAATATATTGCAAATAGGATCTGCTTGATGCATCTGAATACTTATGTCTTGCGTGTCTAAACCAATCCAGTAGCTTTATGTCCACTCATTCACAGATTCTTGAGCAAAATCGTGGAAGTTCGAAACTTGTATGGTATACATGCATTAAATTCGACCTAACAGCCCTCTCACACACTTCGCCTTCCAATTGCAGCCATAAAATGTTGACAGCCATGTTATATATGGTGATGCACAGCTACTTGCACTAATTGTATTTTATTGGTTACTTATTGCCACCATTTTACATGCAGAGTTGCCATTATAAATACCACTATCACCTTCCACCTGGACACGCACTAAAAGCACTCTTCTCCTTATTTTTCGCTTTCCTCTTAGATGAAGTTCGACGAGATTTCCCCGCAAAACTTGTTCTTATACAATTTCAAGTGGAGTGCCGAGATGGACACTCTACTGATCCGGCGCATCATCGCCATGCGGAATGCTTCTGTCACCGAAAAATGGTAGATTAAGACGAAAGAGATGGATTTGATTGTTGAAAGAGGGATTGCTGCACATTATAGTGGCAAAGATTTTGTGAATGGCTTGGTTGGACATGCTATGCCGAGTGGCAGAACATTCAGAGGAAAAATAGTTTGCCTTAACAGTGCTTATATTGCTTTCAGGGTATAGTACTCATACTTTCTTACACTTAAATCCATATAGAAATTTCTTAGCTAACATCCTTGATTATGTTACTAATTATATGAACAATTGATTCGTATTTTCCTCTTAGGTAAGCTGACTAAATGCAATTAGGGAGTGGCAGGAGGAATTCTATAAAAGTTTGAATTTATAACTCAAAACTATAAATTAAAATAGTATGTATTCTTATAAAATTGATTGATAACTAAATATATAAAAGATAAAAACTTTCATAAATAAAACAGAACAACTTCATATTATGCGGAATGGAAAATATCAAATTCAAATTGTCAGAAAAATTTAAAATAAAATAAATGAGACAACATATAGTAATACACAAATCCACTATTTCTCCAACTTGACGATCGCTTTGATCTTCTTCGCATTGATTGTCGAAGAAAATTGATCATCCAAATTTCTCTTCAACGAACTGTGATTCATTTCCTCAATGGTCCACCCTATGGTCGGAGTTGTGTTAGGTGAACATTCAATTGGTTGCTCGGAAGATCCATGCATTTCATCAACAAATTTCGAGCTAGCGAGAATTGAAAGTAAATCTAGTTTTGTTCCCTATTTGAAATAGAATGATAGACAAATGTAATTATGCAAATCCCTATAATATATAAAAACATTTATTAATTGCATTTATCAAACTCAACCTCATTTGTGCAGTTCCTCATGCCACAGTATTTTGAAATGACATCAATATCCAAATTAATTGCAACAACATTGAATGATTGTCCAAACATGTGACCATCTCTAATATGTATTTTGAACATAACCTCTCGATCAACCATTGATGTAATTTCATTAGACAATTCATAGCTTTGGTCACCCTACATAATCATGCGGTAAATTAGTTGATAATTTGTTAAAAAGTATTAACAATAAAAGTATTAACAATAAAAAAATATTAGAAAATATTTTAATGCTTATGTTTTAGTATGAACTTACAATAACATATGCAGCTCTAAATTCTGTTACAGTATTTCCTATCAATTGTACACACTCTTTGTTCCATAATAACAATGATGCATCTCCAGTTTCATCGAAAATACTAAATATTAATTTGTACCTTAGAGTTCCAATTGCATTAGATAAATTACACTTATCACAAAATATTTTATATGCCCAACCTTGGACACTTTTCTCGAACAACGTGTGCATGATAGATAAAACACACTTCCACTTGAAGTAATCGAATCAATCCTTCCATAAACCTAAACGGTACCAACCTTAAGATATATATAATTGTGGTTAGTCGTAGATGAAGAATGGAGATACAATTATTATATAGGTTATATTAAAAGTAATAATTTATAATTTCAAATAAATATAATTAACCTGATTTCCTTCATTTAATGAGTTTATAGTGATCAATGTGCTTTGCCCACTTTTTAAATCATCATCCACGTGATTGATGGAGGATTTAGAATGTGCGGTCAAAGTAGAATCACTAACATCATTGTCTGTCGGCACACTGAAAAAAAAATATTCTCTTTGTCTGTCAAGAGTATGTCACAATTACCATTTTGGGCATCTGCAAAAAGTATGTCACTTTCCTTTTTAGGACATGGTCCCACATCTTTCCTTATCATTCATCCTTATAAATACCTTTTATTTACAAAAAAAACTTACCTCTTATTCAATTTCAACCACTCATTACCCTTTATCCACTACATAAAAATCACCAACCAATTTATTAAATCTCGTGCCCAACCTAAGTGACATACTCTTGGCGGACGAAGGGAGTTCATTTCTAATAATGCTTTTAATGTGTCATAAGAAACACTAAATCTATTATATAACATATGTGAATTACACTTGTTTAAAATCAGTTATCTCTTGAATGTCCGCATTCAATATCATATTGGTAATATCAAATACGTTTGATATGCAAACCTCACCTGAACCTATTGAAAGAAATTGTAAAATAATTTGTGATAAATTATTTGAATCAAACATATAAATACAATATATGCTATATATGGAAAACATTACAAAACAATACAATCATAATATATTAACGTACTGTTAAAAGCTTTTGCACGGCACATTTGAAGAATCATAATGAGTGGATGATTCATCTTATTTTTCCAAACACAAACAATTTCCTCACAAGTATCACCCCACAATGTACAGATAATTCGTTGTCCCCTATATTGATAAATATATGAATCATAAAAATTACCATAACAAAGTTATTAGAGCGTGTTGCAATGATTATGAATTTAAATTCTATAAATTTGTAAATGTGAAGAGTTTCAAAACTTATTAACTTATGAGTTTATTAAGCAATAAAAATCAACTAATATGGAAACATGCACATACACCGACACTTATACATTCTATGAGTTGTATATGACTTGAACATGTATAGTATGATTTATATACCTTTTAAAATACAAAATTATTTTTTAGGAAGCATTAAGCATGTGAGAAACATTTTTTGTCTCTTACAGAAATTCTTACTAATCTGACTTTTCCATTTTGAACATAACACCACTAATATAGGCTTGTGAAGATGTTGAATTCCACTTCGTAATTGAATCCGAATCAGCTCGATCATATTTTCTTTTACCTCATGTTTTTGTAATTAATATTTTAAGGGGGTTGATAAAACATCAATGAACATACGTATATATGTATATAAAATACAATGAATAGTAGACCGCGATAACATGATCAAACTATATGCGTGCATGAGCAATATAATAACTCTTATATGAAAAGCTACTTAATTATTTTTCAATATAATAATTAGAGATGTTTAATTACTAAATCAATCAAATAAAATATAAAAATATTTTAAAAAATTATACCCATTCGCCAAAAGTATCCAATATCTAATTAATTAATTAATTTTACATAATTATTTTCTGAGATGAGAATGAACGTTTAAATCAAGCAGATATTATAAAAAGAGATACTCCCTTCGTCCCATTAGAATTGTCACTTTTGAGTTGGGCACAGAAATTAAGAAAGTGGTGTTTAGGGAGTAAAGTGAGTGGGGATCATGTTATTAAACAAACCACTAATCATTTTCTCTTTCCACTTAACAATTCAATTTTTATTCCTTTTTTTCGTCATCGAGGGTATCCCCACCTCCGTGGATGATTCTTGACCTTACATAGCAAAAAAGACAAGAAGCGAGTTAGGGTTTCGTCACTTAACATAAGAATGATAGATAGAGACAGAGCAGTGCCTTACCTCCATAGTAGTTGGGCAAAAAATCTTTAACATTTTAGTTGCAGCTGGTGAATATCTCGGTTCCAATTCCGTAGCCTTCACCGAGGGTATCTCCACGTCCATCGACGGTCCTTCACCAACGGAATCCGACCATCCTTACACCCAAACAAAGAAAATTAAATCCTTAACCAAGTCATTCTGTTTTAAAGGTCGGAAATAAATGAAGGAAAAATCTAAAAATAAAGTTAGAATAAAATTAGAAGATCTTACCTCCCTGAGACATGGAGTCCGACGTCAACCTCCAAAAAAGTACTCGAGGTTCAACGGGTTCTGATTATGTGCTCTCTTCCAATGAATCAAGAAGTCGGGGTTTAGCGAGTTGGTCTTTCATAAGATTTGTGACAGACCTATAACGAGCGCTGACCAACTTGGCTTATTCCAGTGAGAGATCGATGCTAGAGATCTCAGAACAAGCGTCGTCATCGACCTCATTTTTTCGGGAAGGCGGAGGGGAGGTGAAAGATCCGAACTTTGTCGACATTTTTGAAGTCACAGGAGGATGGAGAAGCCCTCGAGTTGCAGACAGAGAAGAGAGGCACTCGAATTTACATAGGAAGGTAGAGAGAGAGAGAGAGAGAGCGGTGCCGATTAGGGTTGAGAGAAAAAGAGAGATTCCAAATGCGGCGCCTATTAGGGTTTGGGAGGGGGCTGTCCTATTTAATTAGCCAGTAATTAATTAAATTAGGGTTAGCCAGTGGGAGGGACAAGATAGAAACCCCTGAACAATTCAAAAAGGCCGAGGACACGGTGAACAAGCTTGATTTGGACGGACTTGTTGTCATATGAGGAGATGATTCAAATACCAACGCATGTCTTCTTGCTGAGAATTTTAGGGAAAAGAAAATCAAAACACGAGTCATTGGATGCCCCAAGACAATTGATGGTGACCTGAAATGCAAGGAAGTTCCGACAAGCTTTGGATTTGATACAGCTTGCAAGATATATGCAGAAATGATTGGAAATGTTATGGTAGATGCTCGTTCAACTGGGAAATATTATCATTTTGTGAGGCTTATGGGCCGAGCTGCTTCGCATATAACACTGGAATGCAGTTTGCAGACTCATCCGAACATAACCATCATCGGTGAAGAGGTTGCAGCAAAGAAGCAAGCTCTGAAGGATGTCACAGATTATATCACCGATGTGATATGCAAACGCGCTGAACGTGATTACAACTACGGGGTTATACTCATACCAGAAGGCTTGATTGATTTCATCCCCGAGATTCAACAGCTGATCTCTGAGCTGAATGAAATCCTTGCTAATGATGTTGTCGATGAAGGTGGAATGTGGAAGAAGAAACTCAGTAGCCAATCTCTCCAGCTTTTTGAACTCATACCACAAGCAATTCAGGCACAATTGCTACTGGAAAGAGACCCTCATGGAAACGTGCAGGTTGCTAAGATAGAGACAGAAAAAATGCTCATCGAAATGGTGGAGACTGAATTAGAGTCCAGAAGGAAGCAAGGTCTATACAAGAATGAGTTCAAAGGCCAATCTCATTTTCTCGGATACGAAGGTAGATGAGGTTTACCTTCGAATTTTGATGCCAACTACTGCTATGCATTGGGTTATGCTGCTGGGGCTCTACTTCATTCTGGAAAGACTGGCCTCATTTCCTCTGTCGGAAACTTGACTGCACCGGTCGACAAATGGACTGTAGGTGGAACAGCATTGACATCTCTGATGGATGTGGAAAGAAGACACGGAAAGTTGAAGCATGTGATGAAGAAGGCAATGGTGGAACTAGAAGGTGCTCCTTTCAAAAAGTTGGCATCAATGCGCGAAGAATGGGCCCTCAACAATCACTACTGCAATCCAGGTCCCCTTCAGTTTCAGGGTCCAACTTCAAATGTCTCAAACCACACTCTCATGCTCGAACTTAATGCCTATGCTTAGTTTCTGCAATTTGGCTTGCTACTCTGTTTTCTTAGTCTTCACTTCAATTGAGTCTAATGGTGTTTAAACACCCCTGATTTTTGCCATTTTAGGAAAGTGCCAATTGAAGTGGGACAAACAAAAAAGGCAAGTGTAGACGGAGGGAGTATTTAATTACCAAATCAATCAAATAAAATAAACAAAAAAATGGACTTACTCGATATTTTTAAGATATACATCCGTCATAATAGAATCCCGGTCATTGATCTTTTTCCTTTATACATCAAGTACATGATCAACTTTAGTTACAATATCTGCAAAATAGATCATAAATTTAAATAAAAAATGAATTGTTGAGTAATATTTAAATAAAAAAATTGTATAAATAAAAAGATTACCAAACAACTATTGACGTTCAATTGTGCAATATTTGTAAAAGTAGAAAATTCATGGAAAACGAATAAATTCGATGGAAAAGTACCATCGAATATCTCAATTGCGCGAGTCTTTGAGGTAGACGTAAAGTTAAAAATATTTGCGGTAGTCTTGAAACATATATTCTTGTGTTGTACTTGAATAAATTGAAATGCATACACATTACCAACATAAAAATCAATTTATATTCTTTTATGATCAACGCGTTTAATTGACCCATGTATTCGATTATCACTTCGATCGTGGAATACTACACGTATGATGAAAAATTATTCGTCTTTCCGCAGGAAGACAACTTATATGCCCGAATAATATTTCGTAACTTTAGAACAAATCAGCTCTACTTTCTCCAGTGTTTTGTATATGTTTGATCAAACTATGTAAGGGACCATATATTTTGGTGTTACACGTAAAATAATGGATGAAGATTCGGTGCAAGAAGTGGAGAAGAAAAGGATGTTATTTTATTTCACATCGGACATATATTAATAATGAATGTTGTGCTCATACATATTCATTGTTGGACTTTAATTTGGTCTCTAGTCACATATACATTACTATTGCTATCCACCAATTGTAGAGGAAACTATAACTACATCTGGTAGAAGCGCTAATCCAGAGACTGAAAACTACGAGGAGAAGTTGTCGTTCAAAGAGCTTTCTGAGACACCTATTAAGGCATTGCGTAAAACATGCAGTCTCATAGTAAAACAATTCGAAATGATGGAATCAAAGTTCAATCGTTACACAAGATTCCATCAAACAATCGTAACTCTCATCAACTCTCCAGAATTAGCAAGCCAACCAAGAAATCATCAAACTTAGATGATAAAGCCAAACACTTCATTGCCAACACAACACACACAATCAAGAATGAATTAAGCAGTAACCAAGCGAGTTGCTCCACTGGTCTTGACACAAGCTAGATGTGTTCAAGGTAACTTATAAACATCACGTTAAATGCGCATCTACAACTGTTGTTATCTCTAAATGGAAAATAAAATCAGATGAAATTATCCTCAAATGGAATAAGATGGAGCAAATCATGATTGATCATGAGAACTTGCTTAATCTGCACAAACAACCTCAACATGAGATTGGCAATCTAAAGGAAAAGTTCCAACTAACTGAAGCTAGTCATGCTGAAACCATCAAAGAGCTCACTAAAGAGAACTCTAAGCTTTGAAAAACAAGATTGAGCTATACTAAAAGATCAACGGTGACACGGAAAAGGCCAAGAAAAAGCTTGTAGACAAATACTGCGTCATTTATCATGAAGCTGAAACGGCCAAAGCTCAACTCAAAGCTGCACTTGTTAGAGAAGAAGCTCTAAGAAGCTTTTTCTCATTCAAGAATGTAAATGTTGGAAACGACATCAAGACCATGCTCGTGAAAGCAACTAACAATCCAAGGTCTTCGATCCAACATGCTAAAGGTACAATGGTTGTTGAGACACTCTTGAGGTCTAATTTTAAAATTCATAAACAAGCTAATTTCAACAGACGACCTCAAGTAACTCAGTTGAGAATCAATCCGCACATGCCTCATCCTTGCAGAAAGAATCTGAAGCCAAAAACATTGTTAGATATAGTTCTTTTTTTTCATAAACAATGTTAGCCTTATTATGTTACATTCACACGAGCATGCACTGCACTCACAAAAGCATAAAGCCTAACCTGCTGCTAACATGTTAGTTTCCCTGTCTAAGACCAAGAGATCCAAGATTGCTCATATTGATTTATACGGAAAACAAGTTCACGTTGATTCGTCATGAAAACCAATCAAACAACTAGGATTCCAAAGGGAACAGCTAACTTCTCAGGACCCTATATTAAATGGGTACCAAAGTGTATTATATTTGCAGGTAACTTCAATGGAGTACAATAAGGTGCTTATAAAGATAATTGAGAGAAATCTATGTATTTAGAACTCTAGACGATCAGAGCACATAAAAGGTCATCAAATGTTGTCTCTTAAGTTGTATGAAGGATATTAATCCAGGAAGTATCACTTGACTAAAGCTCCCGTGGCCACATCCAGCAAGATAGTCAACATACTTCAAGACGAGGAATCCTCTAAAAGATGAAATGATCAGATAATGCAAGTTACAATGCTCAACTACATATCCTTGACGATATCCATTTTGGCTTCTGCATCAACTAGATAATAATCTCAATCTCACTTCAAGGAGCAAATAAAAATCCAATTGAAAGAGCGGAAGAGTCAGAAAATGATGCTAAAGTAACTTTGAAATGATAAAGGATTGCCAGCCAATGGAGAAATTCCCCAGAGCTGTGGGACCAACAATTGGTATCAAAAATCAATGGAAAACTCTGATCCAAGTATTCAGCTCGAAATGATAGCTGGCACTCTGGGTGATCCATCTGACATCGCATCATCGACAATAAGCAAGTAGCATCAACAAACAACATCAACTATTGGTATCTTCAACAACATCAACCGATCTTCATTATAGAACTACAATTCATACGACAAAATGGAAGAGAAGTTGTGATCCAAACAAGAGACTGATGCTCAAGGAAGTCATGTATGGAGTTTAACAAGTAAATAAGTTGAATATGAAAAGTCATATCCACAAAGATCGAACTGATGAGATGAGAGCCCCCAATAGATTCTCATAAATTCATGCCTCAAAGCAAGGGGAATGCCATCAACTCCAAAATCGACTCAAGCTGAATCTACTAAGCTGATGATCTGTAGTAGCCCGCTCTTTTAATTATGATTAAAACTAGTAAATGCAATTTTTTTATAAATGAATCCAGTTTATGGTCCTGATTTTTTTTTATCAGAAACGGAGTTATTATTTTAGCTTTATACTTTTATAACGTATGAGAAAAACGCGACGAGGATTATTGAGCCATTCAATAATTATTATTTCCAAGTTGTAACTGACTTAGCAAAGTCATGTTATTTATTAATCGAGAAACAGAAGCAGTTATATTTATTAGTGCATTGAAGTCGATGAATTATTCCGACTGCAACGCAGATTAAATCTACGGATTTAATTTAAGTTATATTACAGTTTATTAAGTTAGCAGGCAAGGAAAAAGATATCAAGCAGATACAGAAATGCGATTTAAAATCGAAGCCAGTATTTATTTACAGTTCACAGATTACAGTCTAGTTCCCAGCTTGGGGAAAATCGTCTAGTATACCACAAAGGTTGTGGACTCTACGTGGCCACTTAATACCACTCACTAAAGTATTGACACAAAATCAAAAGAAAATCTGCATAGTACAAAAGCAAGTAGGTGGTCATTCCACCATACCCTATGCTGCCTGCACCATCTTTCAAACCATGAAAGTAACTCCACCAACTCCACTACCCTTTGCTCCCCGCCAACTCCACAACCACCAACTCCCCCGCCATACTCAAGTTGCAGCAGAAACTTCTTTCTCTACTAGTTGTTAACTTCAGCCAACAAACAACTCTCACTCTCACTTCATTTCACCAAGAATTATTGAAGATCAGTGCCTATCTTGTTCCTGCCAAGTTCTCACGGTAAGCTTGCCTTAATGTTCCCACCTTTCTTCCATTTGCAACCTGCATTTATTGAAAGAAACAAGTATGATTTATTTCAGAATTATTCCAGTTCATCTAGTACCTCAACAAGCAGCCAAAAACCAAACATTCACAAGGTACATATTCACTATCTCAATTACTCCTCATGCTACATGATTCACCATCAAGCATGCTTCAGTTTTATAGAATGCGGAGTTCATAGATGAATAATATATGCACATATAGACTTAGCAGAGTCACACGTTCTGTAATACAGCATAAACCATGACTTTTACAGTAAGAATTTTCTTACGACACAAAGCAAAACAACACTTAGTGTAAACTCCAGCATAAGCATAAGCAAAGTATGAAAACCCAAGATTTCATAAGATAGAATGAACTTAGACAATGCTAGTAACCTGTCGAGTTTTATCCTTGCCGCGTGTTGCCGTTCAATCTGGGGTTTGGGGTAGAGCGCGGCAACAATAAGCGGAACGAGTTCTGTTCCGATGGGCAGAGTGCATCGACCGAAGCGTCCGCTCGCTGGAACTCAAGGGCTAAGGCAGCATGCTACCTCAAGTCCGGAGACCCGACGCTGACGACGATCGCTCGCCGGATTCAGACGATGATGGCGGCACCTGATGGTTGGTCGCTGTGGCCGAAGGAGAAGAGGGGAGGGGCGGATTTCTGATCTGGACTTTGGGGGCTGAGAGAGAGTGAGATCTGATTGTGTCGCTGGTCGTCGGAGGGAGAGATGGCGGCGATGGCGGCGGTCCGGCTGACTGCTGCTGTCGGCTGGAGCAGAGGGGGCCAAGTCCGGCGGCTGCCTCGCCTGAGGTAGCCCCAGCGACCGTGAGTCCGAGAGAGAGAGAGGGAGCTAGGGCTCGGGCGCCGCTCTTCGCGGTGGGATGTCGGGCCTGTTTCAGCGCGAGAGAAGGGAGAACCAAGGGGCAGTGGTTGTCGCCGCTCGCTCCGGCGAGCTCCGACGGCGGTGAATTTCGAGAGGAGAGAGGGACGAGCAGATTTTGGGGAGGAAAGGGAGAGAGAGATCCGACTGATAGGAAAAAGGGAGGAGGCACGACCTTGCCGGGCTTAGGCGGCGGCGACGCCGGCAACCTCGTCGGAGCAGTGAATCGAGAGAGAGAGCTCGATTGGATTTTCAGCGAGAGAGAGAAGGAGGAGGACGAGCGGCGTGAGTTGAGATTAGAGAGAGAGACCGAGAGTGATTGTGGAAGAAAAGAATTTGGGCTTTTCCCCTTTTAAAAATTTTGGGCTGTGAATTGTTTTAATGGTTTTGGGCTTCCAGATAATAATTTCGAATTGGGTCGAATTATTTAAGAAAAAGTTTGGGCTTCACTTATAAATTCGAAATGGGCCAGTCTTTTATTTAATTGGCCCTTCTCATTAATTCTATTGGGCTCGATTTAATTAAGGAGTTGGGCTGATGCATATTTTATGATGGGCTATTATTCTAGTCCCATTTATATTTCGTTGGGCCAGTTTAATTCATCATTTTGGCCGATTAAATTGCCTTTTTGGGCTAAGATTAATTCTTTTCAGTCCACATTAATTATTATTTGGACCCCTATTTTAATTGTTTTGGGTCGAAGACTTTTTAAGTTGGGCTTTAATTCTTTTAAAGCTTGAGCTGAAGTTACTCCTTTGAGCTAAGCCTAGCAGTATCAATTTTTGATGGAGCCCAATTATTTATCAGTAATGAGCCGCCCAGTTTATTAATTAATGTTTTTGGACTTCCGACTTTAAAGCAAGCCATTATTGTTTATTTCATTTAAGCCACTGGTTTATTTAATTAATTGGCTACTCTCTTTTGAGCCTATTAATTATTTGAGGTTACGCTAGTAATGATGCTTCTATCGAAAAGCCCGATAATTTCTACAAGGTCACACCTCGTTTAAAGCCGAGTTAGTCCTTTTTCAATCAAGTACAAATGCGAGGTTTATTTCACGACTAGAATATTCCGATGAGGAAGGAAGAATCACAGTTTTATTCGACCGCGCTAGACGAGAATTAATTAAATCTATTAACAAGGATTAATAGTAGAATTCCCGATTATCGCTCAGAAGATTAGTTCATGCATACCAGATTCATGCATAGTTAATTATGCTTTCTCATTATTTGAGAATTTTCCTCGAGGCAATGTCTTATTTTACATTCTCGTGATTAAGGTCAAGCGCGAGAGTAAGAGCTATTCAAGAAGTCACAGTACTTAGCAAAACTTTGCAATCAGGTGGGCAATTTCTTACGCGTAAATAAAATGTTATGCAAGTGTTATGCTTTAAAATGCAAACTGGATCTTCAAGTGTGGTATGCTTTATTACGCTTAAATAAGTTAAGCTTTATTATGCTGCACGCTAAATGATTTATGCTATGCTGTTTATACTATTTACGCCTATGTAATTTACGCTTGATTACGCTTATTTACGCTTGAATGCTTTACGCTGATAAGTTTATGCTTATGTTTGATGCTTGCGTCTGTTGGGAGAGGCCTCCCTCAACTGTACGATGCCGTGTCCGTTGAGGAGGGCCTTCCTCACGGCGCGATGCCCGTGTCCGCTGAGAGAGGCCTCTCTCGCGGCGCGATGCCAGTATGCTAGTGTTACAGCGTCTATTGGGGGAGGCCTCCCTCAATAGTACGATGCCGTGACCGCTGAGGGAGGCTCCCCTTCACGGTGCGATGCACGTGTTCGTTGGGGAAGGCCTTCTCCACGACACGATGTTTGTTAATGAAGATTGATGATGAAGAATGCCCTTATGCTATTTATGAATTTGGAAATGTTTAATGAGCAAATGATATGAAAGAAACTCATGCCTCTTATGCGATATTGTGAAATTGTTAATGATGTTATGTTATATGCTTGGCAACTGCCCACTAAGTACTCTTGTACTTAGCCCTTCGATGTTTATGTTTGTGCAGGTTGAGCTGTGATGGGCGATGAAGTGTTGCTGAGTGGAGTTTTTGTCGAACCTAAAGTAGGCTCAGAAAGGATACATGTCTTCATACATGTATCTCAGTTATGCTTTCCGCTGTAAACACTGATTATTTCAGTTACGCCTTCCGTTGCAAACTCTGATAAAGTTTTACTCAAGCCTCTAACGATGCCTTTTTCCTTTTAAGGAATATAACGCGTATACAAGTTCTTTGAGTACCCTTTTTATGTGAACTATGCCTTTTTCCTTTTTAAGGAATATTTCACGCATATTCAAACTCTTTGAGTATTCTTTTATGCACCCCTTTCTAATCCCGCTTCTTAATTTTCCTTCCCCAGTCATGGTTTTCCCGGATTAATTATCCTTAATTAAGGCCGGTCGTGACATGATCACATTAAAAATTTAGCATAAGTTAGTACAACTAAAGAGGACATACGTTTATAAATAACCATGTCAAAAGAATGACATGATTGTTGAGAAAATTCACTTCAGAAGACTACCCGTTTATATAAACATCATGTCATGGAGATGAACAACTACTCAATTCGGGCCAGAAAAACTGAAGAGTTTCCCAATCAGCAAGGTTGATCAATTGTCAGCCAAACTACAAGGGATACTGAAGCAAGGGAAAACACGTGCTGATAAGCCACCTCTATCAACTAAATGTATCTTGAGCTAATACGTTCAACGGTTGACGATTAAGTGGTACTCTCTCCGTCCACGATAAGTGTGGTGTGGATGGGAGGGCATGGATTTTAAGAAAATATTGGAAGATGTGTATAAAGTGGAGAAAGGGTCCCACCAAAGTTAAATTGTTAGGTTATTAATAAATGATTGTGAGATGGGTTTTTTGTAAATCTTGTGTGTGAATGTTAGTAAAAGTATAAGGTATATTTCCTACAATGGAAAGACCACACTTATCGTGGACGGAGGAGGGAGTATCTGCTAATTACGATATCAACATACAAGTAAGTGATAACACTCATTTTTTCATGATTTTTAGTGTTCATATAATGTCATTTTTATAAGGAATTGAGTGTTGGATGATTATTTTGTACTTTTATTGCTTTATCTTGTGAACTATGTTACTTGCTCGAACTTTGATGGATTTTACAGAATTTTTGAGATGGAATTTGGAAATATTGTCAGAATTAGAAGTTTTAGTTCGTCTCAAGAGGAGTTTGTGAGCGCAAACGGATTGTAAATCGGAGTTCGAACGAGAAAGTTATGGCCAAAACAAGAAAGTCGCACACAACAGTGAATAGTGTTGACGGAAATTTCCGAATTTTCGGGAATTTTCGGGTTTTTTATATTTTCTCAGTATTTTCGAGTTCTACACTGTATTTATCTCCTGTGCCTATATATAGGTCCTTTCCCTGACCTATTAGAGACATCTTTTCACATCTTTTCACCTCCTTTCTTTTTCTTTTTCTTTTTTTCAGTTTTACATTCAGTTTTCATAGATTAGATTAATTTATTTCTGCAGATTCAAGGTGTTCATCCAAAATTTCTTTCGGGTTTTATCTATTTCATTTATTTTAATTGCTTTCTTTTTATTTATGCTTTTGATTTATTTTAGTATGTCTGGCTAGTTCGTTAATATGAACATAGGGTTTGTACATAGCTGATTAATTATGTGTGTATGATTTATTGATATCAATTTGCCCTCCAACTTGTGATTCATGATTCCTGGTGCTTAATTTCTTGTGAATTATTTGGCCAATAATTTACATGTCTAATTGTTCGATTTGAAGACTTGAATGCGATAATTGTTCGGCCGATTCAGGAATGCATGATATAGTGTTAGCCTTGAGTCTTGAATGCGACAGGTGAAGCTATAGAAAGCTATTCTTTGTGTGCTATTTGTAGTTAATTTATTCCTTGGAGTCTTGAATGTGAAAAAGGGTAAATTAATCTACGTTCATAGGTGTTCGTTAGAAAAACTTGTGAATAATATAGTGATCTTTCATCATGGATGGATTAAATTGGTAATTGAATTAATAGATTGAATGCATGTGTTCGAGTAACGATAGTACATCCCTAAGGTCAGAGTTTTTTTTATTATTTGAGTTTTTATCTTGTTTTATTTTGTTTTGTTTAGATTTTAGTTTTATTCTTAGTTCTTATGGGAGTTTGCCTGAATACTACTAGAGTTACTCGGGATTACTTAGAGTGATTCGTTATAATAGTCCATGTGGATACGATACTCGACTTGCTGTTTCTGTGCTACGATTACACTGTTTAGTTGCAGTTTTTGTTGCTATATAAATAGTAATCAACTTTTTAGCGCCGTTGCCGGGGACTGTGTAGAATTTACTTTAATATTCCTGATAGGACTTAGGCATTATTTTAGGCTTTTATTTATTATTTATTTTTATTTCATGGCTCCTGATGTTTGACTGATGTGTCCCTCAGAGTATAGGCGTATAGTGGAAGATCTGAAAAGACTGCTCGAAGAATCGGACAGGCGTGCACAACATCAGTCTTATTCAAAGATGCAGGATGCCGAGGAAAAAGGTGAGGAGATTGAGAAAATAGCAGCTGATGAGCCCCCTACTCCTAAGGAGGATTTTAGCATCCCTCATTTTTCTGCTGCTATAGAGCATGTTTCTATTCCTGCTCCTCCCAGGCCCGAGTACTGATAAACATGTATTTTTACGTCTTGGTGTGTCATATTTGATGTTTAGTTATGAAGATTTTGTGTGTTTGATGGTTTATTTGAGCTTATATTGGTTTATGATCAAGAACTTGTCACTTCCTTGTGTTTGAACGAATTTTAAGAAATAATGAAGCAGAATTTGGAAGAATTGACTGAAATACAAGTTGTAGTTCGTCTTGAGAGGAGTTTGTGAGCGCAAACGGATCGTAAATCGGAGTTCGGACGAGGGAGAACGAGCTAAAACACTGCGCAAAGCTGTCAGGAGTTCTGTTTCGTCA
Organism: Salvia miltiorrhiza; assembly: GCF_028751815.1. Lineage (NCBI taxonomy): Eukaryota > Viridiplantae > Streptophyta > Magnoliopsida > Lamiales > Lamiaceae > Salvia > Salvia miltiorrhiza. Next base: position 29,429,014 of record NC_080393.1, on the reverse strand, counting down.
TGCGGCCGCGCGACGTGGCCGCGCGAGTCGCCGTATTTCCGCCCAAAAATTCTACTTTTTAGCGATTTTGGGTATTTTTGAGTCTTACTTGACCTAGGGCATATAAATACTCCCCAAGAACTTATTCTCATGACCTTTTATCAACCTTTTATGACTTTCATCATATTTTACTTTTCCTGAGAGCTGAGAGAGACGGAGAACGGAGCCAGAGCAGAACTGGAGATTCTCGATTCTACTACGGTTTTATTGTTGAATGTTTATTTGTTCTATTGAGATACTGATTTTTAGTCATATGTCTATGTGTGGCTAAAATCCCTTTTTCCCAGGGTTTAGGGAGTAGACATGATTTGAATTTCTGACTGTTTGATTCAATTAATTGAGATTGTTATTCCTTTTTATGTTCTTGTTATAATTGTTTGCTTAATTGCTTGATCACCAATTTAGCATAATCATAGGTTTTAATTTGAGATCGGGAGATGATGATTATTACCTGAACTAAGAACATAGAACACATTTATTTTAATTCTAAAGGGAATTGATAATTGTGAGGGCATTAATCCTAGGAACTTATAGGAGTTATATGTTAGAAGTGTGATCCAGGGATGGTAACCTTGCATGTAATCAACGGTTTGTATGCCACGGAAGTGGGTATGAACTAGCTTAGAGATTGTCTTAGGAATCGTCTTATTAATTGAATTGAACATGTTAGTTAGGAGAATCTGTTGAAACCTTTGCCTTGGGAAATATTCTCTTATCTGTTTCTCTGTTTCGCAGCTTGATTTATTTTGTTTCCTGTTATTTATTTATTTAGTTTTAAATAAACAAAACTCTTAATTTCGTTTGTCCAGATAGAGTAGAATAATTTAGGATAGGAATTGGTAAATTTAGTCTCTGTGGAATACGACCTTGCTTGCTACTGTACACAATTGCACCCGTACACTTGCGGCGTGTCAAGTACAAGCTTGCTGCTCCAATCCCCCGCTGCTTGGCCAAGCCAAATTCAGATGAAAAGATAGTCAAGTTCTTGGAGATATCTTTGAAGCATAATGATCCCGATTACTTTATCGTTGTTTGTGTGATTGGTTGGCTTACCTTTTTAGAGGTGTTTTGGGATTTAGAGGTTTGCCTTCTTTTGATGCCCCTCTTTGTTTTCTAGCGTGTGGGGATAGGATGAGTCATGAGGTATCGTCGAGCTCTAGACGTTAAATTAAGCACTTGTTGGGAGGTAACCCAACCGTTTTCTTTGTTTTGTTTTCTTTCTTTTAGTTTCTTTGTTTTCTTTGTTTTCTTTGGGAGTTTAGTGAAGTGTTGAGCTTGGAAGATGCGGGAACTCGCGCCTTGTCCATACTACCACCATGGAGCATGTTTTTCTGTGAGTAGTGACACACATATCATCATCCCTCCAAACTTATTTTTGAACTTATGTTCTGTAATAAGTTTGGGGGAGGGGGGTGAGAGTAGATATGTGTATCACTTTTATTACTTTTGTTGGCTTTATTGTTTTTCCTGCTTGGTTGGTGATGTGTGTTTGTTTGGATTTTGAGTTGATTAATGCTCCATTAGATTTCTGGTGAGATGTCAATGATGATTTCTGTGAAAAAAAAAATGGAATTTGATTTTTCTTTGATGATTTGAGCATAATTGGAACTAATTTGTATAATTCTAGGTGATTTTGACCTTGACTTTTGGACGTTGAATAAACCTGTGAGATTTTGAGCCATAATTGTTTATCATACACAGTTTATTATTTGTTGTGAGTTTTGTCATGCATGTGGTGATCTTCTAGAACTTGCCATGATTTCTGTGTCGAGGTTGCTGTTGTGCCCAGGATTAGGAGATGATTTTAGGCCATCTTTTGTTAGCCACATTTTTTTTCCCAAACACTGTCCTTAACGAAAAATTACCCTTTGTTATCTACTTTGAGCCTATTTAGCTTTTATTCTTTAGCCGGATGATAGGGGGTGATGTAGTATATGGGGATCTTTGTGTGGTGAATATCATAGTGGGTCATGAAAAAAGAAGGGATGATATTGTGCTACTATTTACTCTTATAAGCTCTAGAAAAGTTGTGAAAAGAAAAGAAAAAAAAAGAAAAAAAAAACTGTTCACGAAAAAAAAGAAAAAGAAAAAAAGTATAAAGTCGAGTGTTTATTGAGAAATTTGTTAGAAAATCGACTTTGTTTGTTGGAAATAAATGTAGAGCATAAAAGAGTGTTTATTTTTGTATTGTGATGATTAAATCCATTGAGTTGTTTTGTTTATGGTGACATAGTTGGGTGGAATATGGAATTTATTCCATACTTGATTTGTGAAGCTATAAGGTTGGTGTTCTTAAATTATTTCGAGTCACTTAGCCTATATTTTCTCTACCTTAACCAATGTTCCTACATTATAACCCGAAGAAAAATACCATTCTGATCTTAGTCCTGGCACACTATTAGCGATGGAGATTGTAGACGATTGGCAAGCTTATGGTAAGTGATCTATATTGCATTGAATTTGATGAGATCATACACGTCCTATATTTTCCATCAAATTGAGAGTTGAGTGATACACATACCTTGTGAGATTCAATTGTTTGGAATGTCAAGGTTGATTTTGCTATAGGTTGTGTTTATTGGTGAATTTTGTGCTTAATTATTGAGGATTTGAGAATTCTATCATTCTTTATTTTTCGGGGGCATTGATGAACTAGATTTCTTACCCATTCGTGTTATTGATTGTGTTCTTCTCATTATTCGAGGACGAACAATGGCTTAAGTTTGGGGGAGTCTGCATTTAAATTCAGATATCTACAAGTACATATATATATATATGTGCAAGCATGCTCATTATGTATAACTATCTGAGTTAATTACTAGAATTTACATCTATTAAATCTAGTATATTTTCGTTATTTTGCATTAAATGTATTGATTTAATTCGTTGTGTGCTTTTAAATAGAAGATTTGCATCCCGATATTTGGCAGTTGATATATCTGACCAAAAATAAATACCTTTTTGGAACTCACATAAGAATCTCATTAAATCTTGGCAGAGTCAAATCTTTTCAACTATGAACCTAATATATCTAAATGAAGACGCTAAACATGCAAACAAGCAGCAAGTGCGTGGAAGAAGGCATCAGTTTATCCACCACTACTCACAGAGCGTGATCAACAAGCATTAACAAGTGTCCAAGTTATAAAAGTTGGAGCTTAACTTATTTTCAAATCATCCTTGAAACAAAAAGCTCCATGCAATATCCAAAATATCACATCTCCACCAAACACTTGAACTTCATCAACTCAGCCAAATATGACCTTGTCTTACCAAAATCAAATACAACAAGGCAACCGCCCACACCCTATGGTGTTTGCTTACGACTACCTGAGGGAGAAATTGGAGATGCAAATGCTTACAGAGAGGTTGCACCCTCTAATTTTGATAGAAAAATTATTCCCTCATATCCTTTATCCCGACAAAGTGAAAATGAGGTTGGATAGGCCACTAATACCATAGCCTTGCAAAGAGAATATAACCTAACTGACGACCGGCATCTCAACCACCATCCTAGATGGCCTGAGCATGTTTATGGTAACCTTCAGATCTAACATTCCTCACCTTGTGCTTCAAATACAACTGCAGAAGAAGGATGACACATCATGCAAATTGGGCAAGGAGATGTGCCACTTCAAGGCGAACTTTGACGGAGTTAGCATTAGCTCCTCACTTTCGTGGGCAATAGTAATAAAAAAATCGATGGTCTAAGGTATTAAAAAATAATAAAAATAAAATATGGTTTACGGTTTATGTTTGTTTTTTAAAAATATAGACAAAACCAGACCGTAAACCGTAATATATTTAAAGTAATTATAATAATTATTATTATTATTGTTATTATTATTATTATTATTATTATTAATTTGTTACACACTTATGTAGTTATTTTTCTCTAAGTTAAAAAAGAAAGATGCAATGAATGATGTACATAATTATATATTACTCATTATATGCTAATTATTGTCATCTTTGTTTTCTTACAATATTCATGTTGGATTGTTGATTCTGTCACATAAGTTGAAGATTTGAAGTTTATACAACTTCTTGAATTTTTGCAAATGGTGCTATTTTATTCTTAAAAGTCACATAGAGTCATTTCATTTATGTCTTAGAATAATTATTAATGTGTTTCGACTTTTTTATTATTATTATTATTATTATTATTATTATTTCAATAATATTTTATTTTTATTATTTTTTAATACCTTAGACCATCGATTTTTTTATTACTATTAAACAGGAAAATAAAAAATATAAACAAACCGCAAACCTAACCGCATTAATACAATTTGGTTTGGTTTGATTTTGATACTAATACAGTTTAGTTTGGTTTCAAAAAATTATCAAACCGTATTTTACGGTTTAGTTTGTCACCAAATTGAACCACGAACACCCCTACTATTTGATCCAATGTCGAGTATGGAAGGGTATACGCTCTTGGGGCATCTACCTTAGAGGTGCATTTGCACCTTAACCCTTTTAAAATTATATTAAATAAAAATAGCTAAAATGTGTATTGTGTAAAAAGAGAGAAAGAAACCGAATATGAAACGGTAAGTGTAGTTATTTTTAGTTGATTGAATTTTGAATTTTAAGTTTTTAGAAAGAGGCAATTATTAAATTAACCATTTTACTTAAGTAAATGTTGATTCTAACCATAAAAATAAAAATATAACAATAATGACCACCATTACCCAAAATGCCCTTTTATATATAAATTTTTAATATTTAGGAAAAGATAAATTAAAAAATTCAATAGATTAAAAAAATCTCACATTAGTTTTTATAAAAGTGATAATATATAAAAACAAATTAAACCCTAATAATAAGTCAGGGGTCTCCCCTTAAATCTGTCGTCGCTTTCGTTTGCTATATGCCGCCGTCGAACGAGTGTCATCGCCAAATTACTGCACAACCTCCACACCTCTGTTTCTTTCCTTCACCAAATCCTCCATTGCACAACCCATTCTCCGCTGCTTCACAATCACACCGTCTTCACCTTTGGTAGAATTAGGTTTTGTTTTCTTTCTTTATATCAGCGGCACTTCTTATTCTTCACATTGTGTTTGGGGATAGTGACTAAGAAGAAAAAGAATGAGATTCATAGTGAGAAATTGGGAATTTCTTCAAGGGTTGTTGCCCTTCTGTGTTAATTTAATGATTTCTCTCGTGAAAAAATTCCAACCGCCATTATTGAAGAATGAAATGAGAGCTTATCACCACTTTCTCTCTCACATACAAAGTTTCATTTGGGGGGGGGGGGGGGGGAGTTTTTTAAAATTCAAAATGTTGATTTCTTCTCCAAAACTTGGATTTAAATTTTTGCATTTTTTGTTGTTTATGGTTACATTTCTACATTGGACGAGAAGAAGAAAAAAATTGCAAAAAGTTGAACAGAACATAGAAAGAAGAAAATGATAGAAGAAGAAAATGATCGAACAGAAAAAGAAACTGATAAAGATATGGTATTTTTAATATTTCAAAAATTAATAAAAAACTAGTTAAAAATTTAATTAAAAGGGCAAAGTTGTCTCTTTTCTATAAAATTGAGTAGAAGTAATATATTTTTATTTTTATGGATACTATTAACTTTTTGATAAATAAAGTGGTTATTTTAAGGTATTAACACTTTTTTTAGAAATATATTTATAAATGACAATTTATCCATCGAATTGAATTTATTTACACATTTTTATATTTTTATATATAGTATAATTTGACCAAAATATTTTATTCTATAACATATTTTTTTATTAAATTCTACAAAAATCTAAAAATTTAAATGTAGTAATAATTGTTGAATATTATTACACGAAAATAACTGTGAATTATTTTGTTATTCCTCGTGAATCATGATAAATGAACTGCTTTGAATTGAATATGTTAAGACATATTAAAACCAAAACCAATAAAATAAAGCCAAATCTTGGGTGCGGGCGTCTGCATAGGATGCGGTTGGGTTGAACCACCCCGACCCTGAATCTTGACCCAAGCACAAAATTATTACACTTGTTTATAATAACTGATACTTTTAACAAGCATAAGATATAAATTTGTTCGCACAAATGTATATTTAGGTTAATATAAGTAGTTAACATCACTATTGTGAAGAAATGTAATGTTTCAAAAAATTACCTTTTTCATAATAATAATTACTTTTTATTATAACAATTATTACTTTTTATTACAACAATATTTACAATAAATATAATATTTTTTGAAAGATTACATTTCTCCATATCAAGTATTACTTTTAATTCTTAACTATTTGGTGAAATAATTATTGTCGTAATAAAAAGTAATTATTGTTACAATGAAATGTAATATTTCTAAATTATTACATTTGTTCATGATAATTGTTACTTTTATTCATGAGAATTTGTACTTTTAGTTATTTGATCAAATAATTATATTGTAAGAAAAAGTAATTATTAATATGTATAATGTTTTATATTGAATGAAGGTAAATACTTATATTAACATAAGTATACATTTGTGCGATCAAGCATATATGTTATGCTTATTAAAAGTAAATAGTCTTATTAGGGTTCAAGATTTATTGTTCAGGGTTTAGGTTTTAGTGTTTAGGATTTAATTTACAAGATTTAGGGTTTAAAAAATATAATACTACTTTATATTGAATGAAGTTAAATACTTATATTTACATAAGTACGCATTTATGGTAACAAATGTATATTTTATACTTATTAAAAGTAACAATTATTATAAACAAATGTAATACGGGTCAAACCAGCGCGGGTCAGGGTTCGGGTTGGGGCGCGGGTCAACCCAGCCGCGCCCGCACCCAAGATCGACTCATAAAATAATAATCTTTTGCTCCTTGCACTACTTCCTGTGATCAGAAAAATACAATTCTCTGCCGTTTTTGCAGCTCTTCATGCTTCAAGATGATTTTCACAGAAGCAGGATATCGGAAGAAATTAAAAGATGATCTGAAAACCATAATCACCGATTTTCACAAGCAATTGCTATATAAATAAAAAAGGGAACAAATAAGGGAAGGCAAGAAGAGTTGCATAGATAACAAATCATCCTTGCTCTTACACTATCTGAATTCTTAAAATTTGTCAAAACTGTTGTCCCTCAAAATTCCCTTGAACCACAGAAACAGATTAGTGCTTCTGGCAATTCAGGCAGGGATTGTTTCACTCTGATGCTCTATGAATCACCACACTTCCTGCAGAGGCTTGGTTTGCAGCTCGGTTGCTTCCGAAATTTTTCCTGTTCGATTCCCTCGCAATCCTTGACCCAAACTGAAAGGCAAATAAGGATCAGTGAGTGGATGGATAAACATAGCAGGGTTGTAAAACGGAGTCTCATGATATATGATATGCAGAATACAAGTTTCATTCTGTTCCTCTATTGTTCCGTTTCTACAAAAGATTAGGGAAGTGAATGTTCTAACCATATTATGGCTTTGAGTTTACCTGAATTGCCCTTTTGGGCAGAAGAGCCACTTCATCGAGACCAAGTAATCGTGCAACCTGCAGTAGTCCAACGGGAGACATCATATCTACGTGTTGCTATCAATGTTATTGCACAAATCATAGGTCGTGGCATACCTCCCTCAGGATTTTCTTGTCGCCAACTCCACTTGGTTGATCGAGGTTTGCAATCTCCCATAGAGGAACATCGAGCAAAGTCCTGATGACATCTTCATCGAGAAAAGGGAATCTTGCCTGCCGAAAACAAAATAATCAAATGTGAAATGTTGTTTTTGGATACACATTCATCTCCATCTCAAAGTTTTATAAGTCGAGAACTTCCAGCACCTCCTTTCCGTTGTCACTTATGCATCTGTCGTCTCTCCCTAAGTTTCTCTTCCAAATTCTTTGCATGTCTAGCTTCATTTCCTCATGGAGCCCAAGCCAACTGGCATGCACAAGAAGAAATTGGTAAACCAAACTTGAGAAAATTAATGAAAAGAGAAGGCATGAAATAACTCGTGTAAGTAATTTCTATGAGGAAATGCATGAGGTCTTATTTTGAGACATTTCGATTGTTGAAATAGAACACATGCACTTGTGCAGCTAACAAACGACGGGCCACCTTTTATTTCTAAATTTTGTTTTATGCCGACCATAGCCAGCACATTGCTCGTCTGCACCTGAACCCACCAGGAGAATCCTGGCCACGGACTTAAATTTGATGCGTTGATATTGAATGCCGTCATTGCTGCTTGTGCCCTGATAAAGCCAACCATCTCCTCCAGCAGCTAGCCATAATGCTATGCCTATATTCAGGTCCTGAAACAATGACAGGAAATCAGGAAGATAAAAAATTTAAATTGATATGCACTTTATATAAGTAATAAGAAAACAATATTGTTATGCAAGAGTGCAAGCGGCTAACATGTACGTAAAGTTCGATAAAAGCACGTCAGAAGAATCTTAAAGTACAGGAATCATCAACATCATGCTAATAGACAACCAAATGAAAGAAGAATACCATGTAGGTTTTAGATGGATTTATAAGTGCCATGACATGCTTCGTCTCAAACGTCAACTTCAGTAAGTCAGCATCAATTTCGACAAGGTTCCACCTGTAAATTGACAGGGCAAAGTAAAGGAAAAGATAATAATTGTTACTAAGGGGTTCTAAGGAGCAAGGGACACTTATCAGAACATAAACTGCAAATACATGATATGAGTTTCATGTATGAGACCAAATTGCAACCATAACTTCAATATGTTCACAAGAAATTAGGATAAGAAGGCAAGGAAAGATCACATTTATCGAGCATTGCTGATTTAGAAATTTGAATGCTTACTGATATTAAATAAATACTTTGTGAATCAAGCATCACAAGTTCAGATTTAAACAACAAACTAGGACGGACAACATTTAGCAAAATTGGTTCCAGGGTTTTTTACTGCAAATTTAGCCCCATAAACAGAATAAAATCTGAAACTTCAAAATATAAATCAACTGGCCTCCTTGATGGTGCAATCTTCTGAAGTTCCACCAATCCAGCCCTGGCAGAGATTCTATCAGGTGCTGACTCGCCATCAAAGCTGACATTGAGCAGATCAATGTCATCTGCAAAATCATAGTTTTCAGGAGACAGAAAGGTAAGCACAAAGCTTCCTTTTCAAAAAAACAAAAAGAAATATATGTAAACTATTGTTATCATTTCATGAATTTTATGTTCATCATCGAATTACAGCACACTGCAGGCATGCGTTTTTCCAACACAATTCAGACCCAAGAGTTCATGTTAATCGACCAACTTAAACACCCTGCAATGGATATACGGTTTCAATGAGAGTTGAACCTTTCATTTCAATGAGAACTTACATTTAGAATCAATGCACTGATGCAGTAAAGCAGCAATTATCATAGAATCTAAACCACCAGAAAACAGCACCGCTATTGGAGCATATCTCTCTTGACTATGATTCACCAGAAAAACCTGAGCAAGCACCAACACTATGCTTGAGATATTAATAGAATGGTCAAATACTCTAAACAAAAGCATCACACATCAGCAGCTTTCCCTCAGTTCTAAGTTCAAACACTAGAACATAACTTCCTCGAAAACTGACAGCAGCAACTTTATACCTTACAAGTATCTTAGCCTTTTATTACGAATGAAATCGTGCAAAATCACAACCAATCAGTGATATAAGAATGCACGAACCTGATAGATTCTGTTCAAACTGGTCCGCCGCTTTACAGATTCTGTCAAAGCCTTCAGCACTTTATGAGCTGTTGCTAAAGGCACCCTTCGTAAACAACCTGTGGCAATTAATTGGAGCGAATTGCGGAAATTCAATATTTAAATTACAGCCAGAATACAATATCAAATGTACTCAAATATCCATAAGCATTTATTTATGAAAGAAAGAATGCAAGGACTGACAAATAAATTCAATTTGAAAAGTAAAAGTTAAGAGGGCACAGAGGTTTTAGCTGCCTCATTTCATGATACTGACCTGATTCCGATGAAAAATCTGAAAGCACGGCATCTTGTAAAAGAGGACATTCACTGAAGCAATCACTTAGATTGGCTGGTTTGGGCTCAATGCCAGTTCTCTCCCACATGATCAGTTCTTCTAGCCCAACATCGGTCCACCCATGTTTTCTAACTTCTCCAATTAGATATCCACCCATTTTCAAAGGAGTTATGGAGACGCTATATACACCACATGACAGCTCTTCCCAAAAATCCAATTCAGTTTTCCCCTTCTCTTCCTCAGTATCTGTTTACAGATCCAAAAGAAGGAATCAGAATTATGTTGCCTTTAGATTATCAGGACCAAGAGAGAAAGTAGGCTACCGAGCTAGTCAAGAGTATTATTGGTTTAAGGGTAAGCCAAAAGTTAACAGATTTCTCAAATGAAAACGGGGTGAAATGAAGGCATCTATTAAACTGTGTATACCATAATGTTTTTGAGTCGAAGAAGGTGGTGACACTGAAGATAGCAGCAGACGAGAATCATCAAGTGTTGGCCAGTGAACTAGAAGACTTCTTCTTCCAAATGCATCTCTACCAAACCACAGAGTTTTTGAACTATCCTACAAGCATAAAAGAGTAAGCAGATATGCAAATTACATAAGTATCAAACTCTCTTATCCTCAGCATTTTTCGGAATCATAGAAGAAACTTACCACGCACAGTTACCTGCCAATAGATCAAAGCCCATGGCCCCCTAATTTTTGAGAGAAGTTGTGGAACGGATTCTTTATTTCCTTCAGAACAAGCCGTAGATCCTCCATTTTCATGTGAAATACATGAGCAGCACCGTTCCAGAGACTGCATAAGAATCTCAGTGTCATTGCTATCGCTTTTAAATTGAATCCCTCCATAAATTTCGCCTGCAAAACACAAACATGAAAATGATTTCACTGCTGAGATTTTAAGGGTGTCAGTTCTGAACTACACAGCGGAGATACAACAAGTCAAACTCCACCATACAGAGATAAGAAACGCACAAACTATGTTAAATTTAAGCAGAACTTATAATGAACAAACCTGCAGATGGTATACTGGATAAGTAGACATCATGATACGTATAAACCACCATAAAAATATACTAAAATAAAAGCTATAATATGAATCTCAGAGTCCCAATGCGCAGCTCCTTAATACTTGTGTACAGATACGATATTCATCAAAGAAACATTTTTTCAAGCAGTGATGGCTATGCATTGACAAATTATCTACAAAAAAACCACAATGTGTGACAAATCTTCCTGACAATACCAAACTTCAACGCAACCACAACTAAAATCAGTAAAAAATACTATGGTAATATTGGAGGATAAAAAAATAACATTTTCAAATATACAGGAAAATTCTCGTAACACAAAGCACCAAATAACTGAAGCTACTGAATTGTAAACTATACCATTGTAAACAAGAACATTGCGAAATCCATCAATCAATGGTTGTACAACCGGATTCACTCCTCTAAGTTGCAGCGTTGCCCCAATAAATAGCAATTCCCCATTGAACTCACTCCCACAACCACTCTCCGCAGCCACTTCTTTCTGAACACAAGATTGCACTATAAAATCTTTCAACGTATCATATGAAGAAGCTTCTGAATAAAGTTTAACAATTTGAGCTCCTAAGCTGTCGGGGCCTCTCCTCTGCAGAGCTGCTTTTATATCATCCTCTGACACTAAAGACTGGATTTTGTAACACATAATCACCAAAAACAAATAGATAAAACAATCAGTCAAAAATATCGGTAAATAGAACTTGGGGCAGCAGAAACAAAGGAATATAATTACCAGATCACAAAATTGAGTGGACGGGCAAGTGTAATTGGGTATCAGAAAAGATAAGTCTATCTGAATTCCAGAAATAATCAGTGCTATTCCACACATCCTCTCTATTCCCAATTGTCAAATAAAACCTAATTGATCTCTGCAAGCTGCATACCTAAACAATTTGTTTAGGGTTTTTTCTCAATGTCAGAAAAACTCAATTGCTCTCTGAAATCTGCATTGTTAAATAAATTAATGGAGTGTAATACAGCAAGTTGCCTCCGTAGCATAGTGGTAGTGCGTTCGCTTCGTAAGCGAAAGGTCGCGAGTTCGATCCTCGCCGGGGGCTTGTTTCAAAATATTTTCAAATTTCTATTTTTGGCTAATCGTTAGGGTGTAATCGAACTGAGTCGAACCGAATAGTGGTGTGCTCAAGTTTGGTTTGTTTAAGTATGAATTTTAGTTACCGAGTGATTGATGTGTTGTGAGTGAAATAAGGGTCCCATATTTTATGTGAGAGTTAAAATAATTAAAGTGGAGTAAGGGCCCCACCTACTTTTACCAAAAATAGAAATGAATACTAAAATGTAGGACGGCCAAAAAAGGAAAGTTGGATACTAAAAGCTGGGACGGAGGGAGTATTTTATTTAAAATAATAAATATATTAATTATTTTCTTATAACAAACAAAATTAATTAGAGATTTAATACAATTATTATTAATTTTAGTGGATAAATATAAGTTATGTCTGCTAATAATTTATATATTTCAAGTTGAATCACTTGACGAACATGTTCACGAGCCGAATACTACTAAGCTCAAGTTTGGTTTGTTTATTTTACGAGCTTCTCTAAACGAACTTGAACGAGCTTTTTTCGAGCCGAGCTCCGAATAGTTCGCGAGCGACTTGGTTTGTTTACGGCCCTAATCGTGTTTGTGTCCCTAATTTTTACCTTTTTTCATACAATAACTCAAAACTTTTATTTTCTATTCAGGAACCTTTAACTTTCATTTTTTTTCAAAAATACCTCATTATACAAAATTCAACGACGCAATGATGAATCATTTCATTACATTTTAGGTGGAACGATATTATTTTACTTGGTGTGAGGTCAAAAAAAAAAACATTTCAACTAAGAATTTGACAAAATAACTCATCATTCCATTGTTGAATTTTATAAAGGGGGCTTGTTTTTGGAAAACACTGAAAAATTGGGAACATTAAAGCTTAAAGTTGGGAGTTTTTGAAGAGAGAATGAAAATTTAATTATCCAAACATTTTGACAGCTTAAAACTCTTGAAATATTACATTTTATAAATTCTTGATATTATAAGATAATGAAACTTGTAAAGTCTCTAAAATAAGGTTAGTCAGACACCCTAAGTCAAAATTAGGGTATCGGGTATATCCGATCGGATACTTGGTCGAGTACAGGTGTGACGCCCGGGGACGAAGTGCGGAGTGATCACCGGTGCAAAGAGGCACGGACAAGGAGCGGCTTCGATTAAGACTTCCAAGCGGAGGGGTGCATGGATGAACTGGAACACACCCTAACGAGAGGGATTCCGAGAATATGTTGGAATGTGACAACATATTCAAAGAGAGCTTAAAGGATTTGATTGTGCTACTCATATCAACAAGATGCATCTTCTTGTCTGGTGCTTGTAGTGGATAAAATCCGACTGACCAAAAGTCAGAGAAACTCTCGCTAGAGGGATTAGCGAATTCTCTGCTCGGGGCGACTTCCCTGCTCGCCGCGATTCCTCTGCTCGGGGCGACCTTCCTGCTCGCCGTGATTCCTCTGCTCGGGGCGACTTCCCTGCTCGCCACGATTTCTCTGGCGCCTCGCCAGAGGAACCAGCGAAGGCCTCGCCAGAAGAATCAGCGAAGTCCTCGCCATAGGAATCAGCGATTCCTCTGCTCTGGCAGAGGAGCGATCCCTCTGCTCTGGCAGCGGCATGATCTCTCTGCTCGGGCAGAGGCGTGACCCCTCCGCCCTGGCAGCGGCACCATAATAAACATCTCAACACGAAAGCAAACAAACTGAATTATACGCTTACGAAAACCTAGTCAAACGTGGGTGACTAGGTCAAACGAAAGTCGCGGAAGATCATTTCCTAAAAATTCGGAGCCGCTAGGGTTTTCAAAGAACATTCCAACAAACCCTAGAAGGGCAGCGACTTGGAGAGAAAGAAAGGAACGAGGTCAGGGGGTACGATCCCCCAAATATCGGAACGACCAGGGTTTAAGGGGACGTGCCAGTAAAACCCTAGCCGTCAGGCCCATACCTATATATACTACCCCATTAACACAATGAAGGGGACGCCGTCTTTAACACTCAGACTGATATTTGCGATAATTCCCATTCCAACACATTCTCTAACACTCTTCTGCCTCCACGCTCCCAGCTTTAGGTTCTCCGGTGATCAGATTAACCGAAACGATCCAACGGCCCTCACTCATTGCTCAATCACCTTCAACTCCATCGACTAAATCGATCCGATTCATTGTTTCATTTACTTTCAATTGCTTTCAATACGATTTTTATTACTATTGTTTACTGACTTGAGCGTCGGAGGCCCTTCCATCGACACCCCCACCGGTGCTCTTCGGAGGACTCTAACGTTATTTGTGGTCTCAGGTTGCTAGTGCCCGTCGATCCTGACGTGACTGACGTCACTTCCGTGATTGTTGGATTCATCCCCCACAGTGCTTATGTGAAAGAAACTCCAAGGTTAAGCGTGCTTGGCTTGGAGCAATTTCAGGATGGGTGACCCCTTGGGAAGTTTCTCAGGGAGCGTGCGAGTGAGGACAAAACACGCTAAAAAAGACTCGTGTTGGTCTGTGGGGACAGCCGTCAACTCTGGGGCCGGGCTGTTACAACAGGGTACCTAATACCCTAGAAATTAGAGTATCGGGTCAGGATCGAGTATTAGGGTACGAAAAATCGGGGTATACCGGATATACCTGAATTTATGTAATTAATTACATTTTTTTTTCTGAAATCTAAAATCTAACAAAATCTATATATATATATATATATATATATATATATATATATATAGGGAGAGGTTCAAATAAGAACCACTAATAAAATAAGAACAGAGAACCATTTTAAGCCATTCGATCATCAAGATCTACGGTGGATGCATCATCTTGGTGGATGGATGCAGATGCTGGGTTCGAATCCTGAAGGGAGCAAAAAAATTATTTTTTTTGGATGCATTAAATTTAATAGCGGATGCATTAATTTGTATAGCAGATACAGTAATTTTATTGGTTCTTATGGTCTCACGATAATTGTGGTTCTCACTATAACCGCACCCTATATATATATATATATATATATATATATATATATATATATCAACGTTAGTCTAGAACCACTATAGACCCTCAGATTTTAATAAATCAACGGACAAATTTGCAATCTTAATTTAATAGTAATCAACGGTGGATGTAGTATTAGGATAAAGAAGTAATTTTATGATCCTAATAAATATCTTTCCTTAAATTTTTGGGATTACAGTTAATCAAAAATATTTTATTCCTTCTTCACAAAACCAAAATATTACATTTAATCAAATCTCTTTTATCTGCTTCAGAAAATAAATTTAATCAAAATTTCTTTTATTCCTTCTACTGTTTTAAAGAACATTTATCCAAAAGTAAAAATTCAGTTCTTCAGCTTATGGATAAAAAGATTTCTTTTGATCGTGAATGGCGCATATTTTAGTTTACTAGTTTACCATTCGAAAGTACTTGTTGCATGTTGTAAGTACATTGTTCAATATCGTAAATATCACACACAATTCACGAAATTTTGGATATATAATTAAGTAATATGCAACTCTATACGAATTTTGCAATAGCAATGTATGAATTAACTAAAATGCAACTCTGTACGAATTTTACATTAACAATGTATGAATTATTACTAAATAGGTTTTCTAACAACGCTGTACGAATTTTGCATTAACAATGTATGAATTATTACTAACATTTTATTATATATAATCAAATTATTATATTCTTTCTACGATTTTGAAGGACATTTATCCAAAATAAAAGTCAGTTCTTCAGCTTATGTACGAATTTTGCATTAACAATGTATGAATTATTGGATTATGAATCACCTAAAATACAACTCTGTACGAAATTTGTATTATCAATGTATGAATGATTGGATTATGAATTAACTAATATGAAACATTGTACGAATTTTACATTAACAATGTATGAATTATATATGTGAATTTTGGATCCAAAATTGCTAGATGAATTTGTATCTCCCTCCACTGCCAAACATTTTTATCTCCATTCAACGCGTTATTGTCAGACCATCGAATATCCATCAAATCAAATCTTTAATTCCATATTTAATTGTCATACGAATCTGTCCAGATTATTCGGATATATGGAAAGTCAAAAACAATACTAATATTACCCTTTAAACCAATTACATATGAATTTTAAGAAATATACAACCGAACTCAAGAAATCAATTAATTTTTAATCACAGCTGTATAAGTAGTAAAAATCTACGGTTAATAGTTGGTCTAATTTTGTAGACCGGTTTTTTAAATAGCCCCACTTACATAAATAGTTAAGTTATAATTTCCCGGCAAAATCATTTTACTATTTTTAGAAATCATTTTAAAAAAATTATTTGTTTTTAATTTCGTCTACCTCAGATTATATGAATATTTTTAATTGTAATTTTTCATATTGTCCCAATTAAAATATTAGTTAATTTTTATCTTTTAAATATTTTATATTTGTTAGTCATATTGATAAAATGTAAATAAATTGTTCAATAGGTCACTACTACAAAAATGCACATACATAACGAAAAATATTCGTTATATATGTCCCAAAAAAACCGTTGTATATAGTGGTGTTATGTATGGCACACTCATACATAACGGGGGGAAAAAATCATTATTTAAAGTCTAATACATAACAGTGATGCGCTCATATATAACGGTAAAAAATCGTTATCTATATCTATTATATATATCGTTTTTTACGTTATCAAAGAATACTTTTACCGTTATGTATTATATATACATATATTTTTTCATCATATTTAACAGTTTATTGTAGTTTACACAACGGTTTTAACCGTTATCTTCATCATAATACATAACAGTTCTTCACCGTTATAAATGTTTTTATATTCGTTGTGTGATGTTGTTATAGATAACGATTTTTTTTCTATTTTAGATGATGGTGTTTTATACCGTTATGCATTACAACTACAGCTTTTAGCATATTTAATGTTTTTTTTCTCAATTTTCCTGATATTTATCTCAAAAAATAAATAAATAATTTTAAAACAACAAAATATTAAAAACCATCAATTTATTTATCATCCAAAATATGCATGCATTATCATCTGAATATACCAAGTATCGAGTACATATCATCATTGCAATTATTTCGATTTTAAATTGAAATTACCAACTATATTATAGTTAAAACAAAATTATCAACATCGCCATAATATGTTTTTTACTCTCTAATGAATTCTTCCGGCAATTCACTTGCTTTTTCAGTTCTTGAACACCTCTTCTGCAAAAATCGCATTAATCATAAATATCATAAAAGTGAACAATTCTTTAATAACATAGTATTATTTTATAGGGGAGAAAGAAAGAAAGGATGAAAGGCAAGTACGTACACACTGAAATATTAATTCTCATGGTGCTTTGAACCCAACTCAAAATAAATTTTTAGGATACTCCACAAAATTTCCATCATACCTGCATAGTAATAAGCCACAATTAACTAAAAAAAAACATAAAAAAAAGTGTGCATGTGTTGGCCAAGCGGTAAGGGATTAATGCTTAAGGCCAAAGGTCTTGAGTTCGAGTCCGAGTCCTATATGGCACAGTCTTTTAATTTCTTTTATTTAATATTGTAAATTTATCAAAAAAAAAAAAGCACAAGAAGAAATATAAATGTAGTAGCCCGCTCTTTTATTTATGATTAAGACCAGTAAATCGATAATTATTATTGCATCTTTCAGTAATTGAAAAGCCTAATAATTATTTATATTTAGAATTCAACTAGGATTATAAATTATATGAATTCTTTGCCTATTATTATTTTTTTTTAGTTATGCTTGTTAGCTTCGCGTGAGAGAATCGGGATATGAATTATTGAGCCAGTTAATAATTTATATTTTCAAATCTATAACTGACTTAGCAAAGTCAACTTAAAGTTGTTATTTTATATGCGATAGAGATTTTATTTCTATTAGTTACTTGAAAGTCGTGATTTAATTCCGACTAATGAGAACGAGTTAAATTAGTTATTTAATTCGTAGAGATGTTATATCGAAGCATAGTCATTCAGCAAAACCTAGAACCAATTTTATAGATATGCGATGATACAAAGAAATTAGATTTTCGGATACAACTTTACACAATGACTGTAGGGAATTATTTACATCACCACTATTCCCTACTTACAATCAAAACCTATCACTATCACAAAACACTACAGCTACATACCTACAAGCATGCGGAAGATCACGCGTGAGAATAAAAAGAAGAAAAATGAGAGAAGATCAATCAGCCGCAACTCTACCGATTCTCTCTCAAAGCTTTCACATGGCATAGAGGACTAGATACTCAAGTATAGATACCAAATTCACGCCTTTAACAATTCAGCAGCAAACTTCCTTCTTGAATTTCAACCTGCATTCAGTATGAAAGCAATCCACAGTTTATTTCAGTTCCTATCCTCTGGATTCAACAACAGCAGTCAGCAGCAGCCAACCATGCACCAAACATTCGCAAAGCATTCGAGGTATTCATTGAGCTCCATATACCACTTTCTCATCATACATGCTCTACACTTAAGCATGATAAACAAACTACTATGGCTAGTTTTACCCACTGCATAATCGAATTATAGAAATGCTAGAGCTCAATAGAAATATGAACTGGGTTTACAACAAACTTTGAGTTTCGTTCACAATAGAGTATTAAGAATGAACTTAGCTTTCATTAAGGAGGGGAGGCTGTCCTGTTTCGCCGAACCGAGGAGCATCGGCGGAGGCAGAGCTCTGCTGCTCGTCGGGCGAGATCAGGGGAGAACCCGGCGACGACGACGGTGAGGCTCTCGCCGAATCACAGAGCGGCGACGCCTTGTGGAAAGAGAAGCTAGGGCTCAATTCTTTTGAGTTGTGTATCCTGAAATTGCGGAATTGAGAGAAGAAACGATGGTGCGTCGGCCTCACCATCGCCCGGAAGAGCAACGACGGCGGTTCGCGGTGCTTTCACCCAGCACCGACAGCGACGGAAAGAGCCGACCTCGTCGGACCTCAGAATGGCAACAGAAGCGACCTCGCTCACTGGTTTTCCGGTGACGGCGGCGGAGGCGATTTCTGATTCAGGAAATTAGGGCTCACCTCTTTTCTACCTCGCATCTGTGAAGTGAGAGGAGGGACGCCAGCTTTCAGGAGATGAACGGCGCCGCTCCCAGGCGGCGATCTCTCGCCGGAATTCCAGAGCCGCGGAGGCGCGACTGATTTTATGGAAACAGGAGCGGCAACCTTGTTTGTGAGCAGAGGAACTGAGATCGAAAAGAGAGTGAGGGACAAGGCTGAGTTCAGCCGAAATTTTGAGAGGAGAGATCGAAGGATGAGAGGGCGGCCTCGTCGGCCTCGCCGGAGCCGTTCGCGGCGGAGCTCGCGTAGAGCGGGCGAGAGAGAGAGAGGTCTTGAGAGATTTGAGAGAACAAGACCGACTGATTTGAGACGAGAGAGAGAAAGAGAGGACCGAAAGTTGGGGAGCTGGGCCTTGATTTATTTTGGGCCGCTTCTCATTGACTTTGGGCTGAATTTTATTAACTCAAGCCCAATTGTTTTGTTAAGGATGGGCCTGCTTTACCTTATTTTCATTGGGCCGCAGCCATTTTTCCATATTGGGCTGAGTTTTAATATATTAAAAGCCCAGCTGCATTTATTAATTGGATCCTTATTATTTTCTATTGGGCTGAGAATTATTAAAGGAATTGAGCCTCACTCATTCTATTTATTTGGACTATTGTATTATATTAACTAGGCCTTGTTTGATTTATTTATTTGAGCCCAACAATTTATTATTTATTCATTTGGCCAAGATTTATTTAATTACTTAAGCCAATGAATTATTTCAATTGGGCCGTTCATATTAATTATTAGGCGCACGGCTTATGTCGAGCCTTTTAATTATTTAAACCTACAACAGTACTTTCTTCTATTTATTAAGCCCGATTGAGTTTTACGAGAATAAAAGCGAGTAAGTCGAAGTATTTATTTATTCGTTTCTATCGACTACGAGGAGCGGGGTATATTTAATCGGCGGAGTAGAACACCCTGCAGAGAATGGATTAATTTTAGTTAATTATCCGGCTTCATGAGACGAGACTTAGCTTTTGTTTAAATCCAATAGCCTGGATTAACAATAGAAATTCCCCGGTTATTATTTCAGAATAATAATTCATGCATAAGAGGATCATGCATTGTTAATTTCATATTCTCATTATTTGAGGATTTTGCTCGAGCAGTATCTTATTTATATTCTCGTAATAAAGGTCAAGCACGAGATTAATAATCAGACAAGGAGCTACTGTACCACAGAAAGTTTCTATCAGGTGGGCATTACTTTCATATATATCAAATGAGTTTAAATGTTACGTTCAAGCAAGTTATTTCATGACTAAATTAATTGAAGTTATTTCAAATATTGTCTTGCCATAAAATGTTTCAATTTCAGTATGATATCTATCTGATGTGGCTTTTATCATGTAATCGAATTCGGGTCTTGAGCAGTTGATAGCTATCCTGCCAGGGCTAGTGTACACCAGTGACCGTGAGTCATCTAGCGGGTTGGCCGGTCAAGTGACCGTGAGAGGTGGCCACCTCTCCGGCACACAGTTCCAGATATGATAGATTACAAGAGAACTTAGACTGCAGTCGAACTTTAAGAATCACAAATGAATTTAGTAAGCTTGGGCCTTTTAGCGAAAAACTCCCTTGCTGTACTGTTTATGATGGCATGACAATTTACAATTTTGAAGCATGTATTTTTATACTTAGGCATACGTGCCCACTGAGTACTTTTGTACTCAAGCCCTGCATATATTTCTAAATGTGCAGGTTGAGCAGCTGCTGATGGTGATGAAGTGACGAGCGGGACTCTTTTGTCTTATTATATATTAATGAACTCTAGGGTTACATGTCTTCATACATGTATTCAGAACCTTATTCCGCTGCGTACTCAAAAGTTTTATGTTATTTTGACTAAGTCGGAGTTATCCGAACTTACTAGTTATTTGAGTCTATACAACGAAATCTCCGTTATATTATAAACATTCCTTTTGTTAACAATGATGAAATGCGATCCTTCCTTGTTTGATTATCCCCTTTCTACCCCGCTTCTAATCTCCCTCCATTAGTCACGATTTCCCGGCTTAATTATCCTTAATTAAGTCCGGTCGTGACAGAGTGGTATCAGAGCAGTTCATTTGCTCTGAACCCTAGAGTTAGCCCATTTTTCTAGTATGATCACTAGTATATATGAGTCAGTCAACCAAAGCTCATCACTTCATCACATCGTCATGCTCGACAAGAAAGAAAGCGATAATGATTTCCAAACGTTGAACAATTCACGTTCATTCGAATGTTCTAATGCTTACGTTCAAGTTTTAATCTTTGTTGATTGATTAGATATCTCAATGAACTTAGATGCGTTAAGAATGCATGATCACTATCACGAGAAGAACAATAGAAGTTAGAAACTCAATTATCTTTTGCTATAGCCACAGTGAAGAACCAAGAACGAGGAAGAAAATCAAGTGTCACTTAAAAAGGACCCGAGAATTCAATGAGAAGAAAGATAATCCAATGAAAGAAGAGTGTCACGCACGAGTTAGTGACACGGGCATAGTTCCTTATTCGCACTGTTCACACGTAACAAGATAACGAATCAACTATGATCTTAATTGATGATAGATCACGTGAGTCATTGGTCATAGCGACGAGTGTGACTTATGTAATCAGTTAGCTATCGCGTAATGAGCTAAGACTCATTTCTAACCTTCGATTGTCACCAGTGATGGCATGAAGAGAACCTTCATGACTTATGTTCAAACTTAGAGTTAGACTCACGTGGGGTCATAACATTTTGCTTAATGATGATATAGTATTGCGATTAGAACTGTTAGCTTACAATTTCAGATATACAGAATCATTTATTATAGTTACCTATTACATTACATGTGAGCATGATTTAGAACCCCTATTGATTACAGTCACCTATTATAAAAAAAAAAACGAGAGGTGACATGGGTAACTAGAAGTTACCAACCATTATAATTGACCAGAAAAATCTATACAAGTGTATAAGACGGGAGAAGTTCCCGAAGATGGTTCGGGGTTGATGAGAGCTAGAATATCGGCAACATTTCGATGTTAAAGTCAATGGATTGAGATTCTGATGAGACTATGAGGCTATACCCGAGTAAAGAATATACACCTCAGTCGATCAGAGACATCTTTCCACTTAGAACGTCCTGGATTATACATTCAGTTTGGTAGCCAGAATGAAGGCATTGACTCAGGTTCATTCTATAACTTAGTATTATGTGCGGTGACACATATCTTGTAAAGCTAATAAGAAAAGCAAAGTCTATTTTCTTATGGAAAGCATGATAATTCAGAAGGTCATTCACCAGGGTACGAGGGAGTGCTTAAAAATACATGGTCGTATTCAAGCGTTATCAGAATGAGCATTAAGTTTTGTAAGTACCACACCATGATCGTTAGAGAAAGATTGTTGAGTAAGCTTAACACTACAAAAAAAAGAGCTTTTAGTGGCAACAATACGAGTGACGATCATATTTCTGTCACTACAAATAGCTTTTCAGTGACAAAAAAAATCATTGTCACAAAATAATGTAGCAGTGACAAATTTTATTATTGTCGAAAATTTTTGTCACTATATATCAGTGACGACTTGAGTATTGTCACTATAAATATGCATGTAGTGACGGTACGATATACCGTTGCAAAATAGTGTAGTAGTGACATATTTAATTGTTGTCAGTATTTATTGTCACTACATGTTAGTGATGATCTTATTTTTATCACTACAAAACATATGTATAGTCACAATATTATGTATCGTGACAATGCAATGTAATTGTGACAAATTATATTGTTGCAGATATTTAATGTCACTGTATAGTTGTGACAATTATATTTTTATCGCTACAAGTTTGAATATAGTGACAACACGTATTAATATCACAAAATAACATAATAGTGTCAAATTTTATTGCTGTCATTATTTATTGTCACTATATATCAGTGACACTCGTTAATTTGTCAGTATAAATATTTTTATAGTTACAATAATTTATTTTCGTCACAATGATTATAACAGTGATAAATTGTATTATTGTTAGTATTTAATGTCACTATACATCTGTGACGATTGTTAAATTTGTCACTGCAATCATATAAATAGTGACAATATATTATAGTGTCACCGTAAAGTGCAATAGTGACATACTTTATTGATTGTTCTTATTTATTGTCACTAAATTTCTTTGTTAAGTTGTGACAGTCGTTTCACTTGTCACCAAAAAATTCATTAGTGACAAACTTAATTGTATGTATTGTCACCATATGTCACAAAAAAATAATAATATTATAAATATTAAGAAATGCGATTTGTATTATATTCTTCAACCAAACTACTGCATATTAAACGTGATCACGTTTATAATAAAAAAAAAGCATAATACAATGAATTGATGCTAATACGAGGCTTTGACTTACAAAAGATTATTGCTCAGAAGACATGATCACGATCACGCTTATTATGAAATATGTGTATTGCTCAGAAAAAGTGATCACGCTTATTATGAAATAAGGAGTATTGCTCAGAAAATGTGATCACGCTTATTGTGAAATAAGAGTATTGCTCAGAAGACGTGATCACGCTTATTATGAATAAAAGTATTGCTCAAAAGACGTGATCACGTTTATTATATATAAAATAAGAGTCAATCTTGTTTAAATAATTCTTGTAACAAGAATTATATTAAAATGGAATTAAAAAAACATCATAAATCGTCTTCGCTGTCGTCGATCTTGTCCTTCTCTTCATCTTCCTCCTCCTCCTCCTCCTCCTCCTCCTCATCATCATCATCATCTTCTTGTTTTTCTTCATCTTCTTCTTCTTCTTCTTCTGCTTGAGGATGCTCTTTTCTTGGTGTTATTGCTGTTGTGGAGATGGTTGATCCCGGGACATCATTTCGACACCATTCGACAAAATCATTATTAGGTTGAATCATGCCGACTGTAGAATGTGATTCATTTTGCTGATAAGACTCATTACTCACTACACATTCATCCTCCTTATTCTTAACCACATTCCATATATTGCGCGCTTGTGCTCGGATAACAACTTTCCAATCATTGCCAAGTTTTATGCCATTAACATAATAAACTTGTTCTGCTTGAGTTGCCAACACATATGGCTCATTTGTCTTCCATGGTTTTGATAAGTTGACACTTGTATAATTGTATTTGTCCTTTTGCACTGACTTGCCTTCATACCAATCACACTGGAACAATGTCACTTGATTATTTCCAAAATAGTCCAATTGAACTATATCCACCAACACACCGTAGTATTCTTGAAATCATCAACAAATGAATTTGAAATATATAATTTATAGTAAATTGAAGTTTTAATCAGTTTGTTTCTATTTCCTCATTAAAATTAAAAGTGAAATAATTTTTATGGATGCTTTTAATATACATTACTGTAAAATAAAAGAGTATTTAAATAAATATAAATTATTCTTGGCTAGCTATTAATCGTATTATAAATAATATAATACTTTATGCATTTTTAATATATTTTCTTTAAAAAATATAAAATATGTAGTGATCCGTGCATAGGGATGTAAACGAGTCAAGCTATTTGTGACCGATTCGACGTTCGACTTTCAACTCGATTAATGCTTGATCGATCATTT
The DNA here is from genome assembly GCF_028751815.1 of Salvia miltiorrhiza. Taxonomy (NCBI): domain Eukaryota; kingdom Viridiplantae; phylum Streptophyta; class Magnoliopsida; order Lamiales; family Lamiaceae; genus Salvia; species Salvia miltiorrhiza. Next base: position 29,404,191 of record NC_080393.1, on the reverse strand, counting down.
AATGAGCAACTCGTTTAGCTAAACGAGTCGAGCTTGAGCATGACGATACTCGACTTGTTAGCTCGTGAGCAAGCTCGTCAAGTGATTTATCTTAAAAACATAAGATACTTCATTTGGATTAATTATTTAATTAACATCATTTATTTACAAGAAAAATAGTAAATATATTACTCAATTGTGAATAAAATAACTTATATATATTTGAAAAAATAACTAAAAACTTAAATAAAAAAATTAAACTTATAAAGCTCGATCGATAATTAAAGCGAGCAACTCGATTTGCTAAACGAGTAAATCTTGAGCAAGATACTATTTGACTCGATTACACCCTTATGATCATGCATGGCACAAGAGGACGTACTAGTACAATAAAAAATCATCAAATTATTTTCTAGCACCATTATTTAAACATCACGTATTGTAGTCTTTTTTCTAAAATCAGTTTAATTATTACATATTCACATGACTTTTTCTCATTCTCTACATATTTTTCGCTTTCAATGTAATTTTTCGTACATAAATGTGAATCTGCATCTTAATTGAAAGATAATAAAACGACCTTTTATAAGTATTTTTTTAGGCGACCTTTTATAAGTATTATTTTATAAAGATTCAACTTATTAAATAATTTTATATTAATAACTATTAATTCATTTATTTTTTCATTAAACTCCACTACGCTTATGTTACGAATTAATAATTTGAATGCACAATTGATTTTTTTCAGAATTATATTTGTTAAATAAAATATTTTTATTTCTAATGCATATTTTTTTTATATCAGAACAATTATCTTGACGGGTATTAAAATAAATTTTTATATATGTTAGATTTTTTCTAAAAGAAAATGATAATTTGTAAAAGAATAAATGATATACATTACGAATGATACTTTTAATGAATGCAAATTTTATCTCCAATTTGAAATAATATTTATTTTAATTAATAAATTAAACAATTATATAATTTTTTTCAAAATGAAAAAAAATGTCATCTACTTATTTTTTCACCAACAAAAATAATTAAATGAAAAAGTATATAATGTTCAACATACAATATAAATATAAAAGAGAGAGAATTCAAATTAATTTTGACACTTTAAATTATCATAACATATTCATTTAAAATTCATTTTTTGGAAATTTTTATAACAAATTAAAGATATTCTCGTAATAATATTTTTATTTTTATGCATTTCGAATTTTTTGGTTTGGATCAAATTTGAATATTACAATATTCGGATTGGTCATACAAATATGTATTGAACCAAACATTTTTTGCGCAATTTTCAAATAATAGCTAGTGAATTGTTTGATTTGTATGGAGGACTACAATTAATATTGATTGATCAACAATAAGAACGATCACCTCTCTAATTGAATGAGGCTAGACCTGGCTATAATTTTTGTTGTAATTTAAAGAATAAATATATATTTTGAACACTCGCGATTTTTAAATTCGTTAATTTAAACGCTTTCACAATTCATACACGATTATTTATCGGGTGTGCATGGTGAATTAACAATTTTAATTTTATTTATTTATGTCATTATGAGTATACTAAAACGATATTTTATTATTGATTGAACATTATTAGATATTACAAAATTTGCAGACTTCTCAAAAAATGGTGTGATAATATTATTCCTCACACTACTTGGAGACTTCGGATCAGTTCTCTCTCTTTGACGAGAGCTTGTAGTAGGCGCAGCCCACGGGCTTTGACCTTCACGTGCTCCGGTTCCCATTAACCGGCGACCGGGCCGTCCCCACCGCCACCCGGCGTTCGACCCCTCCGCCTCCGACGTCTCCCTGCCGCCACTGGAGAAGGTCCGCTCCCGCCGCCGCCGCTGAAGAAGCTCCGCCGCTGCTGTCGCTGAAGAAGAGATCTGCTCCTCAGATCTCCTCCATCCAGCCTCGGATTCTCGTTGCCGGCGTCGCGCCACCAACTGCTCCGCCGGCAGTTGCCCAGCAAAGTAGCCGCCACCGTCTGGAACTGTTGCTGCTTCGCTGAGGTCGACGGATCTGACCTCCAGCAGTCCGTCTCGCTCGGAGCCGCCGCCGCCGTCACCAGCTGGAAGTCCGGCAGCCGCGACCACCCTGAAACGCCACCTGCCGCCACAGCTGCTGCCTGAGGTTGACGGTCAGCAGCTCGATGGATTGAGATCGGTTTTATCACTCTTGGCAGCGCCGCTTTCCGGCCTCTCCGTGCCGCCGTCCTCGCCGGCTTGCTCAACCATCTTCCGATGGTTTTGACAGCGGAGATCTCCGGCAACTCTCCACGAACGTCGGGTGCTTCTCTCCATCAGTTTCCGATGGTTTCGACGGCAGAGGTCTCCGGCAATGTTTCTCCACGAACATCGGGCGCGTCTCCCCAGCAGCGCCCCCCGACTGTTCTTTCTCCCCAGAAGTTCCCTCACCCTTCTGCTCTGCGTGAGGCTGAAGACTCAAGCGCAGTTGCTGCGCCGATTGCTTCCCCTCCGACATCAGACAGAGGGGCCCTCAATCTCCCTTCGGTTTCTGCAAATTTTGAACATCATTTGAAACCCTCGAATGGGGTTTCTAAGCAAAACTTTCAAGTTAATCTCAGGAACACGGTGGATGTCCCTGCTGCACCTGTTTCTGTGAATTCGACTGAACAACAGAACGTTTCATACGCTCGGATTACTGCCCCTCAAAAGTTTCGACAGCCGGATTTACCAGCTCATAATTTTCGTGCCCTCCGTCCGGTTAGGCATGGTGATCAAGGTACTCTTGTTATACCACGTGATATTCAGGATTCTCAATTGAAGAAGTTTAAGCATGCTCTTATAGGCAGACTTTTGTTAAATAAAGGCGATAAGCCGAGGCAATCTCGTGAGTTAAAGGCGGAACTTCAATCGCTTTGGAAAATTTCTTCTCCCTGGCACTTGATGCCGATGGGTAAGGGTTACTATACTCTTAGATTTCAGTCGAAAGAGGATAAAGCCACTGCAAAAGCTAATCTTTTATGGAATTTATCTGTTGGATTGCTTCGGTTACGTGATTGGGTTCGTTACTTTAATCCCTACAAGGAATCTTCTTCTCTCGCTCAGATGTGGGTTCGGATTTATCATTTGCCTGTGGAGTTTTGGCATCCTGAAATTATTTCGGGTATTGGAAGTTGGCTTGGACAGCCGTTGAAAATTGATGGAAATTCTATGACTGAAGATGTAGGACACTTTGTGCGTATGTTGGTTGAAATTGATTTGGCACAGACTTTGCCGATGACGCTTAATATTGATGGAGGGGACTACGAGTTTTCGGTGGAGTTCAGTTATGAATATATACCTATTTTTTGTCATCGATGCAAGATTACGGGCCATTCGATGGAGAAATGTCGCAAGAGTGACAAATCACAGGGAAAGACAACAGATGAGGTGGAAAAGAGGAACAACGGACCGGAATGGCACGCTATCGGGAAGGCGGTGGTACAAGATTCGGTGTTGCATAACACTGAGGCTTTGGAAGCGGTAGATAATAATGACTCCTCGGATCATTTAAAAGTTACATCTGTTAAAGCTGTTGAGGTGAAGTCTGCTCTGACGGAGCGTGCTCAAGTGGAGCAGACCACGGTAGAGCAGAAGTCTGGGAATTCCTTTGCCCCTTTGGTGACGGCAGAGCAATCAAGCGAGATGGCTGACCATACAGTTTACGGGCCGGATACGGATGTTTTGAAGCAGATTATTCAGCCAGCTAATAGTGACGAGGAGGTGGACGAGGATCTTGAGATGGAGACCCCGTCTGGGAAGAATGTTAAGGACTCTCCTACTCCAGATTTTGCAAGTCGTATTAATCGGTTAGAGGAGCAGGTTAGCCAGGGAATACAATTACTTGTTGATCAAGCACCGACTAAACGACGGGGACGTCCTCCAAAGGGTATGGAACGCCCGCGCGTCCCACAACCTTTGGAAGATAGCATAAAGAATCGACTCCGTCATGCGGAGGAAATGGGTTATAAGCCGAGGGAGTTTGTTTTCAATAAAAGCAGAAGTGATAGTATCTGTGTTATGAATAATATCTCCAAAGGACGTTGGTCGGATGAAATGGAGATGGACGACTTCTGCAACAATATGGATCATTGTTGAGATTGAGTTTCTGTACGCTGAAGTTTTAGGCTTTCTGCGTTTCCTATTTTGGTTTTTTTCTTTCTTTTGACGAGCTCCTTCTCGAGCCTCGGGGCCCTTGTTTGCGTACTTGTGCTTTCACTGGTTTTTTCCTTTATCTTTTTAATAAAACTTCAATTTAATAATATTACAAAATTTGCATTCATTGATCTTTCCCATTCATATTATTAAAAATAATTTATCATATAATTATATAATTTATGAATATGTTAAATAACAATCATAGTCATATATATGTCTAAATTATATTCTTTTTTACATTTATAAGTTTCAATTAACTACGCATTGTTTGATTCATACATACAGAATTATAACAATTAATACTCAATTGAACAAGGCACAATCGCATGTCTAATTCAATGATAGTGCACATTAAGCATACTCAATATTTTTTTTCTAAATTAACAGTGCTAGACATAAAATTAAGTGTAATTTAGAGAATAAATATTTAACACTTACGATTTTAAACTCATGATTTACAAGCTTTGACAATTCGAGCATGAATGTCTATTGGGCGTACTGCGTACATGGTGAATTAACAAATTCAATTTTCTTTTTATGTTATTAATAGTATGTTAATAATGATATGTTATAATTAAGTTAATTGGATATTATTATGAAATTCACATTCATTAATCTAAGTCATTCACAATGAAATTTTATCAATGAATTTTAATAAAATTTATTTTATACTTATATAATGTGTTAATATTTTAAATAAATATTATAGTTATATGCAATAATGATATTCTTTTATAGTTGTTAGTAATAAATTAATATTTATATAACTTATATGTAGAACTTTTCAAAAGGATATATGTAGAGTTTGATTTAGTTTATAATATGAATTAGTTCCTATTATATTATCTATCAAAATTATTGCAAATTAAACGTGATCACGCTTATAATAAGAAAAGCGTGCATAATGGTTTGACGTGTTTTGTTTTATAATTGGACCAAGAATATTTAACAGAAAACATGATCACGTTTATTATTTTAAAAAGGCAGACTTAATTTAGCAGCGTCTTCAATATTGTTAGAGGCAATCCAAATAAGTGCAAGTATATCTAAAAAAAAAGAAATAATTTTATTTTGAAAAATATATGAAACGTGAAATTTAAATTTTTGGAGAAAATCTAAAGCATAAAACTTACCGCCAATATCAAATATTTACCGCAAAAATATATAAGAATACATATTCACACGTTCTCATCCACTCACGTTCTCCCACTTCAGTCACCACTCAACAAATTAAACCCTATTCTTCTTCTCTCATTCTCAACTCACGTTATTCACTCTGTAGCAAATTTCTATACTTCTTCTCCTCATTCTCGTCTAAATCTGTGCTCTCCTGCAAACCACAAAATTATATTATTTTCTATTGCATCTTCCCAACATCATGTCAAGCGGTCGCATCGTGAACACCACGTGTAAGTTGTTATTTTTGTTTTGAATTTTTTCTTTTCGATTTCTTTATATGAGAAATAATATATTTTTTCCTCTACAGTTGGTGAAATGGATGAAGATTTCCAAGAAGAGTTGGTGGAACAATCAATGGAGGAAACAATAATTTCACAACACGATACGGCTAATGGTTTTATTATTAATTTCATGTTTGTATGTAATTTATATTCGTATTGTGATTGGTTACCTAAATCATAATATATATTTGATATAGGTGCGCCCAAACGGAATGTCAGAGGTGTTACGAAAGGCTTATCACTCCAAAAGAAATGTCAGCGTACTCCAAAATTAGGCGTGATTATACATCCGACAAGAAATCGGATTGTTGGCGAGAATGCTAAAGACTTCAAGACGGAAGCGTGTGTGATGGTAAAGCAATTTGCACAAGTTCAACACCCTCGTTGGAAAGACATCCCAATGGAAAACAAGAGGAAGATGTGGATTGGAATGAAGGTATACAAAAATATTTCTTTTCACTATCAATAGTTCATTCCATGAAATTAGTGGGCAAGTTTTCTGTGTTATCACGTTTATTTTGTGTTTTTCTAAGCAATTACCTTTTTCTTGCAGCAAAAGTTTAATCTGGAAGAAGACGTCCACGTCAAAAAAGTAGTATTTGCGCAATTCAATCGCCAATATAGGAGCTACAGGCATAAGTTGCACGTGCACTATCTTACAAACAAGGGAGAAAGAACTATCTTGGATAAGTCTCCACATGGAGTAAATCGTGAAGATTGGAAACTACTAATTGATTATTTTGAGAGCGATGCATTCAAGGTAATACAATTTTTTTAATTCATGTATGGTTGTGGTTGATAATGTTGATATACTTTGTTCGGTCGACATTGATTTTATTTATGTGGTATGTGATCTTTTGGTACTTTGGTTTCAATGAGCATATTTGGATTCTTGAAGCATAGTATGAACTAGACATGACCATGCCTATTGTGTAATTGAATGTTTAAATCTATTTTGAAATATACGTGACCATGCCTATTCTTCATTTGTCTACTGAAAGCTATTTGTAAAATATGCGTGATCATGTTTACTCTTTTCTGCCAAACTGTTGAACCTATGTCCAATATATGTGTGATCATGTTTATTCTTAGATTGTCTTACGTCTTTTTTTTTGCTGCTGAAAGCTAATTGTAAAATATGCGTGATCACATTTACTCTTAAATTGTATTCTACCCCACTGATGAAACCTATTTTGAAAATATGCGTGATCACGTTTATTCTTAGATTTTATTATGTCTTTTTTTTATTGCTGAAAGTTAATTGTAAAATATGCGTGATCATGTTTACTCTTAAATGATCTTCTACCCAACTATGGAAACCTATTTCTAAAATATGCATGATCATGTTTATTATTAGATTGTCTTTTGCCTTTTTTTTGACATGTTTCACGTGTATTGTTTGAAGAAAATTAGTGGGAGAAATAAAGAGAATAGACAAAAACTTACAATGAATCACTCATGTGGAACAAAATCCATTGCCCAAGCTTGCTATGAAGAGGTACATGATTATTAATGTTTGTCCAATCGAAATAGTGCATATTTGAATTATATGTTGTTAACATTAACATGTTTACGATATTAGCGTGATCCTGAAACTGGCGAGGAGCCTACTCGTACAGCCGCATGGAGAAAAAGTCGATACAACAATGAGAAAAAAGAATGGGTCGATGATGCTTCTAAAGAAGTTTATGTGAGTGCATATTTCTGTTTATGTGTACATATATATGTATAAAGTACAAATTCTAATATAAATTGTTATGTTCAGGAAAAGCTTATTATGTGTCAAAGTCTACCAGAAGACGGTGGAGAACCTATGACCGAGGATGAAGCATTCATAAAAGTTCTTGAAGAAGAAAAATCTAGCAGATTACGTGGATGTGGAGATGGGATCAAGCCAACTTCTAAAAGAGGAGAAAGGATAAATCTTGATCTTCAAAAGGAGAATGAAGAATTAAGAAAACAAAATCAAGAATTGGCAGCTCGATTTGAGTCCTTAGAAGCTCAAGTTAGTAACAATGAAGTCAACCTACAGACTCAAGTCGAAGCTGTTCTGAGAATGCGGCTCCCAGGTCTCATGCAAAGCTTGAGTCAAAATAGTGAAACTCCAAATTCCAATTAATGTCGTTTAGGTGTCTTTTAATGTATTTATTTCCAAACAATGTGATATGACGTTTAATGTGTTTTATGAAATATATTATTTTAATTTAATTTTCTCAATTTTTTTTTTATATATTTCATATTTTTAATGAAAGAAGAATTGATAATATTGTATATTAACTAGCAAATTAGATAAAAAAAATATTAAATGTGATGAATAATTTAAATTTAGTGACAAATTGTATAATTGACATTATATTAATATTGTGACAACCTTCAAAATTATTTTCCATCACTAAATTATTATCAATTTGTGACACTAATTATAGTGATAATAATTTATGTCACTATAGAATTTCTTTTAGTCACTATATTAATTTGTTTCAGTGTTGAAATAGATTTGTCACTAAAATAATATTGTTATAATGACAATAAAAAATATATATTTTGTGACAACTATACTGCGTGACATTATTACGGAATAGTAGTAACGATTGTATCATGTGACTAAATCGAGTCGTTTTAGTGACGGTAGCCACATGTGACTATATACAAATTGTTTTGGTGACAACTGTAGAATGTGACTAATTTATGTGCTTCTAGTGACGATAAAGACATGCGACTACATACCAAATTATATAGTGACAGTAAATAGACGTGACTAATTGATGGAGTTGTAGTGACGATAAAAAAATGTGACTATATATCGAATAATTTAGTGACAATTAAAATGTGTGACTACATAAGTGATTTATTGTGACAAATAATTCATGTCACTGAAACAATGAACTATAATGACGATCATTGTACGTGGCTATAAAAGTTCAATATTGTGATGACTAATTATTGTCACAACATCATCATCTTCAGTGACAAGATCATCTGTCACTATACTTCAATATGTAGTGACGTTATTTTTGTTGTTGTCACTAATACTTTTAGTGTCGGTGCATACAGTCTCGACTCAACGACGAACACAAAAGTCGTCACTAAGCACTTATAGTGACAATTTTGATACATACAGTGACAAAAAATGTTGCCACTAAAAACAGTTTTTTTTGTAGCTTGAATATAGTTGAAAAGTCTTACTTCGCGTATAGAGGACTTTAAGAAAGGATGTTGATTTTAGAAACTAGGCTTCAAGGTTCAGAATCTCCAGAACGTTCTCAATGATAGCTTTTAGATATTAAGAGGAAAGTGGAGACTTTAGACCAAAAGTACCTTTTGCAGCCATGTACAAAACTTACCAAGTTCGGAAAAGTATTTCCGGGTGACTGAGAAGTAATTGTGTTGGACCTGGCCAGCCCACATGACCAAAATCTCAGTAGTCGTCATATATGTGTTTCTAAACCTATATATTTTAAACCTTTATCTGAAAAGCCAAACGGGTTCAGACTATTAGGTCATTTTATTTCGACCATTTAGTCAATTCATTTCTACCCCATGACAATTCTTTTTCAGTTGTTTAGCAATTTGCTTAAACATCTTGCCTAATTTTCGTTTGTGTTTTAAATCATTGTGATTTATTAGTCGTTGGTAGATTTTCTGTGACCTAAAGACAAACAAGTATTTACCAGATTAATCAGTCAGACACTTGTGCCTCGACCAAGGGTCAAGCACGCGATACATCATACATATAGACCATCTCTTATGGATTTAATAGAATGTTAATTGTGTATTCCAAAAACTTTGAACGCTTCAATGTTTTTGTATGCCCCTATGTTGGATTAGTTATTTTAACTAGTATTAGTACAAAAATGTTGGTCCACTAGTCGTTCGTGACTAAGTTCTTTTATGATGACTTGCTAGACAGATAGTCCATCATGGGTAGTGCTTGAATAGACCAATAAATCTAGATTCAGAAGTTGATGTAAAAGTGCTCATCGAAGTAATTTTCCCATGTCTATATGGCGACCTTATCAGTCTTTTACGGCAAGTCAATTCTGCCATGTTAATTATATGTTTGTGTGAGAAAGAGTATGAGCAAGAATGAGGATCAAGAATCGGTGTGCAGAATTGATGATATGCATTAATACATTTTGTAATGCACTGATGACTATATGTCAACTCATCGAAATTCCACCAAAATAAGGGCGTCCGAGACGAGGAGGAAGAATTCCCTGAGATGGTGGAAGAGGCCCAGTACCAGGGCTAGAACAAAACATGACCCCACCACCCATACAACCAGAACGTAGAATAGAGGAACTATCTCTACGACAAAACCACTTGTCTTCAGTAGGATAAGAAATCCATCGGAAGTTGAGACTTGGGTACAAACTATTGAGCGCATTTAAATTTCTTGCGTTGCACATATCAGGAACGTCTTACTTGCGTATCCTCTCAGTTGCCTGGGTCAGCTGAGTTCTGGTTGAAAACAAGGAGGAAAACGATGACAACCAAGCAGTTAGGGAATTTAACGTGGGATCAGCTTAAGACCGAAATATATGACAAGTATATATACCTAAGAGCTATCACAAAAAGAAAGAAATTGAATTTTATAATCTGAAGCAGGAAGAAATGACAGTTACTCAGTATGATAGAATATTTTGTGATATGTCAAGATACATGCTAAAACAAGTAGACACGGAAGAAGAGATGGCTGAAAAATTTGTGTGTCGATCTATGACACGAGGTCAGGATGACTTGGCAAGCCTTTGAGGATTGTGTTACACGAAATCACATAACAGAGCGATAGATATTGAGACAGCATTGGCGAAGACAAAAGACCAGTAACAACGCGTATGTCGGCACCTCCACATGACTAAAATCTCAGTGATTGTCAATCAGGATTTTAATCTTGAAGAAGAGCGTCATCCCAATAAATAGACTTGTACTATATAGTTGTCACAATAAGATCTTCCCTTATCACGATGAGTATAGTGACGATTATAACGACTTAGTTTGTCATTAGCTTTTAACCACTAGAAAGTGGTGTTTTCACAATTAGAAGGATGCATTAAACATCAAACTGTCTTTTGACCTTCAAATCGGTAGTAATAAAGCTACTTTTGGAATCTCGAGCGGAGAGCTGGAACAATTACCAAGTATGATGAACTTTTCAATCGAATGTCAAGGCATGCTCCATGATGGTGGACACCAATAAGAAACGCGTAAAGAAATTTGGAAATGAATTGTACCATGAGATATTGAATTTCCCTAGCAAGCCAGACAAATTTTACGCACAAATAAGAAATGAGTGAGACTCTCATATTTAGTCATTGCTACCAATGGGTAAAGGGAAGCTCACGCATAGTCAAGGTATACACTACGTTAAGTTGGTGGTAAAAAAAAAAAAAAAAAAAAAATGTGATAGCAGTAACAATTGCCAAGCGAAAAAGAAGCCATGACAGGAGCAATCATCCCATCAACAGGGCTAAGAAAGCCAATGTACTCGTAAACAGATAGAGGATAACCAGTAGAGGGTCCTGCCCTGTCCAAAATGTAACAAGAACCATGAGAGGTTCTACAAGACTGGCAATGATAGCTGTTACATAGTAGCTAGAAGGGGCATTATGCAAACTGTTGCTCGAATAAGCAAACAAGGGACGGGCACCAGGCTGAACCCGCCTGCTCAAGCTCCGCATTTGTGACCAATCCAAGATTTTCCCCAACCACACTAAGAGCAGCAACAACAACAACAACATCATGAACAGCCCCGTCATGCTAGGGCTTATGCTAAAACAGAAACAACCCGAGAATACTTGAAAAAAAAAAAAAAAAAAACTAGCACTACTCTGGTGGTACTTCTGTTTGACGTGGGTGCTTCACATACTTTCATAGCAAGTATAGGTGTTGACACCCTAGGACTTAAAACGGAAAGAGCTAATCAAGATTTGAGTAAATCTTCATAAATATATGGGTGACGAGTCGGCTTCGAAGGCACCATGCAGAAAGGCTCTAAAAGAATTGGAGGAACTCGAAATCCAACTTCAAGAACTTTAGATCTTGGATTTATCAGACCCAGTGTATCGCCTTGGGATACACCTGCACTTTTCATGAAGAAGAAAGGTGGCACACTGAGAACGTGTATAGACTACAAAGAATTGAACAAGGTGGCACTCAAGAACAAATATTCATTATCTAAGATAGTTGATTTTTATCAGCTCAGATGAGCGATTGTATTCTCATATATATAAATTTGAAGATCTAGATACCATCAACTAAAGATTCGACCTAAAGATATATTTAAGACGACCTTCCGAACCGGATGTGGCCAATACGAGTTCGTGGTGCTGCCATTCGAATTGATCAACGCACCAGTAATGTTCATGAACCGAGCATTTCACCATTACTAAGACCAATTTGCCTTAGTTTTTTTTTTTATAGACAATGTATCGATCTACTCAAATAACGAGATCTTAATTTGAGATAAAAGAGATTACTCGAACTATGGAAGGATTATGGATGTAATATTAACTACCATCCCGGAAACGCTAATGTGGTAGCTGATGCCTTCAGTCGTAAGATTCAATCTATGTTGGGATCTTTCCTCACTTATCAGGGGGAACTCATGAAAGATTTTTGTAGAAAGAGTTTAATAGTGGTTAAACCACCAGAATTAGTAGGAGGAATTAATACCACGATGGTAGTAATACCCAATTCTAAAGGAAAGGTGCTAGATGCACAAAGAAATGGTGAGATCTTGGAGAGAATACGTTTAGCAATAAGAATAGGCAAGCCTGCACATTACCACGAGACGTCGGATGATGCGTTAATGTTTGAAGAAAGATAGTGTATCCCACATGATGAGAAACTCAAAAATGAGGTAATGAGCGGGGCTCATTCCACGTTATATACTGCCCACCAGGGAAGCACAAAAAGTACTAGGACTAGGAAGGAAAATTTTAGTGAATAGATATAAAGAAAGATATAGCTTCATTTGTTGAGAGATGCCTAACATGTTAACGAGTGAAGGCTTAACACCAAAGACCATATGATGAGTTACACCCATTGGAATTTCCAGATTGGAAGTGGGAGCATTACAATGGATTTCGTGGCTAGTTTACAAAGTCGAAAAGAGGGAACACCGCCATTTGCGTAATAGTGTAGTGACTCACGAAATGCGCTCATTGTATAACAATACCAATTAGATACTAATCGAACAAGCTAGCCTAGTTGTATACCCGAGAAATTGTGCGTTACACGGTGTGCCCGTGACAATCACTTATGGATGTTTAAGAGAACAATTCAGGCTATCGGAGATTCGAAGTTTACATCCAGGTTTTGGATGAACTTGTAGAAGGAATTAGGCACGAGGTCAAATTTTAGTGTTGTCTTCCATTTACAAACGGATGGACAGTTTGAGAGAACAATTCAAACTCTCGAAAAAGTGTTAAGAGTAATAGTACTAGACAGAGGTTTAAGTGAGGAATCAGTGTTGTCATTGATTTAGTTTGCATATGATAATAACTATCAGGCAACCATCGATATGACGCCTTATGAGGCAGTATATGAAAGAAAATGCAGATCGTTACTTTACTGGGCAAAGTAGGTGAAGGAGAATCTTAGGACCAGACATGCTCAGCGAGATGATCGAGATAGTTCGATTGTCAGAGAAAGAATAAAAGAGGCGATAGAATTTTTTTTTACTTTGATACGCGCCGACCTGAGTTACATCTTTAGTAGGAGACAAGGTCTTCCTAAAAAGCCATCTCCCTCCAAATGAATAATTAGGTTTGGTGTCAAAGGTAAGCTTATGTCACGATTTCTGGAACCTTAGGAGATTCTAGATAAAATAGGCCTAGCGGCTTAGGATTCGCGTTACCGCCAATTTATGGGAATGCCCAATGTTTCCACACATCCCAACTTAGGAAGTATGTTTTCGATCCAAAGCACGTGATCTACCAAAAGAAGATGATTCTTAGCCCAGATTGAGCTATAAAGAAAGGCCAAAAGCCATCTGGGATCAAAAAGTGAAACAACCCAGGAGCAAGTCTATCACTTTAGTAAAAGTCCAATGGAGACACCATGGATAAGAAAAAGCAACGTGAGAACTCGAAAGCAAGATGAGAGAACTTACCCAAAACTTTTACGATGATATGCAAATTTCGGGATGAAATTTTTGTTAAGAGGGGTAGTATGTAGTAGCCCGCTCTTTTATTTATGATTAAGACCAGTAAATCGATAATTATTATTGCATCTTTCAGTAATTGAAAAGCCTAATAATTATTTATATTTAGAATTCAACTAGGATTATAAATTATATGAATTCTTTGCCTATTATTATTTTTTTTTAGTTATGCTTGTTAGCTTCGCGTGAGAGAATCGGGATATGAATTATTGAGCCAGTTAATAATTTATATTTTCAAATCTATAACTGACTTAGCAAAGTCAACTTAAAGTTGTTATTTTATATGCGATAGAGATTTTATTTCTATTAGTTACTTGAAAGTCGTGATTTAATTCCGACTAATGAGAACGAGTTAAATTAGTTATTTAATTCGTAGAGATGTTATATCGAAGCATAGTCATTCAGCAAAACCTAGAACCAATTTTATAGATATGCGATGATACAAAGAAATTAGATTTTCGGATACAACTTTACACAATGACTGTAGGGAATTATTTACATCACCACTATTCCCTACTTACAATCAAAACCTATCACTATCACAAAACACTACAGCTACATACCTACAAGCATGCGGAAGATCACGCGTGAGAATAAAAAGAAGAAAAATGAGAGAAGATCAATCAGCCGCAACTCTACCGATTCTCTCTCAAAGCTTTCACATGGCATAGAGGACTAGATACTCAAGTATAGATACCAAATTCACGCCTTTAACAATTCAGCAGCAAACTTCCTTCTTGAATTTCAACCTGCATTCAGTATGAAAGCAATCCACAGTTTATTTCAGTTCCTATCCTCTGGATTCAACAACAGCAGTCAGCAGCAGCCAACCATGCACCAAACATTCGCAAAGCATTCGAGGTATTCATTGAGCTCCATATACCACTTTCTCATCATACATGCTCTACACTTAAGCATGATAAACAAACTACTATGGCTAGTTTTACCCACTGCATAATCGAATTATAGAAATGCTAGAGCTCAATAGAAATATGAACTGGGTTTACAACAAACTTTGAGTTTCGTTCACAATAGAGTATTAAGAATGAACTTAGCTTTCATTAAGGAGGGGAGGCTGTCCTGTTTCGCCGAACCGAGGAGCATCGGCGGAGGCAGAGCTCTGCTGCTCGTCGGGCGAGATCAGGGGAGAACCCGGCGACGACGACGGTGAGGCTCTCGCCGAATCACAGAGCGGCGACGCCTTGTGGAAAGAGAAGCTAGGGCTCAATTCTTTTGAGTTGTGTATCCTGAAATTGCGGAATTGAGAGAAGAAACGATGGTGCGTCGGCCTCACCATCGCCCGGAAGAGCAACGACGGCGGTTCGCGGTGCTTTCACCCAGCACCGACAGCGACGGAAAGAGCCGACCTCGTCGGACCTCAGAATGGCAACAGAAGCGACCTCGCTCACTGGTTTTCCGGTGACGGCGGCGGAGGCGATTTCTGATTCAGGAAATTAGGGCTCACCTCTTTTCTACCTCGCATCTGTGAAGTGAGAGGAGGGACGCCAGCTTTCAGGAGATGAACGGCGCCGCTCCCAGGCGGCGATCTCTCGCCGGAATTCCAGAGCCGCGGAGGCGCGACTGATTTTATGGAAACAGGAGCGGCAACCTTGTTTGTGAGCAGAGGAACTGAGATCGAAAAGAGAGTGAGGGACAAGGCTGAGTTCAGCCGAAATTTTGAGGGGAGAGATCGAAGGATGAGAGGGCGGCCTCGTCGGCCTCGCCGGAGCCGTTCGCGGCGGAGCTCGCGTAGAGCGGGCGAGAGAGAGAGAGGTCTTGAGAGATTTGAGAGAACAAGACCGACTGATTTGAGACGAGAGAGAGAAAGAGAGGACCGAAAGTTGGGGAGCTGGGCCTTGATTTATTTTGGGCCGCTTCTCATTGACTTTGGGCTGAATTTTATTAACTCAAGCCCAATTGTTTTGTTAAGGATGGGCCTGCTTTACCTTATTTTCATTGGGCCGCAGCCATTTTTCCATATTGGGCTGAGTTTTAATATATTAAAAGCCCAGCTGCATTTATTAATTGGATCCTTATTATTTTCTATTGGGCTGAGAATTATTAAAGGAATTGAGCCTCACTCATTCTATTTATTTGGACTATTGTATTATATTAACTAGGCCTTGTTTGATTTATTTATTTGAGCCCAACAATTTATTATTTATTCATTTGGCCAAGATTTATTTAATTACTTAAGCCAATGAATTATTTCAATTGGGCCGTTCATATTAATTATTAGGCGCACGGCTTATGTCGAGCCTTTTAATTATTTAAACCTACAACAGTACTTTCTTCTATTTATTAAGCCCGATTGAGTTTTACGAGAATAAAAGCGAGTAAGTCGAAGTATTTATTTATTCGTTTCTATCGACTACGAGGAGCGGGGTATATTTAATCGGCGGAGTAGAACACCCTGCAGAGAATGGATTAATTTTAGTTAATTATCCGGCTTCATGAGACGAGACTTAGCTTTTGTTTAAATCCAATAGCCTGGATTAACAATAGAAATTCCCCGGTTATTATTTCAGAATAATAATTCATGCATAAGAGGATCATGCATTGTTAATTTCATATTCTCATTATTTGAGGATTTTGCTCGAGCAGTATCTTATTTATATTCTCGTAATAAAGGTCAAGCACGAGATTAATAATCAGGCAAGGAGCTACTGTACCACAGAAAGTTTCTATCAGGTGGGCATTACTTTCATATATATCAAATGAGTTTAAATGTTACGTTCAAGCAAGTTATTTCATGACTAAATTAATTGAAGTTATTTCAAATATTGTCTTGCCATAAAATGTTTCAATTTCAGTATGATATCTATCTGATGTGGCTTTTATCATGTAATCGAATTCGGGTCTTGAGCAGTTGATAGCTATCCTGCCAGGGCTAGTGTACACCAGTGACCGTGAGTCATCTAGCGGGTTGGCCGGTCAAGTGACCGTGAGAGGTGGCCACCTCTCCGGCACACAGTTCCAGATATGATAGATTACAAGAGAACTTAGACTGCAGTCGAACTTTAAGAATCACAAATGAATTTAGTAAGCTTGGGCCTTTTAGCGAAAAACTCCCTTGCTGTACTGTTTATGATGGCATGACAATTTACAATTTTGAAGCATGTATTTTTATACTTAGGCATACGTGCCCACTGAGTACTTTTGTACTCAAGCCCTGCATATATTTCTAAATGTGCAGGTTGAGCAGCTGCTGATGGTGATGAAGTGACGAGCGGGACTCTTTTGTCTTATTATATATTAATGAACTCTAGGGTTACATGTCTTCATACATGTATTCAGAACCTTATTCCGCTGCGTACTCAAAAGTTTTATGTTATTTTGACTAAGTCGGAGTTATCCGAACTTACTAGTTATTTGAGTCTATACAACGAAATCTCCGTTATATTATAAACATTCCTTTTGTTAACAATGATGAAATGCGATCCTTCCTTGTTTGATTATCCCCTTTCTACCCCGCTTCTAATCTCCCTCCATTAGTCACGATTTCCCGGCTTAATTATCCTTAATTAAGTCCGGTCGTGACAATAAATAAGACATATTTGTTAGATTATCACCACTATTTATTTATAAACAATTTCCATCCCAAAACACTTCCTCAGTTCTTCGGATTTCCTGCAAGTTGAGCATTATTATTGCAAATGACTGAAATTCCTTGACAAACATCACTAACCATATCACTCCCTGTGGTAAATTTCTGCACCCAATTTATACGATAACTATTATCAGCAATAGATCAATAATGAGACACCTATTCAAACATTTAAGAAAGCAATAACTGTCAGAGAAAGGGTGAACTTCCTAAATACTAAGGCCCAGTTTGATTTCTTAGTTAAGGCTAGTTTAGGTCCTTAACTGGGCTTATTTTTTCATTTGGTAACAAAGCAACTTTTCATGGGAAGTCCATGATTAAGGTTGGGCCCGCACTAAAAAGCACTTTTCATCCCTCATACGAAACCAGCAGGGACCCCAGGTTTATTAATCTGGAGAGAGAAATGTGCTCAAGATTAAAAATTTCATTACAACTCTACCCCCAAAATGAAATTGAAACCATTTGAATTTTTAGGTCTGCGCCGCTCATTTGCAAAAAGCTCATGTAGTCTCTGAAAGGAACGCCACGCCCTACAGTTCAACGTCGCTGCGAAAGAGATTTCCGACGGAAAAAAAAATATTTTCCGTGTAAGGATTACACCTCTGAGTTCTTCTCTCCAATGTTTATTTGGATTGTCCATTTTTTGTTTCACAAGTCCGTCCCTACACTCAAAAATTTTGATTTTCTGTTTATGATTCCTTTGTAGGGTTGGTTAATTTACTTCTCTCCCTATCTCGGCGTCTCATCTAGTTGTGGTGTTCTGGTACATTTTATTCCGGCGACAAGCGGCGGCTAGGTTTATCCAGGTGAAATTACTGCCCATTTACACACAATTCTTCAAATAATCTACTTTAATCGCTAAGAATTGTTTAATAATGTTCTCTGGCCTAATTCACAATTTCTTGTTGGGGTCCATATTTGAATCGATACGCGACTGTTTATGATCTTTTTTGGTGAATTTTTGTTGCTGTTTGGTGGTGGTAGCATTGAATTGAGGTTTTCTGTGTTGCGTTTATGATGTTTTTGGGTGAATTTTGTTGTTGTTTGGTGGTGGTAGCATTGAATTGAGGTTTTATGAGTTGGGTTTTGTTTGAATTTTCATCTTTTTATGCACTTGTGTGGACAGTATCATGTCGACTTTGGGGCGCAAGAAAGCTTGTATATATCTTGTTGTGGAGGAAATCCTCCATGAGCAAATGTTGCAATTGACCGTGGTCCTTGATTCAATTGAGAAGGCAGGGTCACGAAAAAGAAAACGTAATGGGAGAAATGTAGCTTATGGTATACTACACAGAATTCCCGATCAAGTGAAGCACTTGAATCAAATGATAGGTTTTAGTGATGTCGATTGTGTTATAAATCTTAGGATGGATAGAAATACTTTCGGTAAACTGTGTCGACTTCTGAGGGATTTAGGTGGGTTGACGGATGGTCGTTTTGTGACCGTTGAGGAGCAAGTTGTTGTATTTCTTTCTGTTCTAGCTCATCACAAAAAAAAAAACAAAGTGGTTAAATTTGATTTCTGGAGAAGTGGGCAAACAATTTCGCACTATATTCATGTAGTGTTGCGAGCCATTTTGAAATTACATGTAATTCTTTTGGTAAAGCCAACTGCTGTGCCGGAAGACTCGACGGATCCACGTTGGAAATGGTTTAAGGTAATTGTTAAACTATTTCCTTTTTTTGTTAGCACAGTGGATGTTATATGTAACAATAGTGTATAATTGTTGTTTTCATATATTTGTGTATAGGGTTGCTTGGGTGCATTAGATGGTACCTACATCAATGTCATGGTACCCAACAATGACAAGCCGCGCTATAGAACGAGGAAGGGTCAGATTTCAACCAACACTCTCGTAGTTTGTGACAGGAATTTGAAATTTGTTTATGTCTTGCCCGGGTGGGAGGGGTCACCTGCGGACGCACGAATACTGCGCGATGCCCTTAATCGAGTGAATGGATTTAAAGCACCCAGAGGTATAATTCCTTTTTAATGCCTTTTTATATGTTTTCTGCCAATAATTTATTTTATTAATGGGTGTAACACTTCACTGCTTTGTATTAATGGCTTGTATTGTTTTTGGCTTGTTTGATTAATGTTAGGGTCATATTATCTTTGTGACAACGGGTACGCGAATAGTGAAGGGTTTCTAACGCCGTACAAGGGTGTTAGGTACCACCTTAAAGAGTGGGGGCCAACGGCTGCACGTCCTCGAAATGCGGATGAGCTGTTCAATTTGAGGCACACACGAGCTCGGAATGTAATTGAACGCGCATTCGGTATAATGAAGATGCGATAGGGTGTATTGCGCAGCAGCAAATTTTACCCCGTCAAAGTGCAAAATAGGCTTATCATGGCGTGCTTCCTAATAAATAATTTTATTAGGAATGAGATGATCGTGGATCCAATTGAACAGGCATTCGACAATCTACCGATGGAGAATGAATTTGCAGAGCCGCATCACGATGATTATGTGGAAGTTGTTGAACCCTCGACCGAATGGGCTGCAACTCGAGACGCCATGGCTCAAGCAATGTGGCAACAATATGTTGCACTTCACTAATGTAGCTCATAGTGGCAGTTGAACCCCCCCTTGTGACTCTCATTAGATATTGTTTTGGGAATGTCTGCCTTTAAAATTCAGTTTCGAATGTTTGATGATTAAACCTTGACATGTTAGTATGTTGGTTTCAATTATGTTGGATATTATGAATTATGTTGTATATTGATTTGTCTTCTGTTTTCTACCATGAATAGGTTTGATGGATGCACAAGTTCCTCGTATTTATCTGAATGCTCCAATGTGCCCGCGTGGCCATGGGAGGATGTTACTGCTGTGCGCGAGTATGAATGCGCAAAATGCCGGACGTTACTACTACAAATGCCCAGTGAAAGGCACACATGTGGGATCTTTCTTTTGGTGTGACGAATTTCACAACCAAGGACATGCCCCAGCATTTCAAAACATGCCCCAAATGAATCCAACATTTCCTCGCAATCCTGCAACTCGATCAGATGCATCATCGAGGCCTGAAAGCAGCGGTTTGGACTATGGCGACGCGCAGTTGCCTGTTATAGGAAGAGCGATGCCGGAGAACGAGCAACAAATCAATTTTATCTTTATGGCAATGATGTTTATATTGCAGGGGTTTATCATTGGGAAGCTTGTGTGAAATTTCTTCAACTGAATTTATTAACTCTTGAATATGAATGATTCTTTTGGTATTCAGTAGTTTTTTATAAATGTTATTTAATCTGAGACTTTATATTTCGAGTAACTGCACTTCAATTTTATAAATCTGGTCTATATAATCTGTTATATAATTAGCAACTTCTTATATAAGTGATACAATATCTATATATAGACAAATGTTATATTTTTTCATAAATTATTTAATAATATTCCCATTTAATAATATTTTTTCACATGATATTTTTGGAAACTTTACCTCACATGATGATTCTTTTTCTGCGCTCACAATATAATTAATTATAATTATTTACACTACTATTTAATTAATTCAATTTTAGCAATATCTAATGTTTACCTCTTTCAAAAAGATAGTATGTATTAATTTGTAATTTATCCCATAATTTAACAAATTATGGGATAAATATTTTAGGAAGTAGAGTTTTCCTTAAAATGAGGAACTGCAATTTCACTTTTATAATTTTTTTTGTCTTATTTCTAATATTTTAATCATTCAAATTATGTATTTTACATTTATTTTATATTTCAAATAATTTATTAATATTAGTAAGGCCGAAATTAGTCTGGTGTACTAATGAAACAGTAATTAATACCAAGCATGCAAATTCCCATCTGAAGAATCATTAACTCTCATCCAATAATATTTGTTATCTTCGCATACCAAAAAAGTCAAGCAATTTGATTCGCTGAAATGAATTAATTAGTTGTTGCTGGAGAGCTAATGAAATTAATTTCATGCAGGGGATTTCTCCCAACTACCATCTGCCATGAATTAAAGTTTCCCCTTATATAAATCATGGAACTCATGGTCAACTCCCCATTGCAGAAATAGGGTTTTACTTCAAAGAACTCTCCCACTCTTGCGCCAACATGAAGCGAACTGACATTCCCAAACAACATGTCTTCTTCTATGACGCAATCTGGAAACAGGAGATGGACAAGATGTTACTCAACAAAATTCTCATGATAGAGCAGGAGACCGGGATTAAAGGTGAGAGTTTTATTTTTTTTTACTTGCAAAATATTTTACTTTGCTTTCTCACCTTCTTTATTGTTTGTTCTTTCTATATTGGACCTATATAGCTGGGGCTGGAGTTCATAGTCCAACGGTAATACGACATGCAATGGAGGACATTAACAGGGTGTTTAACAAATCAATCGGTTTCGTCGACATCAAAAATAGGCTGGTGGCGCTAGAGGGACGTTATGATACCTTCCAAAAAATTATGCAAATGAGCGAAACTCGTTGGGATCGGGAACTAAACCGTATATTTGCAACCGATGTAGTTTGGGATAAGATATTCTCGGTGACTAAATTCTGCAATGTTTATATTTCAATTATCTTGCTGTGTATTTGTTGTGGCCTCACTTTTGTTTTATTTTCGCATTTGTCTTTGCTTATAGGAGAATGTTTGGGCTCAAGCTTACTATTATTCTGGAGAACCGGAGTATAACAAGATGTGCGCCTTGTTTGGCCCTAAGCACATTAAGATGGAGCCAACTCATGAAGTTATCGAGATCGGTTCTACGATGAATACTATTGTCATATCCGACGACGATGAAGTTAGCTCTCCGGTGGTTAATGTCAAAGGTAAAGTCACCCGTAAGCTGTGTTATGATGACTCGGAGTCCAGCTCCGTCCCTCAGAAACGAAGTACTGGAATTGCACCGAACAATTTGTTCCCACCCCGTAACTCCTTCCATTCAAAGCAGTATGCCGAAGTCTCTGCCCCCGAACCAAACGAAGCAAGTTCTTGTGCTAGTTGTAGTCCATTTAAGTAGCTAACATGAACTCATGATGCATGTGTTCCTATTTGAAAATTTATGTTTGTGTTTCTGTTTTTAAACTTTTTGGATGGGCTGTTAGGTTAATTGTTCTGCCCATGTTCATGGTATTTCGCTTTCAAGTCTCCATTTGTATACCATGTCTTTTTTTGTGGGTTAAAGCCGTAAAGATCTGCGTCTTAAGAACCATTTGCTTAGTAGCAGTGTCAATGCTAATTTCAGTTATCTTTGCATATCATTCAATTATGATAGTTTTCTAGTGTTCACCTATTTTTTTTTTTAACAAACCGTAAAACCAAGCATTAAGACTTTCAATAATGCAATTATAGGCAACAAATAAATAACGGAAATGCATTGATAAAACTTCAAATGAAGTGAGTTTGCAACAAAGGTGAATCTAAAATTGCAGAAGGGAAAAACAACAAAATACCAGTTCGCAGACAAACATTCCAAAATACTGAGCTTGCTAAATCAAATTCCAAGTCCAAGCATGTTTAGCTCCAAAAAAAAGCACAACCTAAATAATTTTACTTGTAGCTGCCTTCGAGCAGACGCCTCGCATAGGCTGGGCGTGCTTCAGTCGGCAGCCCACGAAAAATTTCGAGGCGCTCAACTTTGTAGGCTAGAAGCTCACATACGTCGAACTTCTCATCCAGCGAAAGGCCTGGAATATCACCCAATTGCTCAAACACTTCTTGCCGGGCCTTTCCCATGTCGAACTCGTAACCAATTCGGTTCGCCAAGTTCGCCAGCCTCATATCGGTAGTACGATTTATCTCGCAAAGTACCTCACAAACACCAATCATCTCATCGCGCAGACGGCGCTTCCTGACGGCAGTTAGACGACATGTCGTCTCCTTGCTGCTTTGTCCCACACTCTCTTCAACCATCTCAGGCCCCTCTATGTCGTCGAGACTGACATGGTAATCTGACTCCGGAGTGAGTTGTGTCAAGTTTTCACGGCGTTGCATATCATTCACCGTATCCATAAGGTCCTCAGCATGCTCCCCGGTAGCCCTATCCTTCCCAAAAACCTCTTTCCAGTCGCCCAACATAGGCCAAGGTTTGTACCTCATCAATCTCGCATTTGGATCACACTGCAAATTAGTTCGAAAACACATAAGTATCATTGATAAACTGTTGTTTTTTGAATTAGTATGTGGTCAGAAAATACCTTGACAATTTGTTCCATTGCTCATTCGTACAATCAATCATATGATCACCATTCGTGTTGAAACCGATCCCGCTGCGCCCTAGCATAGCCGACAAGCTAGAGTAGTTCTTTTTCCAAGCACATATCTTGGAGTTGATATGCGGATTTCCCTTCAGGTCGGTATCCGGAAACACTTGCCTCATCGCATCCTCCAGTTTCGTGAGGTATCCCGCCCTAAAGCCGTTATCCGACTTCCAACCTTGCACTACCAATTCCTTAAGCGAGGTTAGCAGCGTTTTCTCCTCCTTACATGTCCAGCTCCGACGTGTTTTGTCGGTCTTGTTAACACGGATACGACCACACTCGGTGCTTCCTAAAACAAGTTCAAAATGAATTTATAAAAACCAAAACATCACCTATTATCATCAATATAGATACGGCATCGTCACCAAGAAATAACAAATAAAAACTCTTTAGCATTGATAATGACACATAATACACAAATAAGCAAACAACATTGACAATGACAATAAGAATAACAAAGCATCACATATTATCATTAGATACAAACACGGCAGCAGAGGACAAATATTTCCCAAAGTTTTAACACCAAAATGATCGAAAAAAACATCGCACGGTACAAAAATATTTACAATCATTCACAACATTTATCTGTACAGAAAAAGCATTCACAACATTTCTCATTCACAAACAGATTCACGAACGAAATACTTTTTTCATTATGATCAACAACCCAGAAGAATTATTAACAAAACAAAAAACCATCAGTATAGAAAAAAAATTTGTAGGAGTTGAGAGATCACTAGCCTTGCTGCGTTGAAGCCATTTTGATTGTGATTATTCGATTTGCTTATCTCAGAATAGTTTGAGGAGTGAAGAGTCGTGGAGACTGTTGGGATGTATATATAAGCCCAAAAATTCCCCCCAATTTCAGAGTTAGGCGGGAGAAAATTTAAGAAGGGTACGCTTGGAATTTAGAAAATATAGTGAGGATATTTTGGTAATCCTGATATATAGCAGAGCCCTTAAACATGAATACCAAATGGTGGGCTATGGATAACAAGGCTGTTGTCTTGGGCTATCAAATGCACAGCCCATATCCCTTAGCGACCCACTCATAGTTACATTTGCTGGAGTTTACTTAGATTGTCTTATCCTAACTAAGAAATCAAACTGGGCCTTTCACTCCATCAATCTATACAAGTATGTTTTCCTACAAAACAATTAAAATGTCAGCCTGCAAGCTTGTTCTAAGGTGAAAGCTCCATTGCTTTCCAACCCAGTTTACATGTTTCATTTAAAATGAATGCATGTTATTTTCAGTGACATTTCATTAGTTATTATACCAAGCAAATAGCCGGATAAGTAATCTGGGATTTGGAACTAAATCTCATATGTCTTGACATTCACTTAATTATAAATGTTGGTAATATCTACTCCCTCCGTCCACCAAAGATATGCCATAAAAAATATGCCACATTCATTTTTAGTAGTAGAGTCCACACCATTCCACTCACATTTAAAGTAGGACCCTTACTCCACTACCAATTTCACTCACATTTTATTAAAACTCGTGCCGAAAGTAAAGTGGCATATTTTTGATGGACGGAGGGAGTATAAATCAGTCAAGTATCTATAAAATGTCGCAATAACATACGAAATAGCATATCATACTCTTTTTAAAACACACCAACATATAACCCTGATTCATATAATATAAAAACTAGTACGTAACCCGTCGAAATTCGACGGAAAATTATTTTAAATTATTATTTACTCACTCCATCCTTCAAAATTATGCATACTTTTCCTTTTTGGTACGACCACCCCCAAAATTATGCATACCCTATTTTTAGACACTACCCCACATATAATTCTTACAATTTTGCCCTTTTAACTTACATTATTTACTCATAATCTACTTAATAATATCCTCACTGTGGGACCTTTTCTCCACTATCAATACTACAAACTTCCATGCATAATTTTGGGGGACGGGGAAGTATTATTTTTGTATAAATAATTATTTATATATAAATTATTTTTAAATTTATTTAATTTAAGATGATATAGTTGAAATTATATTAATCTGGATCATATTCCTCAATTATATGTTAACCTTTTTGTTAGAATAATAAATATTCTTTTTATATAAATGTTTATTTAATAATATTTTGGAAAAATGTCAATATTGAAGATTTTATTTCATCTGAGCATCATCTCGTCTGAACCACCCTTTAGGATCATATCATCATCTAAAGCCCGAAAGACGACATCTAATGTTTGAACACCAAACTTTTGAGAATCATCTCGTCTAGACCTTAAAATACAAAAAATAAACTTTTATGCGTCAATTTTTTTAACATCACTATCTGGAGGTTTAATAATCAAATTTGACTTGTGAGATTGTATGATTTGGAGCTTCTAATATCATAACTAACTTGTAAACATCATTTTGTATGGAACTTGAAAAAATCTTGACAAACTTTTATGCATTATTAGCTTCAAATATTATAATTGGGTTCCAAAAATTATCTCGTTTGGAGTTTGAAATAACAAATTTAACTTGTGAGTATCATCATTTAATTGGGTTCCGAGAATCATCTCGCTTGGAGCAATTCAAATTGTATTAGTCTCAATCATTCCACCAATTAAATATAGATTTTTAATTTGGAGAGCAAGAGCTTCTTCTTGTATAAGTTTTATTTTAGTGAAATCTTATAAAAAAAAAATCAATGTGAAATGAGGTGATTTATATGAGTTCTTCACTTGATTGAGATTATTATAAATTTAATACATAATTAAAGATTTCTAATGTATTTTAACATCATATCCTCTATTGTTCTTTATCTAAATTCTTCATTTATGCATTACCAATTTCATAATTTATCTATTATTATTATTATTATTATTATTATTATTATTATTATTATTATTATTATTATTATTATTATTATTATTATTATTATTATTATTATTATTATTGACGAAACTGAAACAAATAAAGTTTTTAGATATGAAAAATATATTTTCTTCCCTATACAAAAAAAATGTACGGATATATTTTATAAAAAATAAAAATAAAATTTTAATTATTTTGATAGACATAAAATAAGATTTTGTTTTAACGTAATCAGGTTATAGAATTTGTGCCTTATTATTCAAACATGTAAATCAATGACCGAACAAGTTTATAATTTACATACACGTGCATGTCTCAATTCAAACTCAATTTAAAATTGATTTTATTGAAAATTAAGAATATATATATATATATATATATATATATATATATGTATATAAGTTCATACAGTATAATATAGTGCAACATATACATATAATATATACGCTTTTGAGAAATATAAAATTAATAACAAATATATATCTAATCACTAACATTCAATTAAAACCATTTATTTTATACTCCCTCCGTCCCACGAAGCATGACTCAGTTTTCTTTTTGGTTTGTCCCACGAAGCCTGACCTGTTTCTAAAAATGGCAAAAACTTTACCCTTTATTCACTTTTTCACCCACCACACTTAACATATAAAATATCAATTTCTTAATTCTCGTGCCAAAAAGAATTGAGTCATGCTTCACCAATTTTTTTCTTGTCAGACATGTAAATCTAATTTTTATCGAGATAAAATAAATAATAAAATTTATTAATTTTGATTATATGTAAATTAATAATATTATTATATATACATTTATTAAGATTAATTTTTATCAAGATAAAATAAATAATAAAATTTATTAATTTAGATTATATGTAAGTTAATATTATTATATATATAGATATATACATTTATTATTAATTATATTTATTAAGATTAATGAATCTTTATATGGAATGTAATAATTAAATAATGAAGATTATATATAGTAAATTATTGAAATGGAACAATTCTAAGCATGCCCACATAGGTTAAAGCTTAATCCTATTATATATATATATAGGGTGTGGTTCTAGAGAGAACTACATTATTTGTGAGAACGGGAGAACCATCAAATCTAATGCATCCACTGTAAAAATTAATGCATTCGCTGTTAAAATTAATGCACTAAAAAAATAAAAAATAAATGCTCCCTTCAGGATTCGAACCCAGGATCTGCATTCATCCAACAAGATGATGCATCCACCGTAGATCTTGATGATCGAATGGCTGAAAATGGTTCTCCGGTCTTTTTTTATTTATGGTTCTTTCTTGAACCTCTCCCTATATATATATATATATATATATATATGTATGAAAGTGATTTGCGTATCAAACTAGAAGCTACATCACAATCGATAAAACGATACTCAAGATTACGCATTAAAGATTGTGCTGAACTGAAAGTTAATTCATACTCCCCTGTCACACAAAAACATGAACATATCTCGGATATCTCATAGAATATATATGAACATTTTCTTTTTTGTACATTACCTCCTTACTTTTTATCCCTCATTTTTATACTTATTCACAAAAAAATCATCATGGCACACCACTACTTTTCCTTAATTAATTCATTACTCTTACAACACTTTATAAAGTGTGATCCATTTTTTACTTACAATAATTTTCAACTAATATTTCTTAAGACCCGTGTCACTCCCAATTGTTCATGTTTTTATGAGACGGAGGGAGTAAGAAATAATTCATAGACTCATAGTAACCCTCAAGTGCAAATTTATTTAAATTCCTTAAGATATAATATGAAAACTTAAACAATTAATCTATGTATACATATTCGTTTCAAAAAACAAAAAAAAATCTATGTATACATATTATGCATATAATATCAAACCAAATATGTCCGGCTCACTCCCTCCGTTCCACAAATAATTTTTCAACCTTTTCTTTTTGGTTTGTTTCCAAAAAAAATTTATTTTAAATTGTACCTCACTATTAATAACATATCATTTATTTTTATTTTTTTTATTTTTTCACCACTTTTAATAATTTATTTATTTTTACTTTTATTTTTCATCTTAAAATTCGTGTTCCTTCCTTTTTGGAAGTTATTCGAGGATGGAGGAAGTAGTATAAATTTATTTGTACCCAATTCAATATAATCAACTGTAAAGTGTCCTTATAGTTTTATAAATATAGACAATTACTACTTTTTATCTATTACGATATTCAATAATATAATCAAATGTACTATGAATTTCCAATACTTAAGTGAGAAGTCTTGGGTCACGTCTTCCACTTGATAACGACGTGGTTGGTTTTTAGAATCTTTTAAAATCTTCAGTCTTTTGGGCCCATGTTGGTTTTTAGAATCTTTTAAAATTCATGTTCAATCTTTAATTTTGTAAAATAGCTTAAAATTTCCGTTTCATCTTTATTAATTAACTAGTATATGCCCATTCGTGCTATGCACGACGGACATCGAAATTAAACGGTAAATCTAAATAAATATAAATAATAAAAAAATAAAATAAACAAATACAAAATATATTTTAAAAATAAATATAAAATTCACATTAATTACTCAATAAAATCCTGATAATTATAGTATTAAATAAATTTAAAAATTATTTGATAATGAAATTTGCATTATGCATATTATTATATAATATTATTCATCATAATAAATATTTTTATACATAAATATAAATAAAAAGTTATTAATTTTTTAATGAAGAAAATGAAAATAAAATATTTTAGGATATTTCATAATTTATTCATTTTAAATTCATTTTTGATGATTTTTATAGTGTATTAAATTTAAGATACATATTGATTGTTTTTTCATGATCAAATTTAATGACGTTTTGAAAATAATTACAATAACATATCATTTATTTTTATTTTTTTTTATTTTTTCACCACTTTTAATAATTTATTTATTTTTACTTTTATTTTTCATCTTAAAATTCGTGTTCCTTCCTTTTTGGAAGTTATTTGAGGATGGAGGAAGTAGTATAAATTTATTTGTACCCAATTCAATATAATCAACTGTAAAGTGTCCTTATAGTTTTATAAATATAGACAATTACTACTTTTTATCTATTACGATATTCAATAATATAATCAAATGTACTATGAATTTCCAATACTTAAGTGAGAAGTCTTGGGTCACGTCTTCCACTTGATAATGACGTGGTTTTTAGAATCTTTTAAAATCTTCAGACTTTTGGGCCCATATTGGTTTTTAAAATCTTTTAAAATTCGTGTTCAATCTTTAATTTTGTACACCTAAAAAAAATCTTTAATTTTGTAAAATAGCTTAGAATTTCCGTTTCATCTTTAATAATTAATTGCTCTATATTATTCTTTTGTCCCTAAAATTAGTGTATGTATTTGAGAATAACACAAATTTTAAGAAATTGATTAAATATGTGGAAGTGAAATAAGAGTTTCATTTTTATTGTAAACTAGTGTACCTCCCGCGCTATGCGCGGTAAATGTAATTTTAGACTCACGCAAAATATGCATATATATGTTTTATAATATTAATATAAATTAATACAATTAAAATTTGATATCAAATTTATTTTTTGTGATCTAATATTTTAATATAACCAATATAATTTATATAAAAATGTAACATATGTCTATATATAGATATTGTATCACTTATATCATGAGTTCTATAATTATACAAATTAAATCAAATTTATCGTATAAAATAAGTTGTGTATGAATTTTCTATCTAACATTATGAATTTGGTGTGAAAAAATATAAAATTGAAAAAATCAACACATGAGATTCAAATTCTGGACCAAAAATTCATTCAATCAACAAAACTATAATTTCACCAAATATCTTCATAATTTAAGGGATTAAAATCGTTGCTATTAAGCATATTGGTCTTTGACAGACCATATCTCAACACATACTTTTGAAATATTAATAAACACATAAACATATTCGAGCTTAATTTAATACATATCAAAGATAATTGTATGGATACAAAAAAATATAATACATTAATTAAAAATAAAAAAGTTGGCATATTTAGAAAGAAACACTAATTTTAAACAAATTAATTAAAACATATAATTTTTTTTTTGTCTCCTGTAACTTTTAATTCAATAGAAATTGAATTAGTTAATCCTGAATTTAATTAAAGTTGATATGAAAAATATAAATATATTTAATCTGATTATGTTAAATATTAGGGGGTTGTAGCCCTGCACGTAACATACAACTTAGTCATTTTTTTCTCTAAAAGTGTCATTTGCATGCATTAAAATTATCATGTAATGTATCATTATTTTTTTATACAAAATATCATTTGCATTTAAGCAATATCATTTCCCTTTAAAAAAAATCATTTTTGTTATTAAAAGTATCATTTGCATGCTCTAAAAGTATCATTTGCTTTTTTAAAAAAATCGCAAAGGGATTATCACAATACCACACATAATATATTTGAAATAACTTATAATTATTAATTCTATTTAATAATGTTAAAAATAAATTTAATATTTATAACTTTAAAATAATAACAAATAACAAAAAACAAACATATCAAAAAAAAATGAGTGAGATAAATCTAGATAGTTTTGAAATATCAATAATCACAAAATATTGAAACTTCTTTTAATACACGTCAAAATAATTTTTCTCGTATAAAAAACATGCATTAGAAAATAAAAATATTTTATTTAATAAAAATAATTCTGAATAAATCAATTGTGCATTAAAATGATTAATAATATAAAGTATCAAATTAAAGGTAATTTCATGACTTTTTATTCAAGGTGTATATTACATATTTTATCTAAAATATAATTTCATGAAAATGAGAAAAATATGTTTTATCAACAAAATGAGAAAAAAAAAGGAAGAAATTAAAATTTTAAACTAAATTTACAAAAATAGTAAGTTGGGCAGTTTTTTTGCTTTGAATCACAATTTTCGGTAGTTTTCTTTTAGGCTAATTTTTCGGTAGTTTAATGATTAATAATATAAAGTGTCGGGCTTGTTGGGGAGCTCTGGCGACAGAGTATAACCGGCCGGATAGCTCCCTTTCTTTCGGTTGGGGTCTTGGTTTTTGGATAGCTACGGCGACGGCGTATAACCGGCCGTTTAGCTCTCCTTTGTTTTTCATTTTTTCTTTTGTGTTTGTTCACACGGCGACGGCGTCTAACCGGCCGTGTGGTTTTCTTTGGTTTGGCATTAGGCGACGGCGTCTCACCGGCCTCTTGCCTGATCTTTTCTGTTTGCGTTGGTGGAGAGCCGGGACTGTTTGGGGACGATGGTTAGGCCGGAGTTCCGGAAACTTTCCCTTCTGCTCTCCCCTTCTTTTGCTTTAGTTCTTTAGACGGGTACTCTTTTTTCTTTTCTCGGTTTTCCCCCTTGGGGTTTTACGTGAAAAGGTTTTAATGAGGCTCGACCCTTAGTCTGCTTTCTTGTGCTTTCAAGGGTTGTCTTAGCTTTTCTTCGTTTTCTATAAAAACTCAGTTTATATAATGAACATGATTTACATTTAATTACTTTGCTCTTTATATATATAAACATGAGTTATGTGAAAAAAATCAGTATGTATCTCAGAGACGAATTAAAAAGAAAATATGAGTATATATTGAATATAAAAGAAAGAAATATTACAAAATATGCTTTTTTAATTAATTTATTATTGATTAATATATTAAATTTGTTGTAATTAATGCAAAATGATAAAGCGCAATGCAAAGTGTTGCACTATATATAACGCAACACTATTAGTTGCTCCAAAATAGGGCGGCAGGATGTATCTTCTTTTTCTTTATAATAGGATTAAGCCTTAACCTACGTGGCATGCTTATAATTGTTTCACTTCAATAATTTACCATATATAATTTTCATCATTTATTAATTAATTAACTATTACATTCCACATAAAGATTCATTAATCTTAATAAATAATTTTATTAAAAATTAAGAAGATAAATATTATATATATATATATATATATATATAAGTTCATACAGTATAATATATTGCAACATATACATATAATATATACGCTTTTGAGAAATATAAAATTAATAACAATCTTCTTTATAATAGGATTAAGCCTTAGCCTATGTGGCATGCTTAGAATTACCCCATTTCAAAAACTTACCATATATAATCTTCATCATTTATTAATTAATTAACTATTACATGATTCATTAATCTTAATAAATATTTTATTAAAAATTAAGAAGATAATTTTTTTTTTGATCGGGCAAAGTCATGTTAGATGTTAGTAATTAGTTCCACATCCACTCCAAGAACCACCTTATCTCTCCATTCACCAAAATCCACCTTATATCTCCAATCTCCAATTCGCTCCCAAGAGGGATCGAACCCGGGTCACTTCACTTAAGTGAGGATCCGGTGGCCAGTGGGCTAAGCCCCCTGGTTAAGAAGATAAATATTATATATATATATATATAGGGGCGCGCTCCAGTGAGACCCCCTATTTTTCGTGTAACATGAGTACAATGAATAAGACATATAATACTAATGAACAAAACGTATATCTAATGAACAAGATGTATATATTGATGAAAAATAAAATTTAAAAAATTCGTAATGAATAAGACATATATACTGATGAACAGGGCCGTATATACTGATGAGCAATGCAATATATACTGATGAATAATAAAATTTAAAATATTCTGCTCCTTCCAGGATTCGAACCCTGCGAAAAAAAATCACCTTCCAGATACAATATCAGCCATAGGATTGATAAAATAAACGCATCAGATCGTGTCCTAGATCTCACTAAAATTAGGGGGTCTCATTGGAGCGGCCCCCTATATATATATATATATATATATATATATATATATATATATATATATATATATATATATATAAGTTCATACAGTATAATATATTGCAACATATATATAATATATATACGCTTTTGAGAAATATTATTATTAAAATACGATTTTATTAAAAAAGAGAAAACCTAAAAAAAACCCTTGAAAGCACAAAAAAGCAGACTAAGGGCCGAGCCTCATTAAAACCTTTCTACGGAAAACCCAATGGGAAAAACCGTAGAAAGGAAAAAGAGTACTCGTCTACAAACTAAAAAAGAAAAGAGAGGGGGGAGAGAGCGGAAGAGTAAGTTTCCGGAACTCCGGCCTAACCATCGTCCCCAAACCAACCCGGCTCTCGCCCCACAGAAAAGAAAAAGCAGGGGCAGATGGCCGGTAATACGCCGTCGCCAAAAAGCCCAAAAAGAATAGCTAAACGGCCGGTTAGACTCCGTCGCCGTTAGCTCGAATAAAAACAACACACCAACGCAAGTAGCACAGCCGGTAAGACGCCGTCGCTGCGAACTTACAAACAAACCCAAACACGAACCCAAGAAGTAGAACAACGGCCGGTTATACTCCGTCGCCGAGATTACTTCCCAAACAAAAATCCAAATAGTTTCGGCCGGAAGGATGCCGTCGCTGGAAACTAAAACACCGTGAAGAAGACTGAAGCACGAACCGCCCCACAAGCCGCCACCACGCCAATCATCTAGCAAGTAATCCACCAAACTAAGAACTCTGGCCGGAGTGAAGCCGTCGCCAGAGCCTATAGCTTTGTGAATGTCTCGATTGCACGAGCTGCACAACCAGTCGCTACCACACCAAACACAGCAATTCCGCCATTTAGCGAACTGAACTCCTCCTGCCCACCAAGTGTTCGATCGAAGGCTGGCAAGAAGACCAGCCATATAACTAAGAATCACCGGACACCAGTACCAGCCTACCATGTGCTCGACCAAAAGACCACGCCCCCAGGCCCACCCAACGTTCGGCAGAGCAGCAAGACAACCCACCTTAAGCTCGATCAAAGTACCTCGCCGCCAGCTCCGATCAACCAAAACCTCTGCCAGAACCGGAAGGAAAACTCCACTCCCAGCAGACCAGTTCCCCTTCCCGACGTCAGCGGGAAATACGAACAAACGAGTGTACCGCCATATCCTTCCGAGCAGCATGCTTTATTTCGTCGATTTCATGAGGCCACCATCCCTGATCACGTGCGGGATTCGCCATTAAGTCCGCCACCTGATTTCCTTCCCGATAAATGTGAGTAATGTGCAAATGAAACAAGTTTAAAGAATTCAAAGTGTCATCCCAAGAAGCTTTAAACCTCCAAGGGACGCTTTTCGCCTTATCTCGAAGCAGACCAACAACATAAGTGGAGTCTGACTTAATCCAGAGATTCGTCCAGTTCCTTGTTCGAGCAATGCGAACGGCCATAATCACCGCCAATAACTCCGCCTCAAAAGCGTATCCCATGCCACACTTGTAGTGAAAACAACCCCGGACCCATCCCCAATGATCCCTGAAGACACCTCCATAGCTAATATTCCCCGGCGCTCCAAGAGCCGAACCGTCTGTATTAACTTTCATCCAAGGCGCCGGAGGAGGCCACCAATTGACGGAAATGTAGGTAGGCGGGGGCGCAGCACGACCGCGAACACCAATATTCCGTAAAGTAATATAGTCTGCCCAATTGTTATCCATATGTCCAAGTTTTTTAAAGTTCATCTGCATCTCCTGGAAAGCCACGCGCACCACATGAAGCAGACGCCTCTGACAGAACTTTAAGCTATCAAAAACACACTTGTTCCGTTGATTCCAAATAGCCCAAATCATCGTGATTATCCCAGCCTTCCAATATTTACCAATTTGTGAGCTCAACTTTCTTCCCCACGCAATAACCAGAAAGCTGTGAATATCCGCCAAGTGCAAAGCCTCCGGGAAACAAAACCAATTGCAGAAAATAATCCAGCTATGACGCACCAAAGTACAATCCCAAAAAATATGCTCCGGCGTCTCAGAATCTCTGTGACAAAAAGGACACCGATTCGGCATAATCATGCCCTGTCTAATCAGTCTATCATAAGTCGGCATACGATCATGAAGAAGACGCTAGCATACCAAAGAACGACGTGTCGGAATGTAGGGCTCCCAAATCCAAGTCCCCCAAGAGACTTTAGGAAACTTGTGACTATGGTGCGAGAAAGCAAGGGCAGCCGTAACTTTGCCTTGCAACGAAGGTTTCCAAAACCTCGCGTCTGAATCACCAATAGGTAACAAAAGAATGTCACAGACCACCATGGGATAAGAATTCACAAACTCTTGTGTGAAATGCCAAACGCCATCGAAAAAATAATCCTCAACAGTTTGATTAATAGAATTCCTCAAAAAGAAAGGAATGCCACATTTATCTGTCAGTCGATACCCAAGCCAGTCGTCTAACCAGAAAAGCACAGAATCACCTTTGCCAATGTAGCTGTAAGAATCCCAAACCAGACCGCCGATTTCCTCACGCAAACCATTCCACACCGAAGAGGGCGCCACGTTTTTCACTTTGCAGCAAGGAGTGAGGTACCTTCGTTTAATGATGTCATAGCCAAAGCTATTCCCTTCAATCACTCTCCAGGCCATTTTCATCAGGAAGCTCTTATTCATAATCACGAAAGACCGTATTCCAAGTCCTCCCTCCGCCTTGATAGCACAAACTCTATTCCAACTAACAGAGCAAGAAGGTGGTTTACTAATGTCACCATTCCAAAGGAAATTTCTGCACTTGGCATCTAAACTTTTCAGAAATATAAAAATAATAACAAATATACATCTAATCACTAACATTCAATTAAAACCATTTATTTTATACTCCCTCCGTCCCACGAAGCATGACTCAGTTTCCTTTTTGGTTTGTCCCACGAAGCTTGACCTGTTTCTAAAAATGGCAAAAAATTTATCCTTTAATCACCTTTTCACTTTTTCACCTACCATACTTAACATATAAAATATCAATTTCTTAATTCTCGTGCCGAAAAGAATTGAGTCATGCTTAGGGTTGGTAAACCGGTGCCGGTTTTTCGGTTAAAAACCGTAACCAAATCGGAAAAACCGGTTATCGGTTAGCCGAAAACCGATTTTTTCCGATCCGGTTCGGTTATCGGTTAGCATTCTCACAGTAAATCGGTTAATCGATTTAACCGGTCGGTTAACCGGTTAAACCGATTAACCGATTTTTTTTAAATTAATTAATTAATTAATTAATTAAACATTAATTAATAGTTAGTCATTTAGGGTTTCCGCTACTTCCAATTTCCAAACTGTTTCATCCAGTCCAGCCGCTCTCGCCTCTCTTCCTATCATGTTCGAGTGTTCGGCTGTTCCCATCCCCGCCTCCCACCGCCACCGGCGCCGCTGCCTCTCCCACCGGCGCCTCCCTCCCTTTCTCAAGTCCGGCAGGCGGTAGTCCCAGACTCCCAGCAGCGCTCGAGCAGCAGCGGCAACTCGTCCCAGCAGCAGCAGCGCTCGAGCTCGTCCCTTGCACCGGCGCCGCTGCCTCTTCCACCGGCGCCTCCCTCCCTTTCTCCAGTCCGGTAGTCACAGCCATAGAGCAGCTTTCTCAAGGAGATGAAACAAGGGATGGATAATTTGAAATGGGAGGACAGAGTACCCTACGCCTATTGGAAGGTGTGGAGTGTTGGCCCAATATCATTAATTCCCCAGCCCAAACCCAAGCCCAAAATCCCTCACCCTCATTTACCCTAAGTCCAAATCAGTCTCACCCTTTTTCACTTTCTCTCATCCTCCGCCACTCTCACCTCTCTCCCCCCGAGACCCTTCCTCTCCCCCGACCTCTGATCTGCTGATCCCTCGAGCTCTCCCCCCAATTAATGGCTGCCCCCTTTTTGTCTTCCCACCTGCCTTTTGCTCGACCTCTATTAATCCCCGCTGCATTGCTTTCTATTGTGGTAAGTTTGACACACTGTTTGACCGGAAGGCTCTGCTATTCCTTCCTGAAGAGTCGCCGGATTCCTGTTCGTGGTTTCCTGATTGGTGACTGTGTGTGTGAACCTCGCTCCAATTGATTGCGTGTATCGCCGGATTCCTGACCTTTGGATTCCTGTTTGGTGATACACTGTGGATTTTGGTGGCTGTGCAAAGCGAGACTTGAGTGCCGATTAGTTCTCCCTGTTCCCCTGAGCCTTGATCATTGAGCTGCCGGAGGGGTTGTTGCCTTAAGTGGGAAAAATCTGAGCCACCCCTGGGACACTTTTTCCCACCTCGAATCTTCTCCGATCTTTCCTGCTTTTCTGTCTTCCTTCGTTTTCTCTCTTTGTATCTGTTGACTTGTTGCTTCTCTTGGTGTTCTGCAAGTACAGACAGGTGAAGACGAAGGTGAAGAATCGTGAAGTGGATCTTGGCACTAGAGTGCCGTGTGAAGGCGGCAGGACGGTCGGGAACCAAGAGGTGAACCTCCGGCTAGGCGAAGATACCCAACAGTGGTATCAGAGCCACGGGGACCTAGCCGGGGCACCCTCCGACCGCACCTCCTTCACCCCGCCGCCCTCTGGGCTGCGCCGATTCGCTCCCGACGAGCAAGGATTGTGGTAAGTCTGGACTTTCCCCTACCTGGGAATCCAGCTCTGGTAAATTGGCTTGAACTTGAAGACTCCCTAGTGTTAGGGTTGGTTTTTTGCTCTGTTGTATGTGCACTCTGTTCTTGGTATCTTGCGATCCTTCCCTTGTGCTTCCGCTTATTGTTCTTCTCTGAGGTTTTCTTGCTCTGGTGTTTTCCTGAGTGTTCTCTGCTCATCTTCTTGTGAACCCTAGCATTCCAAGCTGGAGAGCCTTTGTGCTCGGACTTTCTTGCTTACGGTCCAGTTCGTCTGGATTCCCCTGTGGGTCTCCTCGTGCGAGTAGCCTGGATAGCAAGAGTAGTCAAGGGTTCACCGGCAGCCCTGAGCTGTTGTTTGCTTTTTTGCTCTGGAAAGTTTTTTCTCTGACTTCTTGTGTGCCTAGTTGAGCTCTGCCCTGGGTTGTTGCTTGTTGACTATTGTTTGTTGGTGTCTGTGAGACTGCTGTCTTGAGTTTTGCTGCTTGCAGCTATTTGAGCTTTTTTGTCATCATGAACAACTGCTATAGGTTGTGGGATAGGTCTATCCCTGGGTTTAAAACTAGCATCAGCAGGGATGTGGTGTTTAATGAACTTTTCTTTCCATGTTTGACTGAATCCTCACTTTATGCTGCTCCAAGTGAGGTGGAGAATGTGAATGTTGTTAATCAAAGCATGTATGAGTTTATGTTTCCTCCCCCCACTTTTGCTTTTGAGGTGGATTCTCAATCCAATATGCATGCTGAACCTAATAAGTTACTTGCTGCTATAAACTCTGAAATAAACTCTCTACATAATAACAAAACTTGGGCTCTTGTTGAAAGACCGGATAACTGCTCTATTGTTGAATGCAAATGGTTGTTTAAGGCTAAGAAAGAGTTTGGATGACCTTTTGTGTCTCTGTTGTGACAGAGCTCGGTCTGTTGAAGCTCTGCTCTGAGTTTGTTTTACGTCTTTGTGAATTCTGTGTGTCGAGCTCTGCTCTGTGATTGAGCTCTGCTCTGTTTGTGTGTGCCATGTTTTGTGTTGAGTCTGTTGCTTTGCTCTGTCCTGCGTTTATGTGCTTCCTGTTGTTTCTGTGCTCTGCTCTGTTTTGCTTTGCTTTGTGTCTGTTCTCTGGTATGTCGTCGAGCTCTGTTCTTCTCTGTCGTCGCATGTGTGTGCTCTGCTCTGTTCTGTGTCTGTCTCTCTCCTCTGCATGTGTGTGTGGTCTGTTGAGTCTTCAATGATAACCCTTTGGGTTTGAGAAATGGTGATTTCCCTTGGGTTGGTCTCTGTTGTTGAGATTGAGTTTAATATGTATAATATTTTTCTCACCTTCTATTGTCTTGTCTTTGTGATAGGATGATAGTAAAAATAGCTGTGATGATAAGCAGAATTCAATGGCTGGCCCTTCCCTGGTGACTTAATGATCATTGTGCCAAAGGTGGAATGTCGAGTGTTGGCCCAATATCATTAATTCCCCAGCCCAAACCCAAGCCCAAAATCCCTCACCCTCATTTACCCTAAGTCCAAATCAGTCTCACCCTTTTTCACTCTCTCTCATCCTCCGCCACTCTCACCTCTCTCCCCCCCGAGACCCTTCCTCTCCCCCGACCTCTGATCTGCTGATCCCTCGAGCTCTCTCCCCAATTAATGGCTGCCCCCTTTTTGTCTTCCCACCTGCCTTTTGCTCGACCTCTATTAATCCCCGCTGCATTGCTTTCTATTGTGGTAAGTTTGACACACTGTTTGACCGGAAGGCTCTGCTATTCCTTCCTGAAGAGTCGCCGGATTCCTGTTCGTGGTTTCCTGATTGGTGACTGTGTGTGTGAACCTCGCTCCAATTGATTGCGTGTATCGCCGGATTCCTGACCTTTGGATTCCTGTTTGGTGATACACTGTGGATTTTGGTGGCTGTGCAAAGCGAGACTTGAGTGCCGATTAGTTCTCCCTGTTCCCCTGAGCCTTGATCATTGAGCTGCCGGAGGGGTTGTTGCCTTAAGTGGGAAAAATCTGAGCCACCTGTGTCCCTGGGACACTTTTTCCCACCTCGAATCTTCTCCGATCTTTCCTGCTTTTCTGTCTTCCTTCGTTTTCTCTCTTTGTATCTGTTGACTTGTTGCTTCTCTTGGTGTTCTGCAAGTACAGATAGGTGAAGACGAAGGTGAAGAATCGTGAAGTGGATCTTGGCACTAGAGTGCCGTGTGAAGGCGGCAGGACGGTCGGGAACCAAGAGGTGAACCTCCGGCTAGGCGAAGATACCCAACAGAAGGTAAACCACAAGGTTTCCTCTCAAAGATACCAACTTATGCAATGCAATCTCACTCGTCAGAACGACTGGAACGCGCGCCTTTACTCTGTAGTAAGCACTCCTATCTCTTGCCATTCTCATCGCACGAGAGCAAACAAGTAGTATTATATACTCCATAAGATAAAATAGTAAAAAAATTTGGTTTGGGGTCTATGGATATGATTCTTGGATACATGCATACGATATAAATATATATATACCAAGTTTATGATATTTCATAGGATTGGGAAGAAGAGAAGCGGAGAGGATTGAAGCAGTCGAATCTTGCAAACCAGTGCAACCATAGGTGGAGTTTAGACTAATTTTATTAGACTTTTTTATGGATTGAAAGTAATTGACTTATTATTGTTGTTTTTGGGTTTTGGCTATAATGTGAGTTAATATTGTTGTCTAGGTTGAGAATTAATTTATTATCATTGTTCTTTTTTTTAAAATATAAATTACATGTGTCTATAAATTTTTTTTTTGTTATAAATTATCACAAGTTATGAATTGGTGCAGTGGATAAGATCTCATTCTTTCTTTCAAAACTCAAGAGTTCAAATCCTATTGCACACATTTCATAAATTCAAATTTTTTTAAATAAAAACCGATTAACCGGTTAATTCTGCCAAATTGAGAAACAATGTATTAATCGATTTTGATCGGTTAATCGGTTAACCAGTCAAAAAACCGGTTCGGTTTTCGGTTCGAGGAATTCCTCTTAACCGGTTCGGTTAACCGAACCGATCGGTTTACCAGCCCTAGTCATGCTTCACCAATTTTTTTATTGTCAGACATGTAAATCTAATTTTTATCAAGATAAAATAAATAATAAAATTTATTAATTTTGATTATATGTAAGTTAATATTATTATTATTATTATTATATATACATTTATTATTAATTATATTTATTAAGATTAATTTTTATCAAGATAAAATAAATAGTAAAATTTATTAATTTAGATTATATGTAAGTTAATATTATTATATATATAGATATATACATTTATTATTAATTATATTTATTAAGATTAATGAATTTTTATATGGAATGTAATAATTAAATAATGAAGATTATATATGGTAAATTATTGAAATGGAACAATTCTAAGCATGCCACATAGGTTAAAGCTTAATCCTATTATAAAGAAGATGCCACAATTAAGACTCCATGGCAGAGATCATTACCAAAGGCGACTATCCTTCTAGCTAAAAGGCCACTCAATCTTCACTTCCAAGACTTGTAAAAAAACATCAAGGAAGTTACGGAAAATTCATTCATAATCTTAAGCTAATTCTCTTGGTTTTTGACCAACCAATTATAACATATTTATTAGATTATCGTGGACTGATGGAGTAAAAGATATTGCTTGAATATATATGTTGAAGGT
The DNA here is from genome assembly GCF_028751815.1 of Salvia miltiorrhiza. NCBI lineage: Eukaryota > Viridiplantae > Streptophyta > Magnoliopsida > Lamiales > Lamiaceae > Salvia > Salvia miltiorrhiza. The sequence continues at coordinate 29,362,607 of NC_080393.1, read as the reverse complement.
GGGGTGCACTCACTACAAGAAAACAAGCGTTTAACGAACGAATTTAACGACCGAAATTTCGGTCGTTAAATTAGCGGCCTTAACGACCGATTTACGATCGTTTCACGACCGATCTTTTTTTATTTTTATTTTTAAAATTTTTAACGATCGAAAATTCGGTCGCTAATTATTTTTTTATTATTTTAATATTTTATTTTTTCTACCGACCGAATTTTCGGTCGTTAAATTATTTAGTATTTTTTTTTATTTTTAACGACCGAAAATTCGGTGGTTAATATTTTTTTTTATTTTTTTTAAATTAATAGAATTTATTAATAGATTCATTAGATTTACTAAATTATTAGATTTATTAGATTCATTAGATTTACTAAATTATTAGATTCATTATTTTCAAAATATTATTATTTTAAAATAATAAATTATTTGATTTAATAAATGAGTGATATTGTACATTGAATTATAATAAATCTAAATAAATATAATAATTAATAATTTATTACGATAATATTACATATTACAATTATTATTTCATAGAGTTTCCACTGCGGATGATGACTCTCTGGCGACTCTTGTGGTAACCCTAGTTTTCCCCCGCCGCCGCCATGGATTTCCCGGCGCCGGTGAACAGAAACCATCGTCACTCCAATAGCCTTCCGAACATACATATCGACACGAATGCCTGCGGTTCGATCTCATCAGAAAAAGATTTCCCTTCTCTACCCACCGCGAAACAACCCTCTGCGATGGTGAAACATGCAGAAACTCGGGTAGTTCAGGGAAAGGACGCTGGAAATAATAGTAGGGTTTCTGAAAACCCTAATTCTGAAAATACGGAATCCATACAATTTGCTTCTTCTCCCAAGGCGTCTGATACGACGAAATCCTATGCTATGGCCATTGCTCCTAGAATTGCTCGCAAGCCTGATGTTTTGATTCATCGATACTCTTTGCTCCAGCCAAAGAAGTGTGGCGAAGAAATCGTTATCACGCTGCCTAAGGAAGTTTATCAGAAAAAAGTCAAAGACTTTGAATTTGCTATCATCGGCAGATTGCTCCTTCGCAAAGGCGACACTCCTCGTACTTTGAATGATTTTCAGGAGGACCTGAAGCAACTTTGGGAACCTACAGGTGAGTGGAAGATTATACCGCACGCTAAAGGTTTTTACACTATCCAATTTAGTTCTCTCGACGACAAAAAAGAGCCAAAGCTAAACTGGTTTGGGATTTGCCGATTGGATCTTTCCGTGTTCGGGATTAGGTACGCAATTTTGATCCGTATAAGGAGATCTCTTCTGTCTGCCAAGTTTGGGTGCAGATTTTTTGCCTTCCAAGCGAATACTGGCTCCCTGAGGTGTTTACTGTGATCGGGCGTGCTCTAGGCACTCCCATAAAAGTAGACTATGCTTCGGCGTCTGGAGATGTTGGACATTTTGCTAGAATGTTAGTGGAAATTGATCTAGCTTTACCTTTGCTGGACTCTGTCAAGATTGATTGTGAAGATGGATATTTCTACGTTGAATTTGGATTTGAGAAGCTGCCGTTATTTTGCAATAAATGCAAGATTACGGGACATTCTATTGATAAATGTAAAAAGATTATCACCTCTTCGGATAATGCGAAGGAAATTTTGGTTGAAGGGAAAGCTAAAGAGGATAAAGGCAGGAAGCTGGATAACAAAAATGGATTTCAAGAGGTCAGAAATGGTAGGCGTCAACCTCATTGGCAACAAAAACAGATGGACAAATCTGGTAAGGACGGGGTGAAAGAACCTAACTTAGGAAACAGATTTTCTGTTCTTCAAAATTCGGCAGAACAGTTGGAGAAATCACAGAGATCGGGTGACAGAGGTCTGGTCTTAAGTCCTACTGAAAATTCGGGCAACGTGATGAGCAAGGAGAAAGAGAGTGAGGATCAGGAGATGACGAGGAATCGTGATAAATCCCCTGTCATGTATGGGCCGGATTTATTGGATTCGCTGCTGGTCTCGATTCATATAGCCGAGGGCTTTGTTACTAAATACCACGATTTAGATGAACAGATTGAGGTCTCCGATTCTGAAGAGTATGATGAGAAAACTGACACGGAACAAGAGTCGGGAGAAACTCGCAGAAATCTATCCCAAGAACAAATTATTGAACTTCAAATAAAAACACAACGTGTGGCTCATCTGGCGCAAGAAAAAATGGCAGAACAAACTGAGCAACCGGCTATGGAACAGAATTCTATTCCTAAAAAGAGGGGGCGGCCACCAAAAACTGAGCAAAAACCTGAGGAGATGAGAAAGCTTCCGACAGCGCAAGATAGTATCAAGGGAAGGCTTCGAAAATCGGAATACATGCGTACCGCTCCTGCGGCTGAGGCGGATCAGATTATAAGTGCAAAGTTAAATAAAGCACGATTATCTGGGCAGACCCCTAGAGATTTTATGGTCACGAAACATCCAACCAGCAGCGCACGTGCCATGTCGAATGTTGCAACTCAAAGTTGGGCGGCAGAAGTGGAAGCCGGCGATGTCCGGGATTCTCATAAAAGTTGATTGATGAATGCTATCGTTTGGAACATCCATGGTATTTCGGATGAATCTAAACGTGTTCTTAGAGAGCATTGTAGCTCTTTTTCTCCTCTATTTTTGGGCCTTATTGAACCAAAGTCTGATTTTTCCAGAACCAATGCCGGTTTTTGGAAATCTATTAATATGATGCCTCGGTTTCAAAATAACAGAGTGAATATGAGTTCTAATATTTGGATTTTCTCGCATCCTGATCTTAATACTTCGGTTGTTTACTCTTCGGATCAGGTTGTTATTGTTGATTGTTGTTGGGCTAATCACCAGTTCAGAATTGCGGTGGTTCATGGCTCAAATGACTATTTGCTTAGACGTCATCTTTGGACTGATTTATTAAGCTTTATTTCTAGACATATGGTCATTATTGGAGATTTTAATGCTGTCAAAGGCTCTCACGATCGTTCCAGTCGTTGCAGACCTAACTCGGCTGCTTGCCAGGATTTTTGCGAGTTCATCGATGCTTCCGAGCTCATCGAGTCTCCTACGATGGGACTCAAATATACTTGGTCTGGCCGCAGATTCATGCCGTCTCATGTGGAATCAACGCTGGATAGAGCGTTATTTTCTATGGATTTCTCCAAGCTGTGGCAGCAGGTCTATACGCAGGCCTTGCCGCGTTTAACGTCTGATCATTCGCCCTTGGTGTTTCATTGCACTTCTTCTTATAGTGGTCGGTGTTTTTTCCGCTTCTTTGATATGTGGACTTTACATCCTGATTTTCTGACCGTTGTTGAAAATTCGTGGAAAGATAATGTTGATTGTCGCTGCCCTATCTATACGGCTATGGCAAAAATCAAACGTCTCAGAAGCGTTCTTAAGATTTGGAATAAGAATACTTTTGGGAATGTGGATAAAAAAATTATGGAGACACAGCAGGATCTTATGGATATTCAGGCTCAAATCGCTATTGATGGTTATACTGAGGAGTTATTTGAGAAGGAGGTTCAGGCGCAAGCGACCAATAATACCGCCCTCTCGGCGAAGAACTCCTTAATGCAGCAAAAGAGTAGAGTTAATTGGCTTAAGGATGGTGATAAGAATACTGCTTTTTTCCACACGATGCTTAAGTATAAGTGAAAGCCGAAGGTTATTTCTCACTTATCGATCAATGGTGATGTAGTTTATGATCAGGAAGAGATTGGAAACCACATTGTTGATTATTTTACCAACCTTTTCGATGATAGCGGGGATATTACTGATGACATCACTGCGGTGGAGGCGGTGATCGACAGGATGGTGACGGACCAGCATAATGCTCTTCTTTCAAAAATTCCTGAAGATGATGAGATCGCAGCTGCGGTTTTTAATATGGACGCACAAAGCTCGCCAGGACCGGACGGTTTTTCTGGTCGCTTCTATCAGAGTTGTTGGAATATTATCAAGGAAGATATTTATCGTGCTGTTCGTACTTTCTTTACATGCTCTTATTTGCCGACGGGTTGCAACTCTAGCACTATGGTTCTCATTCCTAAAAAGGATACGGTGGTTTCTGTGATGGATCTCCGCCCGATTGTTCTATCGAATTTCTTATTCAAAATTGTCTCGAAAGTGTTGGCCACTCGTCTCAGCTCTTTGGCCCATCTCTATGTGACGCCTAATCAATTTGGGTTTATTAGCGGACGTTCGATACACGATTGTATCATGCTGGGGTCGGAGGGAGTGAACTGCATGCACAGAACTAGTAGTGGCATTAATATGGCTTGCAAAATCGACATTAGGAAAGCCTTTGATACTATCAATTGGACCTTTCTTCTAAATGTTCTTCGAGTGGCAGGCTACGATCAAAGGTTCATTAAATGGATTGATGTCATCCTTAAGTCTGCAAAAATTTCCATCCTTTATAATGGTAAGCTTTGTGGTTATTTTAGCTGTTCTCGTGGTGTTCGACAAGGAGATCCGCTTTCCCCGATTTTATTCGGGATTGCAGAAGACGTTCTGAGCACTCTTTTTATTAATTGTGTCAACTCGGGTCATCTTTCTACGATGAAGTTGAGCAGGGGTTCCTCCTTCCCCACTCATCTTTTGTACGCCGATGACATCTTGGTCTTCTGCCCGACTAATGACAGAAATGCTCAGACCATTCTCAATATCTTGGATTATTATGGGAAGATTTCGGGTCAAAGCTTCAATCTGGATAAGTCTCAGATTTTCTTTTCCAACAAAGTTCCGACCTTCTTGCGTCGCTCGATCACTAGAACTCTTCCGTTCTCTGTTGGAAATCTTCCTTTTATTTATCTTGGGGTGCCGATTTTTAAAGGCAAAGTCCGTGCTGCTTATCTTCGTTCTATTCATGATAAGATTTTGAATGAGTTTTCTAGATGGAAGAGACTTAAACTTTCTATGGCTGGACGTCTGTGTTTGGTTAAATCTGTGATTCAAAGCTCTTTAACGCATTCTATGATGGTTTACCGTTGGCCACGACAGCTTCTCCATGAGTTGGATTCGAAATGTCGTAACTTCATCTGGACTGGTGACACTTGCAAAAAACCCTCCTGCCCGGTCGCTTGGACTCGTGTCTGCTCGATTAAAGAAGAAGGAGGGTTGGGGGTTCGTTTTTTCTCAGTCATGAATAAATGTTTCCTCATGAAAATTGCTTGGAAAATCATTTGCGGGAAAGATTTTGGTTTTGACTTGATCAAGGATCGCTATCTTAATCGTTTCTGTAGGACAAAAAATCTTACGACTCCGTCCACGTTATGGATGGGTATTAGAGAGGAAGTCGGAGAACTGGTTGAAAACTCCTATTCCTTCATTGGAGACGGCAGCTCCACGAATTTTTGGACTGACGACTGGCTTGGATATCGTTTAATTGATAAATGTCATGTCCCTCATTTCATGTGGAACTATCTGCATTATCCGGTTTCCGACTACTTTTACGATGGAGTTTGGCATTTCACTCAAGATTTCATAAACTTGTATCCTCATGTCGTTTGTGACATTCTTCTTATTCCTATTGGGGAGGATACGGATATGAGATACTGAAAATATTCTATGACTGGTAATGTTTCCTCGGCTATTGCATTTGCTAATGAATGTCATAAATTCCCGCGTGTTGTCTGGGGAAAATAGCTGTGGGAATCGTTTATTCCTGTTCGGAGGTCGGTTATTTCTTGGAGAATCATTCATAATAGACTGCCTACTCTTGGTCGTTTGATTCGACAAGGTATTCAAATGCCGAACCATTGTCCATTTTGCTTTAAAGCGGCTGAAAGTATTCCTCATGTCTTCTGGTCCTGTTCGGCAGTTCACCCTCTCTGGCAAGAGTTGCTTAGCTGGTTTAATTTTGAGCAAGCTTTACAGGAGATTGATATTCATAATTTTTTAGTGGCAGCTTGGAATCTCAAACTTAGCTCACAGCTTAATTGTCTCTGGAAAGCTGGAGTCATCACGGCTCTTTGGGCTATTTGGGGACAATGTAACAGTTGTGTTTTTTAGGACAAATTTTTTTATTATAGGCGGGTTCTTCAGATGGTTAAAGTTTGTTTCAAGGAGATGGACATGAACTGCCAGAATATTGGCCATATGTACAACTCGTGGTCGGATTACACCATGCTAAGGAAAATTGGCGTTGCTCCTAGGGCCGCTCCTCCCCCGGAATTTATTGCCGTGCATTGGTGGCCGCCGGCGGCCCCTTGGATGAAAGTTAATACCGACGGTTCGGCAATGGGAGCTCCGGGTTGCATTGCTGCAGGTGGTGTTTTCAGAGATAATTGGAGTTGGGTTAGAGGATGTTTTCATGTTAAAGGAGGCGTTGGTTTCGCTTATGAGGCGGAACTCATGGCTGTCATTACCGCCATTAATATTGTTAACTTGCGTGGATGGCACCACCTGTGGATTGAGTCGGACTCGAGCTATGTTGTCCATCTTTTTAATACGCGCTCTAAAGATGTTCCTTGGAGATTTGCTGCTTCTTGGCATTCTATCCTTAACATCCTCAATACCTTCAGATTACAAATCTCTCACATTTATCGGGAAGGTAACGCGGCGGCTGATATTATGGCAAACCATCAACGAGAGGAGGGATGGTGGCCACATGAAATTACTGAAATTCAAAAAGCTGTTCGTCTCGACAAGCACACGCATAGTCACCTGCGTATTAAGAATTAATGCGTGTTTGGTTTATTTTTGGGTGGATTTTGGAGGATGTTTGGGTTTTTTCACAATCTTCCGGTGTGCTGGAAATTGAAACTCACGGATCTCTCCGGTGGTTGCCCCGAGTGTTATTTTTCATACTCTGCGGGAGGATTTTTTGGCTCCAGACGCGGCTCTCAAGAATGATCTGGAATGGCCTTGATGTTAGCGATCGATGGTGTCAAGGAAGGCTACGCATTGGCGTTTCTCATTTGGCTGGAGAGTTTTGTCGAACTGTTGGTGAGCGGGCTTATACAAGAAGTGTGATCATCGGTGAGATGACTAGGAAGGTGGATAGGCGAGGATGGCTGTGCTGTAGGAAGCTTGTTGAGAGTTTTTATTGCGACATTTTTTCAAACAGTTGGAGGATGTTGATAGGGCTGCTGTTCGTGGATTATTGGATGACGCGGAGCAACTGGATTTCGATTCCTGATGGGTTGGATGGACGTGTTACTAAAAGATTCAGAGAGATTATAAAATATGTGGGTAAGGATGGTCGTGGGTTGAGGTGCATGTTTGGTTATTACAGCGGCTTTTCTTCGAACAGTTGGGGGGCTTTTTTGGGGTTGTGTTTCGTGGACTTTTGGATGGAGCTTAGCTCCTGTTTTTCGCGTATGTTTGATTGGTTGCGTTGGGATGGACAAGGCTGCGGCGACGGCATCTCACCGGCCGTTATGCCTATCTTTCCCGATTTCTGGTATGCTTGGTGTGATGGGGTGAGAGAGTTCGGCGACGGCGCCTTACCGGCTGAGTCTCTCATAACTCGCACCACCTGGATTTTGTGGCTGCTGCAGAGAAGGAGCCTTCATGATGGTGTTTTCAGTTGGTTGGAGGAGAGCCTCGGCGACGGCGTATCACCGGCCGGGGTTCTTTCCATGACAGTTCGTGCTTTTTGTTTGATTGGCGCCTTTTCTTTGGCTGTTCGATGGCTGGAGGAGGGCCTCGGCGACGGCGTATTACCGGCCGGGGATCCTTCTATGATAGATGTCGGTGTTGTTGGTTCGGTTCTTTTTTCCCTTGGGGCTTCTTTGTCTCTTTTTGTTCTCTTTTGTGTTGTGAAGCCGGGATTTTCTAGGGGTGATGGTACGGCCGGAGCTTCTGAGATTCTCCCACTTCAGCTTCTAAACACTTTTTTCTTTTTCTTTTTAGACGAGTACTCTTTTTCCTCTTGCTGAGGTTTTAACGAGGCTCGGCCCTTAGTCTGCTCTCTGTGCTTTCAAGGGTTTAGGTTTTTTCTCTTCTCTTTATAATATAATCCTATTTTAATAATTATTTGATTGTATATTGATTTTATTGTATATTTGATTGTTATTTTTCATACTCATATATTTTTTTAATTACGATAATATTAATTTTTTATTATTTTAAATTCGATCATATATTTACCGTCAATGTTTCGCTGGCACCACAAGTCTTAGATATTACACTACAAAAAAAATGCTTTTAGTGACGACAATTTTTGTCACTATATGTGCCAAAATCGTCACTAAAGCATCCCAGTGACAACTTTTGTGGTCGTCGGTAAGTCGTGGCTATATCAACCGTCGCTAAAAGCTACAGTGACGACGACAAAATATTGTCACTGCAAATCTATTTATTGTCACAGATGATGTTGCCACTGAATATGATTAAATTGTGACGATTTTATTTTTGTCACTATATTTTGGAATTGGTAGCCACGTTTGAAGTTCGTCACAATAGTTTCTGTTTGCAGTGACATGATATTGTTGTCACTATAATGATGTAAATTAGTGACATGATACAAACGACACTAAATTGTCCAGCCAATAGTCACAATGTATTTGTCGTCACTATAATTTTCTCATTTAGTGACATATTTTTAACCGTCACTATATAAACCAGCATATAGTCGCACGCGTGTATTGTCATTAAATCATAATCATTTAGTCACATGTTATAATCGTCACTATACATATATAATTATAGAGACGAAAAACATAAGCGTCACTAAATTTTTTGTCATATAGTTACAATTGATATTTGTCACAAAAAAATTAAAATTGTTGTCACAAAAATTAAATTTGTAGTGACACATCTATTGCATTACTAAAATTAGTTTGTTTCGCCACTATACTTGTTAATTTTAGTGACATATATTATTATCACTATAATTGTTGTCACAAAATCTTAATTATTTAGTAACAAAAATATATTACAAAAGTGGTCACAATAATAGTATAATAACAATAAATGATTTGTCATTAATTCTCTTGACGTCGTCATTATATGTATTATTTTAATATTAGAAGCTTCTTTAACAAACGGGGCATGATCACGTTTATTTCTAATAAATGAATTATGAAAGTGATGTAGAAGCTTATTTAAAAAACAATGTGATCACGTCTATTTATAAGAACAACAGAATCGAATTATAAAATTGATGCGGAAGCTTATTCAAGTAAATACGTGATCACGTTAATTTAAGCTTCTAAAGACTCAAATCGAGAGGCCAACTCTTCATTCTTTTTCTTCAGCTCTTCATTCTCTTTTTGCAAATCAAGATTAATCCTCTCTCATCTTTTGGATGGTGGCTTCAATCCATCTCCACATTCTTGAAGTCGGCTCGATTTTTCCTCACCAAGAACCTTGACAAAAGCTTCATCTTCTGACATAGGATCTTCAATGTCTTCAGCTTGCAACTTCATAAGCTCATCCTGAACAATTAAATTATATTAGTATTTATAATTTCCATAAATACATATACACACAATAATTAACTATTCACTTACATAAACTTCCTTTGAGGCCTCATCGATCCAGTCCTTTTTCGTGTTACTATAACGGCTCAATCTCCATGCAGTTGTGTGACTAGGCTCCTCTCTAGTTTCATTGTCACGCTAATATATAAGTTAGTTAATATGACAAGTATTTCAAAGCATTTAAAATATAGAAGTATGTAAATTAAGGTACCTCTTCGTAGCAAAACTGTGCAATAGATTTTGTTCCGCATGCATGATTCATCTGTAACTTTGATCTATTATCTTTATTCCTATTGCTGATTTTCTACAAAGGAACAATACTAAACATTAAAAGACAATTTTTGAAAAGGCATGATTACGTTCATTTCTGAACTATCATCTCAACAATCAATCACATATACATACTGGAATTTTGAAGATCATACAAATTGATGTGATCACATTTATATGATAATTAGTAGTATTTTGAAGACCATATACAGAAAGAAGTGATCACGCTAATATGATAATTAGTTTTACTCCAGTAATATCAACAATTAATCATACAGATTGATGTGATCACATTTATATGATAATTAGTAGTATTTTGAAGACCATATACATAAAGAAGTGATCACGCTAATATGATAATTAGTTTTACTCCAGTAATATCAACAATTAATCACGCTAATGTACAGAATGACTTGATCACACTTATATCATAATTTTTTTTTCTACAGAAAATTGCAACACAATTGACACGCCTTTTTTCGGAAAAAAAATGAACAATCAAATTATCAAACAAACCAGAAAATTGCAACACAAGCGTGAACATGCCTTTTTCTACCCGATCCACATAATCCAAAACACATTTTTCTATCATCATTACCAACCAAACATAAATACAACAAATGAAATTATCATCATTAACCAACCAAACATAAATACAACATAAATGAAGTTATCACCAGTGTAGTACCTTAAACGCCTCGCCCTCAAAATATTCAACACATGTTTTCCAATCCTCAAGATTAACCCCAATTGGAGGATTGTCGCTTTTGCCTTTGTTCTTAAGGTAGTGTTTGTGTAAGTTATGTCAATAATTCATGTATTGACGGTTGAGTTGATCGAACAAGACTTTTGTAACGTTAACATCGTCGGCCAAATTAAACTTTTGCTGTAATAAAATGAAGAATTTTATCATTTTAAATATATATTCTTATCAAAGAGAATAAAAAGAAAACAATACATGCATATAGCGCATATACCTTCATTCCGGATAACATCTTTCTCTTAGTATATATCCATTCGAATATCCTTCAAAGATTATTAACATACTATAGGATCACTTCAATGTCCTCTCCGGGAGCTTGGCCCATGCTAGATCCGTCATAGTTCCATCGCTAATAAGGCCAGCAAGAGTCTGCAAATGTAAAATACCTTATCTCTTTAATTTTCTTAAATCAAGAAGAAATATTGTGTAATAAAAAGGTAAATCTTTAAGTGAATTATATTATCACCCTCGCTTTGCTTCTAAGAATCTCAACAGTCAAAGATCCAGATTCTTGTTTACTTAACCAAAACAAACAGAAATAAGGAGAAGATGAAAAAAACTGAAAATAAATAAATACACAAGTCAACATGAATCACGGAGACAAACAAACAAAAAAATCGAACCACTAAAAAACATATTAAGCTTATAAGAGATCAAAAGGAAGTAAATCAGTGCATCATCAAAATTCTTCTTACTCAATCCAATCAGACGTATCAATGTATCATCAAAAGATCTTTAAACTTGAAATCTACAAAGTATTGATTAAAATATGATATAATTATATTTCCCACCTTTTTCATCTTTTTCATCTATTGTGACTCCAAACAAAAAGATTTAATCAGCTGCACTCACCTACAAATGGCTCTTGACATGAGCAATATTCATCCCTTTGATACCCATAAATTGAAGCACTAATTTTGGCCTAGCTCCTTCATCAAATAAAAACAAATATGAGATCAAAATTCAAAATGCTGGAAAAAAAAGTAGACAAAATGAAAATCTGACCGGCGTAGGGAGCACGCGGCGCGACGACGGAGCAAAACTGATGAGAGCAGAGTGAGGGGGTAGTAGCGATGACACTACTCCTCAGGCAGAGGAAGAAGGCGGCGGCGGTTTGAAGCAGACAGGCGGCGGAGGGATTACAGACAGGCGGTTTGTCACTATATATATGTGTGTTTAGTGACAACATCATAATCGTCACTGAGATATAGTCACGATAAATATTGACAATAATATATTTTATCACTAATTTATTTTATTGTGACGTGACTGTTCGCTATTTTATTAACACACCGCAAGTGTACGGGTGCAATTGTGTACAGTAGCAAGCAAGGTCGTATTCCACAGAGACTGAATTTACCAATTCCTATCCTAAATTATTTTACTCTATCTGGACAAACGAGATTAAGAGTTTTGTTTTTAAAACTAAATAAATAAAAAACAGGAAACAAAATAAATCAAGCTGCGAAGCAGAGAAACAGATAAGAGAAGATTTCCCAAGGCAAAGGTTTCAACAGATTCTCCTAACTAACATGTTCAATTCAATTAATCAGATGATTCCTAAGGCAATCTCTAAGCTAGTCCATACCCACTCCCGTGGCATACAAACCGTTGATTACATGCAAGGCTACCGTCCCCGGATCACACTTCTAACATGCAACTCCTAAAAGCTCATAGGATTAACGCCCTCACACATATCAATTCCCTTTAGAATTAAATATATGTGTTCTATGTTCTTAGTTCAGGTAATAATTATCATCTCCCGATATCAAATTAAAACCTAGGATTATGCTAAATTGGTGATCAATCAATAAAACAAACAAGATAAACAAGAACATAAAAAGGAAGAATAATCTCAATTTATTGAATCAAACAGTCAGAAAATCAAATCATGTCTACTCCCTAAACCCTGGGAAAAAGGGATTCTAGCCACACATAGACATATGAACTAGAATACAATTCTCAATCAAATAAATAAACATCCAACAAGAAAAACCGTAGTAAAATCGAGAATCTTCAATCTTGCTCTGTCTCCGTTCTCCGTCTCTCTCAGCTCTCAGGAAAAGAAAAATATGATAGATGGTGATAAAAGGTTTTTTAGAAATAAGTTCTTGGGGAGTATTTATATGCCCTAGGTCAAGTAGGACTCAAAAATACCCAAAAAACGTGTAAAAGGCTGAAAAACGGACTTTTGGGCGAAAACTCGGCGACTCGCGCGGCCTCTCGCGCGGCCGCGCGCCTGGACCGCGCGGTCTTCCAGTAAAATCTGCCCCGTCGCGCGGCCGCGCGACCTCGCGCGGCATTGCGCAGTGATTTTGTTTTGGCTCGTTCTCCCTCGTCCGAACTCCGATTTACGAACCATTTGCGCTCACGAACTCCTATCGAGACGAACTACAACTTGTATTTCAGCCACTTCTTCCAAATTCTGCTTCATTATTTCTAAAAATTCGTTCAAACACAAGCAAGTAACAAGTTCTTGACCATAAACGAATATAAACTCAAATAAATCAACAAACACACAAAATCCTCACAACTAAGCAAAATGACACACCAGTAAGTAAAAATGCATGTTTATCAACCCCCCAAAGTTGAACTATTGTCCGTCCTCGGACAAAACAAAGATGAACCAAGAATGAATCAACAAGAGCGCAGAGAAAAGTGGATAACATTGTGGATTCAGATTTGTCAATAAAAATACCAACATGCATTTGTATCTCCTATCATCAAGATATCACACTCATGGCAAACTTCAAATTGTGGTCTCAATGAATTGCAATCCTCACCAAAAAGATAAAGAATATAAGAACTCTCAACTCTCAAGTGTATCAATCAAAATGGACGTGTATACTCTCAGTTCAAGCAAAACAAGTACTCAACCATAAGCTTGTCAATCGTCTCACCTCTCCACCACTTAATGTGTGCTCCTATAACCAAGATCAAAAAGGGCTTTATTGAGGGTTGTAATGTAGGCTCTTTGGTAGGGTAGGATATATTTGGCTAAGTGACTAATCGATACTCTCAATGTAGCACAATCACCAACCTTATAACATTCTAACTCAACAATCATCCACCTATCACAAAAACCAAATTTCCAATACAAAATCCATCACATCACAATAATTAATTCTCATGATATTATGACTTTCTAAAGCATCCTATGTACCCATTTTTTTCCAATTCTTTTTTCTCTTTTCTTTTCTTTTTTTTCTCTCTTTCTTTTCCTCTTTTTTTTTCTTTTTTTTTCAACGACTTGTAGGGTACTAGGATTTTGTCAATCAAGATCAAAGTACATAATCCATAAACACACATCTCCACAAAACCAACTACCCCATAACAACAATCTCCAAGCTCCCACCCACGGCTAAACCAAATAAAATGGAAAATAAAAGGCTCAAAGGGGCGAACTAGGATCATATATAGTAATAGGACAACGATGGGATATATAGGCTAGCAAAGACGGCCTTCTATCATCTCAAAGTTATTAAGCACACTATGTGACCTCGAGGGAGAAACCAAGACAAGTTCTAGTGAAAAACATGCATGCTCGAACAAACACTCAAGAATAAGAAATAAGACTGTAAAATAATGACAGTCAAGGCTCAAATCCTCACAGCTTATTTCATTGATTGCAAACACATAGAGACCATGCTTATCATTCATCACTCATGCTCAATCTCAACAATATCAACACAAACGCATGCAATTTCACAAGTTTTACACAGAAATCATCATGAGCCAGTTATCCAACCAATTTCTACACTACTCACATCATCAACAAGGTATCATCACAGAGAAACCACCAAAGCAAGACTAAGAAAACTCAATGACAAAACAAACAAGAACAACCAAAACAAAAAGTGCACCCACGAAGACACATCCCCCCAAACTTATATACCACAGAGGAGAATAAGTTTGAAAAGGATTTGTGGGGCACAAAAACAAACTAACAAACAAAAAGAAACGAACTAACCAAAAATTGGGTTGCCTCCCAATAAGCACTATTTTTTAACGTCGTTAGCTCGACGATCCAGCAGGTATAGGTGGCGGCCACTTTTCATCAAATTTCAGTACATCATCTTTTGCGAACCAATGATAAGGTGATTTTCCAACCTTCAAAATATCTTGAAAACTATGGCCATCCTGCGAACAATCAAAAGTACTACTACACTCCAAAAAGTGTTCATCAGATGAATCAAAATTAAAATCAAAAGATGGAGTTAGATAAAAGCTAAAGAGACAAGCCTTCAATGATTTCCCTTGGTCGATGCAAGTGTCGACTACATTTAGGACATTGCACTCTTCAACACTTTTAAAATTTTCATCCTCCAAGCTCATCTCAACTTTCCGAACTTCTTGCTCTTCTTCTATCGCTTGAGGCTCTTCATATGATGTATCACATTCAAGCTCATTGTTCATACACTGCTCTTTTGGATTCACCACGGTATTGCTTGGGAATTGGCGCGACTGATCTAGATTGCTAATAGCAGTGACTATTTGAGCCATCTGAGTCTCAAACACCTTCATCTGAGTCCCTAAAGCAGCAGTGGTAGACTCAAGCTTCTCCATCCTCTCATCTGACTTGGAGATAAATTTCATCAGCAGCTCTTCCAAATTAGGCTTCTTCTCCTCATTGATGACTCCATTGGTGACAGAGAAGCCTGGTGGAGCCTGAAGCGCGTTATTCGGGCACCCTCCATGATAGAACTGTTGCCAACTCTGATTGTTTCCCTGTTGTACTCTTTGAAATCCACCCTGCTGAAAATTCCTGAAATTCCAATTGCTGACAAAATTTGCCTCTTCCATCATCATCGGATTTTTCACAGCTGACTCCATCTTAGTAATACTCAAAGCATTTATCTTGGAAGACAATGCAGCGATTTGACTGGCTAACAAAGTAACTGAATCAGAATTTGTGGTGGCAGCAACATTCTCCAAACATACCCTCTCGGCTGGCCATTGATAGCATGTAGTACCCATGCTATCAAAAATCTCCATAGCTGCTCATGCACTACCTGGAAAAACTCCAGAACCAAAAATAAGAACCAAAAGAAAAATAAAGAACATAAATAAAAATAACAAAAA
Source organism: Salvia miltiorrhiza (assembly GCF_028751815.1). Lineage (NCBI taxonomy): Eukaryota > Viridiplantae > Streptophyta > Magnoliopsida > Lamiales > Lamiaceae > Salvia > Salvia miltiorrhiza. The sequence continues at coordinate 29,347,075 of NC_080393.1, read as the reverse complement.
AAAAATCCAGATTAGTCTCAAACAATCTACAGATAGTACTGATAAAAATCAGTCCCCGGCAACGGCGCCAAAAACTTGTTCGCTATTTTATTAACACGCCGCAAGTGTACGGGTGCAATTGTGTACAGTAGCAAGCAAGGTCGTATTCCACAGAGACTGAATTTACCAATTCCTATCCTAAATTATTTTACTCTATCTGGACAAACGAGATTAAGAGTTTTGTTTTTAAAACTAAATAAATAAAAAACAGGAAACAAAATAAATCAAGCTGCGAAGCAGAGAAACAGATAAGAGAAGATTTCCCAAGACAAAGGTTTCAACAGATTCTCCTAACTAACATGTTCAATTCAATTAATCAGATGATTCCTAAGGCAATCTCTAAGCTAGTCCATACCCACTCCCGTGGCATACAAACCGTTGATTACATGCAAGGCTACCGTCCCCGGATCACACTTCTAACATGCAACTCCTAAAAGCTCATAGGATTAACGCCCTCACACATATCAATTCCCTTTAGAATTAAATATATGTGTTCTATGTTCTTAGTTCAGGTAATAATTATCATCTCCCGATATCAAATTAAAACCTAGGATTATGCCAAATTGGTGATCAATCAATAAAGCAAACAAGATAAACAAGAACATAAAAAGGAAGAATAATCTCAATTTATTGAATCAAACAGTCAGAAAATCAAATCATGTCTACTCCCTAAACCCTGGGAAAAAGGGATTCTAGCTACACATAGACATATGAACTAGAATACAATTCTCAATCAAATAAATAAACATCCAACAAGAAAAACCGTAGTAAAATCGAGAATCTTCAATCTTGCTCTGTCTCCGTTCTCCGTCTCTCTCAGCTCTCAGGAAAAGAAAAATATGATAGATGGTGATAAAAGGTTTTTTAGAAATAAGTTCTTGGGGAGTATTTATATGCCCTAGGTCAAGTAGGACTCAAAAATACCCAAAAAACGTGTAAAAGGCTGAAAAACGGACTTTTGGGCGAAAACTCGGCGACTCGCGTGGCCTCTCGCGCGGCCGCGCGCCTGGACCGCGCGGTCTTCCAGTAAAATCTGCCCCGTCGCGCGGCCGCGCGACCTCGCGCGGCATTGCGCAGTGATTTTGTTTTGGCTCGTTCTCCCTCGTCCGAACTCCGATTTACGAACCATTTACGCTCACGAACTCCTATCGAGACGAAATACAACTTGTATTTCAGCCACTTCTTCCAAATTCTGCTTCATTATTTCTGAAAATTCGTTCAAACACAAGCAAGTAACAAGTTCTTGACCATAAACGAATATAAACTCAAATAAATCAACAAACACACAAAATCCTCACAACTAAGCATAAAAAATGACACACCAGTAGGTAAAAATGCATGTTTATCAGTGACAAATAATCGTCACTATACAAATATGGTTATAGTAACATAAATAAGATTGTCACTATACATATATGGTTATAGTAACAGAAATAAGATCGTCACTATACATATATGGTTATAGTGACACAAATAAGATCGTCACTAACTTATAGTGACAAAAAATATTGACAACAACAAAACTTGTCACTATTATATTTTTTTGTGACAAAAAGAAATAGCCTCACAACATATATGTTTGTAGTGACAACGGCATGATCGTCACTAACGTATAGTGACGCAAAATACTGACAAAAAAAAAATTATGTCACTGTAACACATTTTTGTGACAACAACATTTATTGTCGCTACATAAATATTTATAGTGATAAAATTATGGTCGTCACTATCATATAGTGACAATAACTATTGACAACAATAAAATTTGTCACTGTTACAATATTTTGTGACGACAAAAATTGGTGTCACAATACAGCTGTTTGTAGTGACAAAATTTTTATCGTCACTAAGATTGTCGTCACAAGAACCTATTTTTCTTGTAGTGTTATCTCGACATATTATAAGGTAATGAATGATTAATGATATTGTATATTGAAATAGAGTTTAAATAAATTAATAGTTACTAGATATAACAATAATACGAGTGTTCTGTACTGGTGAGCACTTGAAAAAAACTTTAAAGTTAAGTGTGTTTGCTTAGAGCACAACTAAGATGAGTGACCCACTGGGAAGTTCGTCAAATGGTATGCAATTAAGGTCAAAATACATTAGAATTACACTAAAATACTTGTGAGATACATACATAAAAAAAAAAATCAAAAAAAATATTTTTTTTCGAAAAAAAAAATATATTTTTATTTATTTTTAACGATCAAAAATTCGGTCGTTATAAAAAAATAAATAATAAATATTTTTTTCTCTTTTTAACGATAAAAAAATTGGTCGTTAAAAATAAAAAATCGGTCGTTAAATTTAACGATTGAAAAAAACGGTCGTAAAACTCGGAACGACGATGCAAACAACGACCACCGAAAACGGTCGTTAAATCGATCGTTAATAACATTAACGATCGATTTTTGGGTTTTAACGACCGAAATTTCGATCGTTAGAGCCGCATTTTCTTGTAGTGACTGTGCGCTTCAGATTAGGTGGAGCGTATACAATTATGCTTCTTTGAAAATTAATATTTTTCAAGTGATTCCAAAATATAGACGTGCCAGGTGAGATTTAGGTGTCATAAATTCATATTGTTACACAAATGTAAGAAATAAGAATGTTAGAAAAATTTATGTTTTAATTTATGGTACTTTAATTAAAGATTAAAAAACTCTTTTTAAGGACAAAGTTTGAAACATTATTGAGAAGACGTGGTTTCCTGTGCACCCGGGTGCAAATGACACTAACACTAACACTATCTTGAAATGATGCTAACACTATTTTGTTTTACAAATGACACTATCATGTTATATAAATAACACTGTCGCGAAATGACACTAACACTATATTGAAATAACACTAATATTAAATGACACCATCATGTTATCGAAATGACACTGTAAACGTGGAATTTGTGTATTGAGAAAGGCTCAAAACATAATTTATAATTTAAAAAAATTATAAATTACAATAATAAATATAGATAGAGATTTGTAGACTGATAAATTAAAGGCGTAAATGAAGACAAAAGATTGATTTGGATTTTCAAAATTTTTGGCCAATAAAACTAATTTTGCTAAACCCAAACGCATAAAATTAAAACCTTTTGCGGTTTTAACGCAAATTAAATCCAATTGGAAGGAAATTTGGAGTCCGGGGTAGAAATAGAAGCATAAATACAGTGTCAGTCTGCAACTGCAAGGAAAGAGAGAGAGGGAGTCTCCTTTTAGCTTGTCGAACACGCCCTTGCTTTCCCTTTCGTTCTCGTTTTCCCTCACGCTGATTTCGCCCGATCGTCTGCGCTAGGTAATTTCTCTTTCTTTTCTACTCTGCGGTTTGCTTTCGGAATCCTCCACATTTTCTGCTTTAGTTATTACGATTTCCGTTCAAGTGTTCCTCTACATTTACTTATTTTCTATCTGCAACTATTTAAAATTGCCATATAAGCAGAAAAAAAATGAAGAAAAGACTTTCAGAATAATGGTGATGCTTGGAATATGTGAAATTTTCTGCAAGCTTTTTTTGTCTAGAATCAGGAAGTGCCTCTGAGACTGAGATCGTTTTCCTCAAAGAGTGTTTTATTTTCTCTTCTGCGGTGTTGATATATGATAGTTTGTATGCATAATGCATCACGTGTTGCAACGTTTTTTTCATCACAAGCATTTTTCTTGGTCATATCTTTTAGATATGAAATGGTTAAATGCTGAGCTAATTGTCAGCCCCTCTGTAGTTCATACCATAGTATTTAATTGTCTTTCTTTGCCTCAAATATTACCCTGCTCTTGTGACATCTGCTGGAAACAGATGCTTACTTACTTCCTCTTATTGATTATTGTGATGAATTCAGAGATGAACTCGAGGAAAGGGATTGGGAATCCTTCTGGTGCAGTTACTTCTGATCCGTCAGTCAAAGGCGAAAGCAAAGCAGATGTATCTAACTCTAGCATTGATCAATTATCCCGGGGTGTTTCGGATATGAATATAAACCCTACAAACGATGATGGATGGGAAGAGTACGGAAAAAAATCAAAGAACAAAAACAAGAATAATGCTTCAAGACAGTTGGTTCCCCAGCATTCCACCCCTAAGGCATGGGGTCATGCTGACACTGTGCAGAAACTTGGCTTCAGAACTAATGGAGGGCTTGGACAGGGCTCCGGCAGAGGTTATACTAGACAACAGCCATCTGGCCGTAATCCTAACTCTGATTATGATGCAGCACCACCAGTATGGAACACTAGAGCCGCTTCTTTTCAGCCCTCAGCTCAAGCAGCTGATAATCAGGCCTTTGATGAAGTTGACGATGATGATGAGTCAGATGGTATTGATGACTCAGATGATGATCTGAGTGATGGATTTGCTTCAGATGAAAGCCATAAAAGTCATGAAACGAAAAAAAAGAACAAGTGGTTTAAGGAGCTTTTTCAGTGCTTGGACAATTTAACTGTTAAGGAGATTAATGAGCCTGAGAGGCAGTGGCATTGCCCAGCATGCCAAGGAGGACCCGGTGCTATTGACTGGTACCGTGGCTTGCAACCCCTAATCACACATGCCAAAACCAAAAGATCCAAAAGGATGAAGCTACACAGAGAGCTTGCTGAAATATTGGATGAGGAACTTAAAAGAAGGGGAACATCAGCAGTACCAGCTGGTGAGGTATTCGGAAAGTGGAAAGGTCTGGACGAGAGAGCTGATAAAGAAATTGTTTGGCCTCCCATGGTGGTAATTATGAACACCAAGCTTGACAAAGATGATAATGACAGAGTATGAAATTCTTATAGAAGTTTGTATTTCCATTAGTATTTATGCAATTTTTTTGAAGTAATGGCACACTAATCCATTTCTATTGTAAACTTCATCTACAGTGGATTGGCATGGGCAATCAAGAGCTGCTTGATTATTTCAGTGATTATTCTGCAATCAGGGCACGCCATTCTTATGGACCACAAGGGCACCGTGGCATGAGTCTGTTAATTTTTGAGGCCTCAGCAGTGGGATATGCAGAAGCTGAACGCTTGAGCGGACACTTTGAAGTCCATTCCCGAGATAGGTTTGCTTGGAATAGAAATAAGGTTCCGTTTTACCCTGGAGGCCAGCGGCAACTATATGGGTACATGGCCGAAAAACATGATATGGAGAGCTTTAATCAACATTCTCAAGGTGCTCTGTGTTTTTGTGTGGGTAGATTGTGTATGCTTGGGATTTTTTTTTCTTTCATGTCAATGGTGCTGACATGATTTGTTGTTAATTTCTCATTGTTATGATCGTTATTTGTTTTAATTTCTCATTGTTATGATCGTTTATTAATTGTCGTAAATGCTTAGGTAAGGCCAAACTGAAATATGAGATGCGATCCTATCAAGAAGTAGTTGTAAAGCAAATGAAGCAGATGAGTGATGATAATCAGCAGCTCACATGGTTTAAGAACAAAGTTGTCAAAGAACAGACAAGCAAGAAAGCCCTTGAGGAGTCTTTTGGAAAACTGAGTGAAAAGCTGCGGAGGACTATGCAAGAGAATCAAGTAGTGAAACTTAGGACACAAAAGCATCATGAACAAAACAAAGAAGAGGTATGTTTCAAGTTTGATAAACGTAACAAGGCAGAATAACTTGATCTTGTCTTGTTGGTGGAAATTTTAATCTATCTAGATCATGAAATTTGATATAGTAATAAGTTCTTCTCTTGAGTGAGATTATTTATGGACACTTGACCTACTTCAGTTGGATTTTCTGTAATCTCCATCAATGAAGTCATTGAAGCAATAACGGCTCTGTAACCCCCCTCTGGTGGATTTCTAAGTATTAGAACTATAAAAAGTATCTATACTCTTGATAAGTTTCTTGAAGTCTGTTTTGATAATATTGCATGATCTGTATGACCATTAAATCCGGAAGTTGCTTTATATTCTTTGGTGGAGGTACAGGCATTTTAGCTCAGTTTTTCTCTCTCGGATTTTTAGAAGGTTACATCTGATGGACTATTTCCTTAGTTCTACAGCTCAGAATATTAACTTGTCGTATGGTAACATGTTATTGCATAATTTCCTGCAAATTTTCCATCTTTTGTCTCTCCAAATTCGCAGGTAGAAAGTGGAACTTGAGGGGGAGAAAAATTATTCTTAGTGACTTTGGGTGTTGTTTAATTGAGCTTCATTTTCTTGAATCCCTGTGTTTTTATATGTTATGATAGCTTAAAGTTTGCTGTAGTCGCACACACTTATGGAATTTCTCCCCCACAGGTTCTAGGATGCATAAATTTTATATTTATCTTTTCCTTGTCTGTGTTAACCTCCTATTTCACTTTGTTATCAACTTAGATGGATAATCAGGAGCAATTCTACAAAGACCACATCCAACAGCTGTATGATGCTAGAAATGCGAAGGAGGAAAACTTTGAGAAGATACAACAACTTGAACGTGAAAAAGCAACTCATTCCGAGGCAAATCTTTCTTCTGCTGAAGAGCGAGCACGCAGGTAATTTACATTCCTTGTGGAATTTGTTTGTTTGTTCAGTTTATTTATCTCAATTCTTCGTGTCATGAGTATTTGTGATGCCTTACATTGTAGTATTTCTTTGTCGTGATTTAGCAATTGAAGAAAACATTTGGTGAATGTTGATAATTTTGTTTTAGGAGCGAAGAGCTTTCGAGATTCATTCAGCTGCAGGACCAAGAGTTGGAGGAGTTTAAGAGTAAGAGGGATAAGCTAATGGAGGCCCATGAAGAGCAAAAATTGGAACTGAAGCGAAAGTACAGGGCTGAAGAGATGGAGCTTGAGAAGAAGTTTGATGAGGATTACAATAAGCTGTTGGGGGAATACACTCCCGCTGATTCCAAGTAGCCCATTAATTTCTTCTACGCTTCCCAAACTTCTCGTTTTAGCCATCTAGAATTTTGTGATTTGCAGCTATTAGAGTTTATTGGAGATCGGCTATTTTGTAACTGGTGCTTTAAACATCTGCCTACAGCCTTTATATTCTACTCTCTCTCACTTTAAAAATGGTTTCTATTTCATTTTAAGTTTCATTATAAGTGATTTGTTTTCATAAATGGTAAAATTAATTTATAAAAAAGTGTGACGGAGGGAGAATATCGAATCATGATATTTTTAATGTGAGATCCCTTTTGTTTAAGCTCCAATCCAAAATACTTCCTCTCTCTTATTAAAAGTGATTTGTATTCATTTTTTTATAAATGGCAAAATTTAATTTTTAAAAAATTATAGCCCTTATTATTTTTAATTAATTTACATATATATTTTTTTAATTTATGTGCTAAAAAATTTTGTATCAGTTATAGTTGGACGGAGGAAGTAATAATTTTACTTATTTCAACATCTTAATAATAGTTTGGGTTATGAAGTTAATGTTTTCCAAAAGATGTCCATGACTTACATTTTCACTTACAAAATGTTCAATTTTAGAAAAAGTTTGATGTAGGTCTCAGCTTATAAAATTTGCAAGGAAATGATGAATTACCTCACAAGATAATTAGATTTATGATTATTTGTGCAATTTTAAATTGAATAATAAGTTAGTCATATTATTGAAGCTGTTTATCAAGTTTGTTGTTTGAACTCTATTTTATTGGTTCGGTAAGATGCATATGATATTTAGCCCACGTTTGGTTGGGTGTTTTTAGAAATTGGAAATGGATTCGATTAATTGAATCCATAACTTATTGTTTGGTTTGAGTAATGAGTTAACTATTACCCTCTTACTTGAGGGTAGCTCAATCACCCAATTTGTTACCCCTAAAAATAGAGAGGAAACAAAAGAAATGAAATCCCTTGCTAATGATTCATTTCCATTGTTTAACCAAACACTCAATAAAAGTAATGGTTATTGTTACCATTTCACTCCTTTATGATACGATCCTTGTTAGACCGTTCAATCGAACACGCAAACGAAAGTCTGAAGAAACGAACGAACGAACGATAGATGGAAATGTCAGAACTCTGAATCTAACCCACAAAATGATATAGGCGAATAAAATCCCTATACCCCAACGTGATGTTGACGCAGCAACTCGGGAACGATGAATGACACCCGACGACGGTTGGTTGACTCGCCGTTAAGTCGATAGATGAATTCGTCTTGGAATAATCAAGAGGAATTCGAGAACTCTCAAGAGAGAATAAAACTCACAAATTTGATTGATAATAAATCTAATTTTCGTCCAACATAAAGAGGCCATATATAGGCAAAGACTAAACTTAATCTAATAAAGAAACAATTTTAGTAAAATCCTAAGCAGTCAAACAAGGCCCTATTACTCTTAAAATTTCGAAAATAACAAGCCCTACAACTAATGGGCTGCGAAAAACAAAACAAAATAAATAAATTGAAGCCTTCAAACTTCGTCCCACTCGCACGTAATAAGATTAATCGAATTTGGGTTCAATTCGCCAACTCCACAATCTCCGATTGACTTCTTCATCAACTCTTGAGTCCACACTTCTTGGACTAAGACCATCAAGCTCTCTTTGAACTTCTTGGCTCGTGCTTTAAACATCTGCCTACAGCCTTTATATTCTACTTTCTCTCTCACATTAAAAATGGTTTCTTTTCATAAATGGTAAAATTAATTTATAAAAAGTGGGACGGAGGGAGAATATCGAATCATGATATTTTTAATGTGAGATCCCTTTTGTTTAAGCTCCAATCCAAAATACTTCCTCTCTCTTATTAAAAGTGATTTGTTGTCACGACCGGACTTAACTAAGGATAGGTAAGCCGGGAAACCGTGACTAGGGAAGGGAAATTAGGAGAGGGGACAGAAAGGGGTGATAAATAATTATAAATGAATTAAATTAAGATTTAGACATCGTATGAGAATAAGTCACACATATATATAGATAATAACGAGTAATCGGTCATGAGTATCCGATTTAAGTGTTTATACAATAACTTGATTTGACAATCCAACATAATAGGATAAACTGCATCATAACTGAGTGTTCGCAGCGGAAATGAGAACGTGATACATGTATGAAGACATGTATCGCCAAGAGTTTATTTAGTAAATATGACAAAGCTCCGCACGACACCCCATCATCACTCATCACTGCTCAACCTGCACATTTAGAAATACATGCAGGGCTGAGTACAAAGTACTCAGTAGACATATGCCGAAAATCATATACATACATAATAAATGTAAATTGTCATGCCATTTCAATAGTATAACCAAGGGTTTTTACTTAAAAAGGCCCTAAGCATACTAAATTCATTTGTGATTCTAAAGTTCGTCTGATCAGACTAAGTTCTTTTGTAATCTATCATATCTGAATCTGTATGCCGGAGAGGTGGCCACCTCTCACGGTCACTTGACCGGCCAACCCGCTAGATGACTCACGGTCACTGGTGTACACTAGCCAAGGCAGGATAGCTATCAACTGCTCAAGACCCGAATTCGATTACATGATAACTGGCAAAGCCATATCAGATAGATATCATACTGAAATTAAAACATTTTATGGCAAGACAATACTTGAAATAACTTAAACTCAAAGATTTTGTCATGAAATAACTTGCTTGAATGTAACATTTTAAGCTCATTTGATATATACGAAAGTAATGCCTACCTGATTGCAGTGTTTTGCTACTTAAGACAATGATTCTCTTTCCTTAGCGCGATAGGTTACTCAGGCGCTTTTGTTTATTTGAACCTTTGATAACACGAAACATGTGTTCGAGTGAATAATAGAAAAGATAACAACAAATGCAGTGAATCACTATTCACTCATTTCTCTAACTACCCATATTTCCTTAAACGACTGTATCTAACTCATATACAATCGTTCTTCTTTTATCGAAATACTTCATGTACCTTTGAGGATGTAGGAAAGCCCATTTTATATTATTCCTTTATTTATCCATTATAAATAAAGAATAATTTATAAAATATTTTCCTTTTCCCCATTTAATAATGCCAATCAATATATATATATTGCTACTATTAAAAGAACTAATAAGTCATTAATAAATTCTAAATATTAATTCCTGATGAAAATTTCATTGTGAGATTTTAGGAACATTTGTAAAAATATTTTAAAATAATAAAAGGAGTTAACTATAAAAGAAATTTTCGAGAAGATCTAATAATTTTAATATTTTAACCATTTAATTAATAAATCTTTAATATTTCATTTATCAACTATTCCATCTAATATAATTTTACCAACAAGTTCTCATGAAATCTTTCTCAAAATATTTATATATCTCAATAGCTCATTTATAAACTAAAAGTGATATTTTATCAACAATAAAACTTTAAAATCCTTAATAGGAATTATTTTGAATCATTTCCATCTCAACAAAACTGTATATATTCAACTTCAACTAATAAACTGCTTTTACTCCGAACTCGTATGGAGTCCAATTTTATATCAATAGAAACCTCTTTGAGTCTAGTTTAATTTAAAAAAAAGTATGTTGAAAAACTCCAAGTAGTTTAAGAGATATAGCGATTTTCCCATCGCCTACCAGATTCGGCAGTTTCTGCCAACTGAAAGTCCAGATTTTTGAAAAATAGCAAACGTTACCTGAATGAGCTCAAATTTTATATGTAGATAGCTAACACATATATCTTCATAGAATAAAAATTTGAGAGCTAAATATCAACATATGGTTACTGAAATAATTAACTTAATCATCTGCCTCACGACAGTTTTAGCAGATACGGGCAGTAGACTTCTCGAATTTTAAAAGGGTAGTAAACGAAGTTCAAATGATATGAAACTTTGTACGAATATTTACCACACTCCCATCTATACCCCAGAAATTTCTCATAATATAATAGAAACGGGAATGCATCGAAATAAGGGCGTCAACTTACCCTTGTCCAAGTGAGCACTAATGGAAGTTGTTTGCCGGGGTTTTTTTCTGGTCGTCGTTCCGCGATGGGGTTTAGCCGCGAAGGTCTACGACTTAGTTTTCCTCGTGCGAGATAGATCAGGCTACACAACGGTGGTTTCTCGATCCTTTTTCGTCGTAAGGATAGTGAGAAACGAAGGCCGTAAGTTGGCCGGTGGCTAAGTCGGGAATTCGACGTTGGCCTCCGAAGGATATTGTGGCCTTTGGTCGGGAAAATATAGAGAAGGTTTCGGCCTTTCGATTGTTGGGTTTGGTAGCCTAAAGATGGAGGAACGAGTACACGTTCTCGGTTCAGAGCCTAGTGGCCGGTCGACGAAGAAATGGCCCGGCGAAGGGAGCTCACTTGAGCTCTTGCAAGTAAAAAAAAAAACAAATCTCAAACTCTCTCTTGCTCGCTGCACTTCTTCCTTCTGCAGAACTCTCCTCAATTTATAGAGGAGTTTCTGCAGACAACAGAATCAAAATGGTGGAAATTTTGGTACCTGGAGTTGCAACTTTTGAAGATTTGATCGTTGAAATTTACATCCTTTGACAATTGTGATCTTACCGTGAAATTTCTTTCTCGGCGTGCTGAAGCTTTTGAAAATTGTGGATATTGGCGTGATTTTCTTCTCCTACAAGAGACTTTGGGGTGTGATGGAGTTCAGATATACTACAGGAAGAAATCTGCAATCTTTACAATCTCCTTCTGCAGTAATGGTGTATTGGAGGGGAAGATGAATAGTGTAGGGAATAGTGTAGGGAATAGTGTAGGAAATAGTGTAGGAATTGATGTGTTGGATGAAAAATCGAGACATACGTGTAGTGCCGTGATCTAGTTTCTCCTAGTTCCTGTAATAATTCTCCAATTCTCGTTTAATAAATAGTCGTCGTATTTATATAAATTAAATCCTCAATCTTGAGATTTAATACGTGAAAGTCGGAATTAATTCGCGACTTAATACCTTAACTCATATAATGCGAAATAATAAAATTATTATGCATATGATCTCAAGTTATAATTCTAGCAATTTGATTTAAATAACACGATTTATAAATTCGGTTATAAATCTAAATTTTCTAATAATATTGATTAAATCAATAAACTGGTAAAACAAAGTCTCAAACGTATAGTTAAACCAATAAATTTAATTATTGGTTTCATTCATGACTGAATATTAAATCGCAGCTCTGTATCTCTTATACAGACTTTTGCTGAAATAATATTATCTGAACAAAATAATCACCATAAATAATTAAAAGAATTTTATAACTAATGCACATATTTAATCTAATATGTATTTAAAAGAGCGGGGCATCACATACTACCCCCCCTTAAAATAAATTTCGTCCCGAAATTTGCATACCTTCGTTAAACAACTCTGGATATTTTTCTTTCATCTTGTCTTCGAGCTCCCACGTAGCTTCTTCTTGTCCATGGTGCCTCCAAAGAACTTTCACTGAGGTGATTGATTTATTTCGGAGTTGTTGCACCTTTTTATCTAAAATCGCTTCGGGTCTTTCTTCATAGCTCAGGTCTGGATTAAGGATCATCTCATTTTGGTGTATCACGTGCTTTGGATCGAAAACGTACTTCCTAAGTTGTGATACGTGGAAAACATTATGGACATTTCCTAGACTTGGCGGTAATGCCAGCCTGTAAGCCACTGGGCCTATTCTTTCTAGGATCTCATAGGGTCCTATAAATCGGGGTCTAAGTTTCCCTTTAACTCCGAACCTAATGATCCCTTTTGATGGAGAAACTTTCAGAAAGACTTTTTCTCCATTCTCAAATTGTAAGTCAGTTCGGCGTTTATCAGCATATGACTTTTGTCTATCCTGGGCCTCCTTAATCCTCTGTCGGATTTGGCGAACGATTTCAATCATTTCACCTATTGTGTCTGGCCCTAGGATTTTTCTCGCGCCCACTTCATCCCAATAAAGTGGCGATCTACACTTTCTCCCATACAGTGCTTCGTAGGGTGCCATAGCGATAGTCGCTTGGTGACTATTATTATATGCAAACTCGATGAGTGGCAAAATGTGCTCCCAGTTTTCACCCTGGTCTAGCACTACTGTCCTCAGCATATCCTCCAATGTTTGAATCGTTCTTTCAGACTGACCATCTGTCTGTGGGTGAAAAGCTGTACTAAAATTCAATCTTGTGCCCAGTTCTTTTTGTAAACTGATCCAGAATCTGGATGTGAACTTGGAATCTCTGTCCGATGTAATTGACTTTGGCACTCCGTGCAACCGCACAATTTCTCTAACATAAAGTTGAGCTAACTTGTCGGATCCATGGGTGATTGGGATTGGTATAAAGTGCGCACACTTCGTAAGTCTGTCCACAATGACCCATATAGCCGTGTTACCTCGCTTGGATCTTGGCAATCCTGTGACGAAGTCCATTGCTATATCATCCCATTTCCATTCTGGTATCTCCAAGGGTTGTAGTTCCCCGTAAGGCCTTTGGTGTAAGGCTTTCACTTGCTGGCAAGCAAGACATCGTTCAACAAACGAGGCTACATCTCGTTTCATTCCTTCCCACCAGAAATTCTCTTTTAGATCTTGATACATCTTAGTACTTCCCGGGTGGGCAGTATAAGGGGTATCATGGGCTTCGCTCAAGATTTTATTCTTAAGTTCTTCATCTTGAGGAATGCATATCCTTCCTTCAAAGAGTATGGCATTGTCTGGTGCTTCTTGGAAATCTTTGAGATCTCCTAATCTTATCTTTTCCCGTAATTTTTCCATCTTCTCATCCTTTCTTTGTGCTTCTAGCACCATTTTTCTTAAACTAGGTATTGTCTCAACAACGCCTGCTATAGTTCCAGGTGGTTTAATCACTTCTATCTTCATCTTGTCAAATTCTTTTATAAGCTCAACTTCTCTCGTGAGAAGATGTCCTAATTTTGACGAGACTTTTCGGCTTAATGCGTCGGCTACTACATTAGCCTTGCCTGGGTGGTAGTTAATACCACAGTCATAGTCCTTTACTAATTCGAGCCATCTCCTTTGTCTCATGTTTAGATCTTTTTGCTCGAAAAAGTACTTCAGACTTTTGTGATCAGTAAAAATCTCACACCTAACTCCATATAGGTGATGTCTCCAGATTTTTAATGCATGTACTACTGCAGCTAGTTCCAGATCATGAGTCGGATAATTCAACTCATGAGGTCTAAGTTGTCGTGATGCATATGCTATTACCTTGCCATCTTGCATCAACACGCAACCTAGTCCATTTTTGGACGCATCCGTGTAGATTACATATTCTTTGTCTGGTTCGGGGACTGCTAAAACCGGCGCAGTAGTTAGCATCTTCTTGAGTTTTTGGAAACTCTCCTCACACTCGTCCGTCCAAGTATACTTGATCCCCTTCTTGAGCAGTTGCGTCATTGGCCTTGCTATTTTCGAAAATCCTTCAATAAACCTTCGATAATAGCCAGCCAATCCTAAGAAACTCCTGATCTCGTTTGGATTTGTTGGCGACTTCCATTCTTGTACTGCTTCCACTTTAGCAGGATCTACCTTGATTCCTTCTGATGATACGATGTGTCCTAGAAATGTGACTTCTCTCAGCCAAAACTCGCATTTGCTGAATTTGGCGTAGAGTCGTTCATTCCTTAGCGTTTGTAGAGTGGTCCTCAAATGCTCTTTATGTTCTTCTTCATTTTTGGAGTAGATGAGGACGTCATCTATGAACACTAAGACGAACTTGTCCAAGTAGGGGTGAAAAACCCTATTCATGAGATCCATGAATACAGCTGGTGCATTTGTTAGCCCGAATGGCATAACTACGAACTCGTAGTGGCCATACCTTGTTCGAAAAGCTGTTTTGGGTATATCTTCTTGTCTGACCTTCAGTTGATGATAGCCAGATCTCAAGTCGATTTTTGAAAATACACTCGCACCCCTAAGTTGGTCAAACAAATCCTCTATCCTTGGCAAAGGATATTTGTTCTTGAGTGTTAGCTTGTTCAGCTCTCTATAGTCAATGCACATTCTCAAGGTGCCATCTTTCTTTTTGACAAACAAAACTGGTGCTCCCCATGGGGATACACTAGGTCTGATGAAACCTAGGTCCAGTAGTTCCTGCAATTGAATTTTTAGTTCCTCCAATTCTTTTGGAGACATCCTATACGGTGCCTTTGATACTGGCGCCGCTCACGGTTCTAAGTCTATGGTAAATTCCACTTGCCTATTAGGTGGCAATCCTGGCAAGTCTTCTGGAAACACATCACGGAATTCTCGTACGATATCCACATCTTCAATTGCTCTTTTTGTCTCAGCTTTCCCGTTTAGGTACACGAGGAATGCCTGAGAGTCCTTCTTATTCATCATCTTTCTTGCTTGTAGGGTGGATATAATTGGTATTCTCCTACCCATTCTTGTCCCGTGAAATTCCCAAGCATTTTTTTCTGGAAATTTGAAAGAGATTTTCCGCTCCTTGCATAAGATGGTAGCGTAGTTTTCAGCTAGCCAATCCATTCCTAGGATTATATCAACGTCCGACATCGGTATAACATATACGTTGTTTGTTATGACCTCTAGTGATCCTATGTTCAATTCTAAGTTCGAGCAAACATGCGTTACTGTCATTGTTCCTCCTATTGGTGAAGAGATACTCATGTCCTGATTAGATCTTTCTATTTTGAGTCCTAGGGTGTCCACACATGCACTTGCAATGAAAGAATGTGAAGCACCCGTATCAAACAGAAGTACAACAGGTGTGTTGAGTAGCATGCCCATACCTGCCAGGTTTCCCTGGTTTTTCTCGGGCTGGTTCTGTTTGATAGCATAGGCTCTTGCGTGATACGGTTGCATCTTTTGTTGCTGCTGACGTGGCTGTGGTTGTGGCAGCTGTGGTTGATGTGATTGTTGAGGCTGCGGCAATTGCAGATGACGTGGCTGGGGTAGCGCTTGGATAGCTCTCAGATGTGGGGCTTGGAATGGTGGGTTTGGCCTTAAGCTCATCCCGTGTTGCTTATTTGGGCAACGATTTGCATAATGCCCCTTCTGGTTACAGATGTAACAACTATCACTGCCAGCCTTGCAGATTCCACCATGGTTTTTGTTGCACTTTGGGCAGGGTGAAGTTTTCTGTTGGTTGTTCCCCGCCTGATTAGGAGCAACTTGCCTTCCAAAGCCTTGTTGCTGGGGTGGTTGTCCCTGCCATGGTTTCTTCTCAGTTTGGCCATTGTAATTGCCTTCCCATTTTCGTTTCCCTTTGTAGTTCTGGGATTGGGCTTGTGGGGGTGGTGGCATAGGTGTTGCCACTGGTCTTTCCCATGGCATTGCTGCCTCAATGTCTAGAGCTCTACTGAGGGATTCAGTATACGACAACCCTCCATGACTAGCCAAAGCCATCCTGATTTCATGCCTCAGACCGGCACAAAATTTTTCAGCCATTTTCTCGTCTGTATCAACTAGTTCTGGGGCATATCTGGACATGTCGCAAAACATCCTATCATACTGTGTAACCGTCATCCTCCCCTGTTTCAGGTTATAGAATTCCATCTCTTTCTTCTTTCGGTAACTTTTGGGTATATATTTATCATATATCCCAATCTTGAACTGCTCCCAGGTGAGGTTTTCTAGTTGATCAGCTGTCATTGTCTTCATTCTGGCTTCCCACCAGAAGTCAGCCGATCCCGTCAGTTGGAAAGATACACAGGTTAAACGTTCCTGGTCGGTGCAGCGCAGAAAGTTGAAGATGCGTTCGATTGCACGCACCCAAGTTTCAGCCTCAGCTGGATCTCCTGTACCGCTGAATACAGGTGGGTTTTGACGTAAAAACAATTCCTCTATTCTACGTTCTGGCCGTATTGGTTGTGGAGCTATTTCTGGTTCTGGCCCTGGTTCTGGACCTCTTTCATCATTTTGTGGGATTCTTCTCCCACCTCTTGGACGTCCTCTCTTTGGTGGCATTCTGATAAGTCAATATAATATGTTTATTAGTACATGGTAGATGTATTCTAACACTCGTTCATTGCTTCTTCAATTCCTTGTACTAGCTATATCGTATGCAAAACTTTTAAATCAACGAAATATAATAAGTACTTAACACACGAATTTACTGAAGGCGTGAATTTATATATAAGTACTTAAAGATTCTGCCTCCTAGAGGCCTCTTCGAATAATATGGAGTTATAGAACGGTCCATAGGTAGTTACCGTTCCTGTAGTAACAACTTCCTAGATAGATGAATATTACAACCCACGAGTTCGAGATACATCATACAAGCAAATACAACTGCCCTAGACTATCGATCCATGGGAGCTAGCAGACTTGCTCTTCTCCGGATCCTCTTCTGGGTCTTCCTCCGGATCCTCTTCTGGGTCTTCCTCCGGATCCTCTTCGGGGTCTTCCTCCGGATCCTCTTCGGAGTCGATATCCAGGTAGTAGTCCTCTGTTTCCTCACCCTCTGCCCCGAGCTGAACACGACCACCGAGAAGTCGGATTTTCACCACATCCTTGCAGGGCGTTCCTGCATCGGAGGTCGTAGTACCCTTCTTAAGGGAAAGAGGCTGAGCAGGTAGTGGCTTCCAACTCGTCTTGCCTGGAGTTTTCTTCCTACTTCCCCCAGTGTCATCATGGGCTGGAGTTTTCCCTTTTTCAGCAGTCTTGAGTGCCTGGCGCAAGATCTCACCTTCATCGTTGTCAGTGCCTGCCAGGGCTTTGCCCTTATCAATAAGTTCGCGTGCTTGACGCAAGACTTCTTCTAATTGTTTCATAGCCGCACTGTAAATGGGGTCCTCTTCCCCTGGTGGAGGTGGCTGTATCAGGGGTGTACCGACTGGTGATTGGGGTGGTGGCGTCTCTTTCCTTTGGGTTTTTGGACGTGATGTCCCGGCCTCGAAGTCGTTTCGGCATCGACGACCGAGAACAGACAGTTGTGGGGAAACACTCTGCACTGGGATGGGTGGATCTGCTGTTATAGGAGCCTGAGTAGGCATAAGTGGGGTCCTTTCTTCCGGACGAACTCCAACAGGAGCAAGGTCTCCTGGCCTCATATATGGTCCCCTGAATGCTCTGCCAAAGGCATCATAGGTGTAGTGAATTGCTGCGATGAATCGTGGAAAATCGCCTTCTGGATCAAACGACTCTTCTGCAGTGTGTACGTAGTCACCTGCGAGCTCTGTAGCCCATCCCTGCCAGTCTGGTGGAAGTAATAAGATCAAGCGCATGATCCCGTCATAACCAGTGGCTCCATGGGGATGTGCAGCTTTCCACAGTCGATAATAATGGGCGAGGAACTCTCCTAGGTCATCTCTCCAACAACGTGTGTAGGTTCGGTATTCCCTGAGGATACTTTCAGGACTTGGTCGCCTCGTCATTTGCTTTCTAGCGGTGCGTCGTGTTCTTGCCATCTTTGAAAGAATGACGTTCTATAATTAAACTCATAATAAGTTATTATAGCAGTAGGTTTCTAATTACTCTCATGTATTAACAACACAAGTCGTGATCATATCATAAGTAATATT
This sequence comes from Salvia miltiorrhiza, assembly GCF_028751815.1. Lineage (NCBI taxonomy): Eukaryota > Viridiplantae > Streptophyta > Magnoliopsida > Lamiales > Lamiaceae > Salvia > Salvia miltiorrhiza. The sequence goes on along the minus strand of NC_080393.1, from coordinate 29,328,700 downwards.
GGTCTTAATCTCTGACTTATGCATAATTAATAATTCACAAGTCCTAGATCGTGCAGTCATAATCCCAATACTTACATATGTATTGAAATTTTAAGGGTTGAAAGAGATTCAACTCATTGCACAAATAGTAAATCATTCAATGCACTTTTGTCACTACGAGCTATATAATAAATAATTTTATTGGGTAAGGCAATAGTTGATATGTTTGAACAATTCGAACTATGCCCGTATCATCATGAGTGACACGCTCCGTCATGTCTCTATCTTTATACATCCTCGAGTGACGCCTGATTTTCTTTCTTCTATTTTTTTCATTTCAACTGTAATGAATGATAACTAAACTCATGTATATGTTTTGCTTCTATGTTCTTTGTAAGAGTGATCAAACATTTCTAACGCATCTAAGTTCATCAAGGAATCTACTCAATCATATAGCATGAGATTTAAGCACTTGTACAAACATTTGAAAATACAACTTTCTCAACATTTAATAAATATTTACCTCTGTTTCTCTGTTGAGCAGGATGTTGTGATGAGGTGCTGAGCTTTTGTCAACTGACCTTTCTAACACTAGTATTCAGTAAAGAATAAATTTTGGGATAACTCTTGGGTTCAGAGCAAACGAACTGCTCTGATACCATTCTGTCACGACCGGACTTAACTAAGGATAGGTAAGCCGGGAAACCGTGACTAGGGAAGGGAAATTAGGAGAGGGGACAGAAAGGGGTGATAAATAATTATAAATGAATTAAATTAAGATTTAGACATCATATGAGAATAAGTCACACATATATATAGATAATAACGAGTAATCGGTCATGAGTATCCGATTTAAGTGTTTATACAATAACTTGATTTGACAATCCAACATAATAGGATAAACTGCATCATAACTGAGTGTTCGCAGCGGAAATGAGAACGTGATACATGTATGAAGACATGTATCGCCAAGAGTTTATTTAGTAAATATGACAAAGCTCCGCACGACACCCCATCATCACTCATCACTGCTCAACTTGCACATTTAGAAATACATGCAGGGCTGAGTACAAAGTACTCAGTAGACATATGCCGAAAATCATATACATACATAATAAATGTAAATTGTCATGCCATTTCAATAGTATAACCAAGGGTTTTTACTTAAAAAGGCCCTAAGCATACTAAATTCATTTGTGATTCTAAAGTTCGTCTGATCAGACTAAGTTCTTTTGTAATCTATCATATCTGAATCTGTATGCCGGAGAGGTGGCCACCTCTCACGGTCACTTGACCGGCCAACCCGCTAGATGACTCACGGTCACTGGTGTACACTAGCCAAGGCAGGATAGCTATCAACTGCTCAAGACCCGAATTCGATTACATGATAACTGGCAAAGCCATATCAGATAGATATCATACTGAAATTAAAACATTTTATGGCAAGACAATACTTGAAATAACTTAAACTCAAAGATTTTGTCATGAAATAACTTGCTTGAATGTAACATTTTAAGCTCATTTGATATATACGAAAGTAATGCCTACCTGATTGCAGTGTTTTGCTACTTAAGACAATGATTCTCTTTCCTTAGCGCGATAGGTTACTCAGGCGCTTTTGTTTATTTGAACCTTTGATAACACGAAACATGTGTTCGAGTGAATAATAGAAAAGATAACAACAAATGCAGTGAATCACTATTCACTCATTTCTCTAACTACCCATATTTCCTTAAACGACTGTATCTAACTCATATACAATCGTTCTTCTTTTATCGAAATACTTCATGTACCTTTGAGGATGTAGGAAAGCCCATTTTATATTATTCCTTTATTTATCCATTATAAATAAAGAATAATTTATAAAATATTTTCCTTTTCCCCATTTAATAATGCCAATCAATATATATATATTGCTACTATTAAAAGAACTAATAAGTCATTAATAAATTCTAAATATTAATTCCTGATGAAAATTTCATTGTGAGATTTTAGGAACATTTGTAAAAATATTTTAAAATAATAAAAGGAGTTAACTATAAAAGAAATTTTCGAGAAGATCTAATAATTTTAATATTTTAACCATTTAATTAATAAATCTTTAATATTTCATTTATCAACTATTCCATCTAATATAATTTTACCAACAAGTTCTCATGAAATCTTTCTCAAAATATTTATATATCTCAATAGCTCATTTATAAACTAAAAGTGATATTTTATCAACAATAAAACTTTAAAATCCTTAATAGGAATTATTTTGAATCATTTCCATCTCAACAAAACTGTATATATTCAACTTCAACTAATAAACTGCTTTTACTCCGAACTCGTATGGAGTCCAATTTTATATCAATAGAAACCTCTTTGAGTCTAGTTTAATTTAAAAAAAAGTATGTTGAAAAACTCCAAGTAGTTTAAGAGATATAGCGATTTTCCCATCGCCTACCAGATTCGGCAGTTTCTGCCAACTGAAAGTCCAGATTTTTGAAAAATAGCAAACGTTACCTGAATGAGCTCAAATTTTATATGTAGATAGCTAACACATATATCTTCATAGAATAAAAATTTGAGAGCTAAATATCAACATATGGTTACTGAAATAATTAACTTAATCATCTGCCTCACGACAGTTTTAGCAGATACGGGCAGTAGACTTCTCGAATTTTAAAAGGGTAGTAAACGAAGTTCAAATGATATGAAACTTTGTACGAATATTTACCACACTCCCATCTATACCCCAGAAATTTCTCATAATATAATAGAAACGGGAATGCATCGAAATAAGGGCGTCAACTTACCCTTGTCCAAGTGAGCACTAATGGAAGTTGTTTGCCGGGGTTTTTTTCTGGTCGTCGTTCCGCGATGGGGTTTAGCCGCGAAGGTCTACGACTTAGTTTTCCTCGTGCGAGATAGATCAGGCTACACAACGGTGGTTTCTCGATCCTTTTTCGTCGTAAGGATAGTGAGAAACGAAGGCCGTAAGTTGGCCGGTGGCTAAGTCGGGAATTCGACGTTGGCCTCCGAAGGATATTGTGGCCTTTGGTCGGGAAAATATAGAGAAGGTTTCGGCCTTTCGATTGTTGGGTTTGGTAGCCTAAAGATGGAGGAACGAGTACACGTTCTCGGTTCAGAGCCTAGTGGCCGGTCGACGAAGAAATGGCCCGGCGAAGGGAGCTCACTTGAGCTCTTGCAAGTAAAAAAAAAAACAAATCTCAAACTCTCTCTTGCTCGCTGCACTTCTTCCTTCTGCAGAACTCTCCTCAATTTATAGAGGAGTTTCTGCAGACAACAGAATCAAAATGGTGGAAATTTTGGTACCTGGAGTTGCAACTTTTGAAGATTTGATCGTTGAAATTTACATCCTTTGACAATTGTGATCTTACCGTGAAATTTCTTTCTCGGCGTGCTGAAGCTTTTGAAAATTGTGGATATTGGCGTGATTTTCTTCTCCTACAAGAGACTTTGGGGTGTGATGGAGTTCAGATATACTACAGGAAGAAATCTGCAATCTTTACAATCTCCTTCTGCAGTAATGGTGTATTGGAGGGGAAGATGAATAGTATAGGGAATAGTGTAGGGAATAGTGTAGGGAATAGTGTAGGAAATAGTGTAGGAATTGATGTGTTGGATGAAAAATCGAGACATACGTGTAGTGCCGTGATCTAGTTTCTCCTAGTTCCTGTAATAATTCTCCAATTCTCGTTTAATAAATACTCGTCGTATTTATATAAATTAAATCCTCAATCTTGAGATTTAATACGTGAAAGTCGGAATTAATTCGCGACTTAATACCTTAACTCATATAATGCGAAATAATAAAATTATTATGCATATGATCTCAAGTTATAATTCTAGCAATTTGATTTAAATAACACGATTTATAAATTCGGTTATAAATCTAAATTTTCTAATAATATTGATTAAATCAATAAACTGGTAAAACAAAGTCTCAAACGTATAGTTAAACCAATAAATTTAATTATTGGTTTCATTCATGACTGAATATTAAATCGCAGCTCTGTATCTCTTATACAGACTTTTGCTGAAATAATATTATCTGAACAAAATAATCACCATAAATAATTAAAAGAATTTTATAACTAATGCACATATTTAATCTAATATGTATTTAAAAGAGCGGGGCATCACATTTGTATTCATTTTTTTATAAATGGCAAAATTTAATTTTTAAAAAATTATAGCCCTTATTATTTTTAATTAATTTACATATATATTTTTTTAATTTATGTGCTAAAAAATTTTGTATCAGTTATAGTTGGACGGAGGAAGTAATAATTTTACTTATTTCAACATCTTAATAATAGTTTGGGTTATGAAGTTAATGTTTTCCAAAAGATGTCCATGACTTACATTTTCACTTACAAAATGTTCAATTTTAGAAAAAGTTTGATGTAGGTCTCAGCTTATAAAATTTGCAAGGAAATGATGAATTACCTCACAAGATAATTAGATTTATGATTATTTGTGCAATTTTAAATTGAATAATAAGTTAGTCATATTATTGAAGCTGTTTATCAAGTTTGTTGTTTGAACTCTATTTTATTGGTTCGGTAAGATGCATATGATATTTAGCCCACGTTTGGTTGGGTGTTTTTAGAAATTGGAAATGGATTCGATTAATTGAATCCATAACTTATTGTTTGGTTTGAGTAATGAGTTAACTATTACCCTCTTACTTGAGGGTAGCTCAATCACCCAATTTGTTACCCCTAAAAATAGAGAGGAAACAAAAGAAATGAAATCCCTTGCTAATGATTCATTTCCATTGTTTAACCAAACACTCAATAAAAGTAATGGTTATTGTTACCATTTCACTCCTTTATGATACGATCCTTGTTAGACCGTTCAATCGAACACGCAAACGGAAGTCTGAAGAAACGAACGAACGAACGATAGATGGAAATTTCAGAACTCTGAATCTAACCCACAAAATGATATAGGCGAATAAAATCCCTATACCCCAACGTGATGTTGACGCAGCAACTCGGGAACGATGAATGACACCCGACGACGGTTGGTTGACTCGCCGTTAAGTCGATAGATGAATTCGTCTTGGAATAATCAAGAGGAATTCGAGAACTCTCAAGAGAGAATAAAACTCACAAATTTGATTGATAATAAATCTAATTTTCGTCCAACATAAAGAGGCCATATATATAGGCAAAGACTAAACCTAATCTAATAAAGAAACAATTTTAGTAAAATCCTAAGCAGTCAAACAAGGCCCTATTACTCTTAAAATTTCGAAAATAACAAGCCCTACAACTAATGGGCTGCGAAAAACAAAACAAAATAAATAAATTGAAGCCTTCAAACTTCGTCCCACTCGCACGTAATAAGATTAATCGAATTTGGGTTCAATTCGCCAACTCCACAATCTCCGATTGACTTCTTCATCAACTCTTGAGTCCACACTTCTTGGACTAAGACCATCAAGCTCTCTTTGAACTTCTTGGCTCGTGCTCTTGTAACTAGACCAACAGGAACATGCACCGGGTCAGAAACCAACGAACCTTGGACTGCATCACTTTATTTGATTCCATTTCATTTCATTTCCGTTCCTCTATTTTGATTGTGGAACTCAATTTTAGCTATGTCTAATGATTCGAGAATGATTTATTTGACTGAATGTAATCTCTATTAGTATTTTTGCTTTGATAAGGTTTTGTGATCTCATGCTCTGATTGATGTTGAAATGAATCGATGGGATTTTGATTTTCAATGTCAGGAATCTATGGAGAGATTTCTCTAACATGGTTCTTTGAAGATTCCCACTATAATGAATTTTTTGAAATTTCGAATTTTGTAAACGGTCTTTGTGTAATTGTATATATGGGTTTAGATATCTCTACTGATTTGTATCCCTTTGAGCTTAAGGGTGCATTTGATTCGAGATGTAAGGTAGATAGATAAGTTACATTTACCATTTTATGTTTCATTTTTTTTATGTATAAAAAAATTCGGGTAAGCTGTATAATTTTTCGGGTAGTTCCTTATCTCTCGTGAAAGGGATGATTTTATAGTTAAGAAAGGGTGGTATAATTTTATACCACCTTACAAGGAGTAGATAAATATATTATTCTTCAAATCAAATAGGATATAATTGCATTTTATCATAATTATTTATGTTTGCATATTGCATAGCATTTTACATTTATGACAAGCCATGCCAAATGCCAACTTGGATCCCAATCCCATAGCCTTTTTTCTGGAGAAAAAGATAGGTTGCACTTGCACACACACAAAAAAACGTAAATCGGAATGAATATTTAAATTGTGTGGAATTAGAGCATGTTGATACAGGGGATAACATTGAAGCAAATATAGATGGTTAGACATCATATGGTTATATGTGTATTATCAAATCAAATACAGCTTCTCTAATTGATATAATTTTTCTGCAGGGGTTATAGAATGCAAAATATGTTACTTATATTTGAACAGTAAGTGCAAATAATGAGCCATATAAATTTATTTTTTTACTTTACTTTGAAGAGTTAAATCATATACAAAGCATATTATTGAATTTTGTAACATAAGATAATACTTTATTAAGGATAAAAAAATACTTCTAGGTTAATGGGCACATCTAATCAAGCCCACTTAATTTTGTAACATAAGTAATATATAAATAGAGATAAAAGGTGATAAATAAAATTTAGATAAATAATACCTAGATAAATAATGCCAGGAGAGGAAATATTAAATTTCTCAGTGGAACAATGATATAAGAGCGGGCCTCTCGCTTATTGCGGTCCTTCTTGTTAATCAATATTGCTATCAAACGCTTAGATAAGACATAATTATTTATCTAGGGCACATTAAATCAAAGCCCACTTTTAAATGAATTATTTTTTATATAATTAAAGATATGATAAAGTATATGTTCTTTCAACGATCGAAATTGACATTATCAAGGATGCAGTGTGTTTGGATATGTCTTCACATAGCCACATCCGCATGGTTTTCCACTGAGCTCTCTTATGGGGTTTTGGTTTACTTTGGTTCTTCGGGCTTTTTATCAAACGGTTGGTGGATGTGCCTGGCAGGGGTTGCTCGGTTTCAATCGGGTGGTGGGGGTTTTTGATGGCATGCTTTAGCTGCTCCACGAGGGCTGGAAGAGGTCTCCCGGTTGGTGGCTTTATAAGGGCCCTGAGGAGACGAGGGATAGACAGCTCTTCGTCTTGTTTTTTGGTAACATCGTGGGTGGAAGGAACTGGCAGCCTTTTGGGCTTTTGATCGAGCAGTTGGAGGGGGATTTTGGTGTGGAAGCTCGGCTGCTGCTAGAGGGCGGTTGCTTTGCTTGTTCTGGTTTTGGTTCCTTGCTGGGCAGATCGCGTACTCGACGTTCTCATGGTGTTTCAGTTTCCGGCGACGGCTTCACTCCGGCCGAAACTATTAGTTTTTTTCCCTTTAACTTTGCTTGGATGGTCACCTCGACGACGGAGTATAACCGGCCGTTGGTCTACCATTTTGGTTATGTTCTTGGCTTTGTGGTAAGCTCACGGCGACGGCATCTAACCGACTATGTTGCTTACTTTTGCTTGTCTTTTTTGTTTGAGCTAACGGCGACGGCGTATAACCGGCCGTATAGCTTTACTTCCTGGGCTACTTGGCGACGGCGTATCACCGGTCTTTTGCCCCTGTTCTGTTTTCTTGTCTTTTTGTTTGAGCTAACGGCGACGGCGTATAACCGGCCGTATAGCTTTCCTTCTTGGGCTACTTGGCGACGACGTATCACCGGCCATTTGCCCCTGTTCTTTTTTCTTTGCGGGGTGAGAGCCGGGTGGGTTTGTGGACGATGGTTAGGCTGGAGTTCCGGAAACTCATCCCTCCGCTCTCCCCCCCTTTTCTTTTCTTTACTAGACGGGTACTCTTTTTCCTTTCTACGGGTTTTCCCACTGGGTTTTCCGTAAAAAGGTTTTAATGAGGCTCGGCCCTTAGTCTGCGTTTCTTGTGCTTTCAAGGGTTTCTTTTTAGGTTTTTTCTTTTTTTCAATAAAATCGCATTTTAATATGTTCTTTCAACGAATGTGATTAAAAAAGCATTCACTAAGTTTCAAAATGTAATAAGTGTGAAAGAAAAATTCATCAAGGGAGCGTTCAGTTTGATATACATTTATCCTGTAAGAGCATCCGCATTGGGGTTACATGATAGCCTACATGATAACTTACTTTATGAGGGGGGGACCACATTGTGTAAAGAGGCTGCATTGGGGTTACATGATAGCCTACATGATTTTTATGCTTTTCACTTACACGCGTGTGAACACGCGCCTTACACTATTGGGCAAATGGGCTACACGATAGAACGTGTAGCCCTCGTGTAAGTGAGGGCTGTATCGATTACACGATAGCAACCTTACACGAGTAGGCCGCTATCGTGTAACCGATGCGGATGCTCTAATGACCAATTATAATCCTCACTATTCAATCGAACATTTATTTTATTTTCGCATTGCTCTATTTATTTTATTTTCACTTTTTTTTGTTTATTAATACATTGTTATTTAATATTCCTATCTTAAATTAGTATGAGTTATGAAATATATTCAAATAAAATAAAATGAAATATTTTCCCAATCTTTTCCGACATGCCACTATAACATAAATTTAATTTTCAACTTATAAATTTAATGTTCACTATTTATTAACTTGCAGAATTTCAAATGGATTATTGTAGTGGTAATAAACGTCAAAGAATCGGCACGATTGATGAAAATGGTACACAAGGAATTGTTTCTTATGATCCAAATACGACAATTATTAATGAAAACAATGGTAATTAATTATGAGTCAATATATGAAAGTAGCCACTTTTTTTTAGTAAACTTAAAATTTACCCACTCAAATAAAATCTTAAAAAAATACCAATTTTTTGTGTTAAATGACTAAACTGCTCGTAAGATTAAAATTAAAAAATTACCCACCCATCTTTGTCTTTCCTCTCGTCTCTCTCTCACTCTGTAAAAACTCTCTCTATCTCTCTTTCTCTCTCTCTCTCTCTCTCTCTCTCTCTCTCTCTCTCTCTCTTCTATTTCTCGTACGCAGGTAACGCAACTCTCTCTCTCTCATCCTCCCTGGGTCCATGCTTAGGAGTGTCGTCTGCACCATCATTCAAGATTTCATGATTGCATGAGGTTCTTTGTCATCTGAAACCAGAGACTTTCGTCCAGATCGGAGCCTCCTCAGCCGAAAACCGTCGCACAAGACGTTCATGATTAAGAAGTATGTTTTAGGTATGTTACTTGACGGCGTCCCAAGCTAGGATTTGAGTTGCTGCTTCTGCATACTTTTCAATGCTTTATGCTAATATGTTTTAGGTGTGTTGCTTTTGAGACAAAAGTATTTTGGATTTAAATTAGAAGAAAACTAAAACTATGGATTGTGTTGCTTCAGCATACTTTTCGATACTTTATGTATTTAAATTAGAAGAAAGCTTAAATTAGTCGAAATTTGCCCTTATTTTAATTTATTTTAAATAATTGATTAATATTTTTGAATTCGCAATTTACTGTTTTTGAATTCACAACCAGATCTATGAATTTATAACTTTGTTCTTGAATTCACAACTAGATTTAAAAATTCCACAATATGTTTAGAGATTTAAATGAGTGTAATTCTTTTTTCTTAATTTGGCTTTTGTTGCTAATTAATTGTGTTCTTTTTCCCTGAGAGAGAGGTTTGGAGATTAGGATTGAACATTGATTAATGTTTTTGAATTCACAACCAAATTTATGAATTCACAACCTAATGTTCTTTAATTCACAATCAGATCTATGAATTCACAACTTGCTATTCTTAAATTCACAACCAGATCTATGAATTCACAACCAGGTCTATGAATTCACAATTAAATATTCTTGAATTCACAACCAGATCTATGAATTCACAACCAACTCTATTGCTGGTTGTGAATTCAAATTTTAAAATTTGAATTCACAAGTAGTTGTTTTGGTTGTGAATTCAAACTTTAAAATTCAAGGGCAAATTGCATGAAAATACCCCACTTTATACCAAAATCTGGTTTTTTGACAATCTTTTCAATTGTAGCAAAAATTTGAACTACCTTTCAATTTGTTGCAATTGACTTCCGGAGTAATTTTTCGACCAACTTAATGCTGATGTGGATTCCCGTAAAGTTGATGTGGCACGCCTCGCCGGCTAATCAAACGACAAATTGCATGAAAATACCCCACTTTATACCAAAATCTGGTTTTTTGACTATCTTTTCAATTGTAGCAAAAATTTGAACTACCTTTCAATTTGTTGCAATTGACTTCCGGGGTAATTTTTCGGCCAACTTAATGCTGATGTGGATTCCCGTAAAGTTGATGTGGCATGCCTCGCCGGAGCTCAGTCGTCCCGATTGAGAAGAAGAATCCATCAGTTCAAAGATTTTTGCTGCAAATGAGAATTTATGGAACAAGAATTTCAACTGAGATGATAAAATTTGGGAGAAGAAAGGAGGACATTTGAAGCCCTAATCGACAAATATATAAAACTAGAAATTGTAATTTGCTTAAAATCGTGGAAAACAACATCGTTTAAGGTAATTAGAGACTTTGTTGTTTGATTAGCCGGCGAGGCGTGCCACATCAACTTTACGGGAATCCACATCAGCATTAAGTTGGCCGTAAAATTACTCTAGAAGTCAATTGCAACAAATTGAAAGGTACGTAGTTCAATTTTTTGCTACAATTAAAAAGATTGTTAAAAAACCAGATTTTGGTATATAGTGGGGTATTTTCATGCAATTTGTCGTCCGGCGAGGCATGCCACATCAACTTTACGGGAATCCACATCAGCATTTAGTTGGCCGAAAAATTACTCCGGAAGTCAATTGCAACAAATTGATAGGTAGTTCAAATTTTTGCTACAATTGAAAAGATTGTCAAAAAAACCAAATTTTGGTATAAAATGAGGTATTTTCATGCAATTTGCCCAAAATTCAAATTCACGACTACTTGAATTCACAACCAAAATAAATCATAGTTGTAAATTCGAGTTTTAAAGCTCGAATTCACAACTAGTTGTTTTGGTTGTAAATTCAAACTTTAAAATTCAAATTCACGACTACTTGAGTTCACAACCAAAATAAATCCTTGTTGTAAATTCGAGTTTTAAAGCTCGAATTCACAACTAGTTGTTTTGGTTGTGAATTCCAGTTTGATGAATTCACGGCTGAATTGCTAGTGTTAGTTTGTGCATTCGAGTTTTAAATTTTGAATTCACAACCAACTCTATTGCTAGTTGTGAATTCACAACTAATGTTTTTAGTTGTGAATTCAAACTTTAAAACTAAAATTCACAACTACTTGAATTCACAACCAAAATAAATTATGGTTGTGAATTCACAACCAAAAAATTCTGGTTGTGAATTTTACTGGGTTGTGAAATGTGGGAATTTTTTAAAGGGTGGTGTTTGAAGGGGTAAAATGGTAAGTGTAGGTATTTTTTTAAAGTTTTTATCTTAGTGGGTAATTTTTAATTTTACTAAAAGAAATAGGCTATTTTCAAAATCAACTCATTAATTAATCCTACAATCATTGGTTCAATATATAATATATATTTTTTTAATATTATTCTCTATTAATACAACTCAATATGATGTCACAGACCCACGATACCTATCTTGGCTTGCTCGACAAATAAGACGTAGTATTTTGACAAGAAAAAGAAATCAAACTCACTTCAAAAACGCATCCTACGATGCTAGGGCAAAGAAGACATGAAATACTTTCACGAAAAAGAAAGATACCTCCAGGAAACGTTAGTGCTTTGCATGTTATTTGATGCATTGTTCAAAACATCTTTAATAAGCTTTACTAAAAAGTTCATATACAAAAAGTTATTTGAATAGTTTTATATTTAATCTTATTGAGATCATTATCCATGCAGATGCTATGAATAACAATGTATCGATAGCTCGAGCTAAAAGACAATTGCTAAGGAAAAATAAAAGTCCTACAAAAAAAGTTGGTAAGGATCCATCACAATTATATTTGTTGTGTAAATTTTGTAATTTAAATAACACTTATTTAAAATTATCTACCTTTAAACTACTAAATATTTATTATTTATATTTTTTTTATTCTAACAAATATTATTTAAATCTTAACAGAGTATTTAGATGTTGGTGACCCGATCTATGAGTGTGAATATTGTAAGGCACAAATGTGGGTCGGAGAAAATGTTGAGCAATCCAAATCCGAGCCCCCAAGTTCTCACTATGTTGTTTGAAGGGGAGAGTCGTTATTCCATTGTTGCAAAAACCTCCTAAACTGTGAAGCGATCTTTTAGAGAATAGACACCACAAGAGCATAAAATTTATCGAAGATATTCGTGCTTACAATATGATGTTCTCATTTACTTCGATGGGTGGAAAATTAGATTATTCCATTAATAAAGGTGTAGGTCAATATTCATATCGTCTGGGAGGTCAAAATATTCACCGTATCGGTAGTTTGTTGCTAGCAGAATGGTGCTCTCCTAAGTTCTCACAACTCTATATTTTCGATCCAAATTCAGAAGTAGAACATCGCAAGAACGCTGTCAGGTTTGTCTTTTTAATATTTCACTTACTTTTTATTATGTATATTTCTTTCATATAGATAAAAAAAATTATCCTCATAATTTTATGAATTATTAAAGGGTTAAAGTACATATTCACCCCTGAAGTCGACACCCCTAGAGCATTGGGCTCCCCAGACTCGGTCGTAGCGCGTTGACCTCCCTGAACTCTTGGAAAAAGGGTGCAAATACACCCCTCCGTTATTTAACGGAGGGGTTTATTTGCACCCTTTTTCCGAGAGTTCAGGGGTGTATTTGCACCCTTTTTCCGAGAGTTCAGGGAGGTCAACGTGCCACGACCGAGTCTGGGGAGCCCAATGCTGTAGGGGTGTCGACTTCAGGGGTGAATATGTACTTTAACCCATTATTAAATAGAATATTAGGTTAAAGCTTATGACATGTAAAACTTTTCTTAGTTTTGTTTTTGAACACTATTAATGTTTTTAACATAATAGTTTTAATATTACACTTCTACAATTTTACAGTAACAATAAATCGAAGGATTTGGATGACTCAATTGTGATTGCCCTAAAACAAATGATTGATGACAACAGTCCCTATGCAAAGGTTTACCGAATGACTGCTGATCATATTTCACGTGATAGCTCAATCGATGTAAAGCTACGACTCATAGGAAATAGATCAAAGGATGGTAGAGCATATAATATGCCGACTGCACCAGAGGTAGCTGCTCTTATTGTTGGAGATTTTGAGTCAATGCCTGACAAGAGAGATATAATTGTTCAGAAGTGTTGTGAAAAACTTCAGCGCATCTCAAAATTTCATCTTCTTACATTCCAATGCAATATCCGCTTATATTCATTTATGGAGAAGATGGATATTATGTAGATATTCCACATGCTAAATCTGACACCAGCAAGAGAAACAAGCTCACGCTAAGAGAGTTCTTAGCATTCAGGATGCAAGACAGAGAAAATGAAGGACAACAACTTCTTCTTGCAAGGAGGTTACTTCAACAATTTATTGTTGATGGTTACACCATGATGGAAACGCAGAGGCTGCAGTGGCATCGTTACAATCAGCCATCCTTTAGGTGCGAAAAATATAGTAACCTAAGAGATTTCAAAACCAAAGGGAATGATGCCAGTTCATCTATTGGTAAACCAATCATACTACCATCATCATTCACTGGAGGAAAGCGGTATATGATTCAGAATTATAAGGATGCCATGGCTATTTGTAGGTGGACTGGATATCCGTCATTGTTTATTACTTTTACTTGCAACCCGAAATGGCCAGAAATCACAAGGTTTGTTAGTAAAAGGGGACTACGACCAGAAGATAGGCAAGACATATCTGTTCGAGTATTTAAGTTGAAACTTGAAGAACTTCTAACTAATTTGAAGCAGAGAAAAGTATTTGGCCAACACACTGCACGTAAGCTCCTCTTATTAATTAATTTATTAAAAAATTTAAATAATTGATTACGTCACTTACTTATATTATTATGTTATTTATACTTTTAAACAGTTGTCTCAACCATCGAATTTCGAAAGCGAGGCCTCCCTCATGCCCACATAATTCTTTTTATAAGATGTGAGGCGCAACAACACTTGATCGATAACATGGACGATTTCATAAGTGCAGAACTACCACGTAAGAAGGAGAACCCAAAATTATATGAGGCCGTCTCAGAATGCATGATTCATGGTCCTTGTGGAGCAGATCGTTTAAATTCACCTTGCATGGTGAATTCAAGGTGTTTGAAGGGTTTCCCAAAGAATTATATTGATTATACAAAAGTTGATGATAATGGATATCCGGTCTACATGAGGAGAGACACATGCATCACAGTAGAAAAAAATGGAGTATTGCTTGATAATAGATTTGTGGTGCCATATAACTCATTTCTCATTATGAAATATCGGGCGCACATCAATGTTGAGTATTGCAATCAGGGTCAATCTGTGAAATATCTCTTTAAGTACATCACTAAGGCCAGTGATAGGATGAGCGCCAAAATAACTAACATAAATAATGATGAAATCTCTGAGTATATTGATTGTAGATACATTTATGCATGTGAGGCTATGTGGAGAATATTTGAATTTCTAATACACTATCGGACTCCACGCGTTGAGCGTTTGTATTTTCATTTGGAATGAGAGCAAAGCTGTGTGTTTAGAGAAGGCGATTATATTGAAAATGTCCTCATGAAGAATAAGATCACTGAAACACAATTTCTCAAGTGGATGGAAATGAATAAGAATGATGCAGAAGCTCGGCAATGGTTATACAGTGAGTTTCGCCAACATTATGTTTGGGAACTTGAGAAAAGAAGATGGAAGAAAAGAGATAGATAGTTCGCCATAGGACGCATAATCCATGTTCGTCCATCTGCCGGGGACATGTACCATTTTAGAATGCTACTAAATCACGTTACGGGTGCAACGTGTCATGATGATTTTCGTATGATGAATGGTGAGTTGAAAGAGACTTACAAAGAAGCATGTTATGTAATGAGATTGTTAGACGATGATAAGGAGTACATCGAAGGAATTATAGAGGCGAGTTCTTGGGGATCAGGAGATTATCTGAAACGCCACTTCACGACTTTACTCTTATCGAATAGCATGGCAATGCCCGATGAAGTATGGAAAAGAACCTGACAATTACTATCGGACAACATCCTTCACATGAAATGGAAGACTCTTCAGAAGCCATGTAATTGCTATAATGAAATATTTATCTTATATTTTTGACCTTTTAAATATTTAAACATTTGTTACATCTAATGAACTTAATATGCAATGCATTATTTAGTTAAATAACATTAACTTTTTTTTTTTCGTCTTTTGAATAGATTTGCAGCTGACAGATGACCAATTAAAAAACCTTGCTTTAGCTTAAATTGAAAAGTTGCTTGTAGCTCACTCTACCAGTCTCATTAACTTTCCTACCATACCGTTACCAAACAAGACTGTTATATCTTCTACTTTAAACCTGTTCATCTTGGAAGAGACGTCTTATAGCATTGAAGAAATGAATGCCGAGCATCATAAGCTATATCACTCTCTAACAAATGAGCAAAAGACTGTTTATGATAAGATCATGCCTGCAGTTGATAGTGGTGAGGGAGGACTTTTCTTTCTGTATGGATACGGTGGTACATGAAAGACATATATCTGGAGGACCTCATGCTCGAGCTTATGTGGAAGAGGCGATATCGTATTGCTTGTAGCCTCGAGCGGTATAGCTTCATTATTACTCCCTAAAGGCAGAACTGCGCACTCGACATTTGGTATACCGTTAGATTGTGATGAGAACTCCACATGCCACAAGATCAAGCTAGACAGCGATCTCACTGGACTCCTCAAGAAGACAAAACTCATTATTTGGGATGAAGCACCTATGACGCACAGATACTGCTTTGAAGCGCTGGATAAGAGTCTGAAGGATGTTATGCGATCCCCCGAAGAAAGTTGTTCCGTGAAACCGTTTGGTGGTTTAGTTGTTGTACTAGGGGGGATTTTAGGCAGATCTTGCCAGTTGTCCCCAATGGGAGTCGACACGACAACATTGTGCATGCTTCAATAAGCTCTTCTCAACTTTGGACATCTTGCAAAGTTCTGAGGTTGACTATGAATATGAGATTACATGTATTCCATGATAACACAATATCATAACTAAGTTCATTTATATTATGTCCTTGATAAACTAACTATATAAATAACTTCTAATGTCAAGTAGGAGCGTCTGGATCTGATGCCGAAGACATTAAGAAATTTGCAGAATGGATACTTAGTATAGGGGATGGTACAGCTGGTGAGAGTATTGGTGATGGAGAAGCCGATTTGAGGTTACCAGACGATATGATAATACGGGATTCAAGTAATCCTATTGCATCCATAGTGAAAAGTACTTATCCAGACGTACTGCATACCCTGTCTAATCCAGAATATTTTAAGGATAGAGCTATCCTGGCCCCAACCAATGATATGGTTGATTCGATTAATGAATATGTCATGTCCTTGATGCTTGCCAAAGAAAGAGTATACCTTAGCTCAAATAACATTTGCAAAGATAATGGAGAAGTTGACCTCAATGATCAAGTATTTTCAGTTGAGTATCTGAACACGATCAAGTGTTCGAGATTACAGAGTCATGAAATCAAATTGAAGGAGGGGTGCATTATCATGCTTCTCAGAAATATAGATCCTTCAAATGAGCTTTGCAATGGCACAAAGATGATAGTCACTAAACTTGGGGCCCGCGTGATTGAAGCCAAGTTGATTTCGGGTAATAATGCGGGCAAAAAGTTTCCCATTGCAAGAATGATCATGAGCCCATCGGACTTCACAAAATTTCTAATTCGATTTCAAAGGATGCAGTTCCCACTGAGTCTTTGTTTTGTAATGACAATAAACAAAAGTCAGGGTCAGTCTCTTGCAAATGTAGGTCTATACCTACCGAAGCCTGTGTTTACCTACGACCAATTGTACGTTGCAGTCTCAAGAGTCACTAGCAAAAAAGGCCTCAAAATTTTAACATGTGATGCAGAAGGACAGACGCACAATGCAACTACTAACGTTGTGTACAATGAAATTTTTGATAAACTGTGAGGTAATTTTGAATATCATTTTTTATGTCATGCTATAGAGATTTAATAAACTTTGTATGATTATTATTCAAATATGTAATACCCCGTTTCCTCGAGCTAAGTTTAGAATAATTTTGAACTTAGATTTAAGATGATTCACGCCGGATTGAGAAAAAGAAATTATTTAATTCCAACAAAAATGATTTACGAAAGCATTTGTAAATTTTTAAGTTATTTAAATTTTTGTGCATTGCATAT
Source organism: Salvia miltiorrhiza (assembly GCF_028751815.1). Classification (NCBI taxonomy): domain Eukaryota; kingdom Viridiplantae; phylum Streptophyta; class Magnoliopsida; order Lamiales; family Lamiaceae; genus Salvia; species Salvia miltiorrhiza. Next base: position 29,311,306 of record NC_080393.1, on the reverse strand, counting down.
TAATTTAAATATGAGCATGTGTATATGTGAAATATTTTACATATAATTAATAATTATTTTTACAAGATTTAAATTAAAGTCTATGTTGGACTTTAATTATTTTATGTTTGGGCTTTATTCTTATATTGGACCCTTAAGTTAAAAGTACTTGATTAACCAAATTAGAGCTCATTCACTTATAGATCCAACCCACACCTCCAAGCCCATTTAGCTCAATCTATTCCTTAATCCTCTAGATATTTTATTAATGGCGAAAGAGATAGTTTTGGCCCGATATGATGATGAACAGTAAATTGCTTTTCTCTCAAGAACAGTAACTCACCAAAATCTTTTCCACCGAAAGCTCGTTACTTTCGGTCTGCTTTCCAACCTTCTCCGACGAAGGTCGGCGTGCCGTTTCCGTTCACGTCTGCTCTAGATCGGCAACAAGCACGACTCGGCCGCTGAATGATCTGCCAGCTCTGGTCTCGCACCAGCTCCTGCAAATTCCCGTCGATCACTCCCTCTCTTGTGACCGTCTTCTCCGGCTAGCTCAGCTCCAGTCCGGACGGCAGACTGTCTTCATCAGCCGGTGCCCCCCGGTGTGCACGAGCGTCTCCTTCCAGGTGTCTATCCGGCGGCGTTGCAGCATCTCCATCGCCGCCGCTCGGACCGCTCCGCCTCCTCCGGAAGCACGCTGCGCCTTCATCAGTTCGGCTATCCGGCAGGTCCGCCCAGCCCGCAACAGCAGGCAGCAGGTTTGAAGACAGATCTGTGAAAATTGGAAACACTGTAGATGGTTGACTTGTATCGGCCATTGTCCAGAATCCGTTCCGGTCTTCCAGCCGGCGCCGCATCTCTACGATCCGTCAACCGCCTGTAGCCAGCGCCTCTCTCATTCCGATCATGTCCTCCGATGATTTTTCCTCGATCGACAGGGGTGGTCTTAATCTGCCCCAAGTGTCGAACAACTTCACCAAAGCCTCTACTGACGTTGCTGGCCCAGCTTTACCAACCTCCAAGGATAACACTTGTTTGCCGAGTGTTTCAGCGCAGAAGAATCAGCAGCCGCTGCTTGGTTCTTCCTCTTCTACCGCAAAAGCTGTTGGAATGGTGTCCTCTTATGCTCATGTCACGGCCCCCCAAAGGGTCAGGAAGCCGGACTTACCGGCACATAAATTCCACGCGCTTCAACCCTTTGCTCAAGGAGGACATGGCGTGCTCAAAGTTCCTCGAGAAATCCAGAATTTTCAAGCGTCAAAATTCCAACACGCGCTTATTGGTCGTTTCATGATGAATAAGGGTGAAAAACCTAGGACCACTAGAGAACTCAAGGCGGAATTACAATCGTTGTGGGCGATTAAATCTCCTTGGTTTCTCATGCCGATGGGAAGAGGATTCTATACTTTAAAGTTCCTAGATAAGGAAGATAAGGCTACCGCTAAACGACATGTGATCTGGGATCTTCATGCAGGTTCGATACGTCTTCGTGATTGGGCTCGCTGTTTTAACCCCTATAAAGAATCGTCCTCCTTGGCTCAAGTTTGGGTGAGAGTCTATTACCTGCCGGTGGAGTTCTGGCATCCGGAGGTTCTTTCGGGCATTGGTCGATGGTTGGGACAACCGTTGAAGATTGATGGTACGTCTATTGATGATGAAGTAGCTCACTTTGCTCGTATTTTAGTGGAAATTGATCTCTCTCAACCTCTCCCGGAATTCATGACTATCGATGGAGGCGAGTATTTTTTTAACATTGAATTCAGTTATGAATATATTCCTTTATATTGCACTAAATGTAAGATAACTGGACACTCGCCGGACAAGTGTCGGCGAGGAAAAGCAGGGAAAAATGTTGAACCTAAGGCGAAGATCATTAGAGGCCCGGAATGGCAGGCTGTTGTGAAGGCCAAGAGTAAGCAGCCTCTCGATGGAGAGGTAGCATCTGACTCGGAGTCGGAAGATGGAGCTAAGGAAGCGAGTGTTACTTCGCCCAAGGAGTTTACAGGGCCGGATATTTTGGAAAATTTGTGTAACAGGAGTTCGGAGTCTAAGCACAATCAACTGGGGTCCCAGGATGGTAACAGATTCGTAATCCTCGAAAATTCCTCGATTCAAGAGGATTTGGTGACTAACAAGCAGGATACCATTCTTAAGAACACAGAGGGGGACATCGACTTGAACATTGCTTCGGATGAAAATAATTATAATCAAGGAATTGGATCTCAACAACAAGAGCATAGCATAGAACAGATGGGACATGCTACTGATAAGAGGGAATCTCAGCAGCCTCTTTCGGTGGAACTTTTCACCAAACAGCTAGGGGGCGTCAATTTAATGACGGCAGAAGGATCTTTTTTGCAGGTTGATGGGGAACAACGGATAGAACAGTTGGGGGACGTCTCGAAAAAGGTGTCAGCAGTCTCGCACCAGGCTTCTCTTCAGGTGGAGCAAATGAACGAACCATGGGGGGACGTTACGGAGAATGTGGCAGCAGGCTTGATTCAGGTTTCTCTTCAAGAGGAGAGACATGGGAGGGATCGCGAAACCATTACTCAGCAGACTGCGCAGAGCACTCTTGCTCATTTTTCGGCTGACCAAACAAGCAAGGAAAAGAAAATTCTTGCTATAGAAAATGATATTAAAGTGGAGAGGTTAAAGAATGAGGTCTCAGGATCAAGCTTATCTAAACGTGGCAGAGGGCGTCCTCCCAAGATTGATCAGAATGCGCGCAATCATAATAAGGTTCTTCATCTTCAGCAAGAAAGTATAAAAAATCGTCTCCGGAAGGCAGCTGATGCTGGGCATCAACCACTTGATTATATTGTTGATTATCAAGAGTCGGAGAGTTTGCAGGCTATGGACAACGTAGCAAACAAACGGTGGGATAAGGAAGCGGAGCTGGGGTCTTCTCAGCCCAGAATCAATCAATAATTCTTATGAATTTTTTGGTTTGGAATGTCCGAGGCTTTTCGGACGATTCTAAATCTCTTCTTAAGGAGCATTGTCGTTCCTTTTTGCCTTTACTTGTAGGCATTATTGAGCCTAAGAAAAGTCTTCACAAAGTTCGCCAGAGCTACTGGAGATCGATTAATTTGGTCCCTCGACATCAAAATTTTCGACAGCCTCGGAGACCGAACAACTGGTTGCTCACTAGTCCGGATGTCCAGACCACGATTCTGCTCTCCTCGGATCAAGTCATTATTGCTGATTGTGTTTGGCAAACATACTTTTTTAGAGTTGCTGTTGTGCATGGTGCGAATTACCACGTTACTAGACGTGCATTGTGGACTGACCTTCTTTCTTTTGTTGATGGGAACACGGTGTTTATTGGGGACTTCAACGCCGTTAAGGGAGCGCATGAGCGACGAAGTTTGGCGGCGCCTTTGAGAAGTTCTTGCAGCGAGTTTTGCGACTTCATCGAGGCTTCAGATATGATTGAATCTCCTTCTTCTGGCATTCGCTTTACATGGTCTGGTCGGATTTTACTTCCTCGGCATGTGGAATCTAGATTGGACAGGGCGTTTTTCTCTCCTGGTTTTGCGAATCTGTGGGCTTCGATTAACACCCATGCGCTCCCAAGACTTACCTCTGATCACTCTCCCTTGATTTTCCAATGCAGCGATGAGATGGGTAAGGGGAGACGATTCAAATTCTTGAATATGTGGACTTCACACCCTAACTTTCTTGAGCGAGTGGCGTCTTCTTGGGATGCTGCGACTGACATTCGCTGTCCTATTTTTAAAATCATGTTCAAGCTCCGTCGTCTCAGAAATGACCTCAGGGCGTGGAATAAAGATGTGTTTGGGCAGGTGGATATGCAGATTAATTCTGAGCAAGTCTCGTTGCTCGACGTGCAGAACAGGATTTCTGACCATGGTTACACAGACATTCTTTTTGAGGAGGAGGTCAGTCATCAAGCTCGGTTGTCTTCTTTCCTGGCCAGGAAGAACAGTCTTTTACAACAAAAAAGTCGCGCGCACTGGCTCTCTGACGGAGACCGTAATACTTCCTTTTTCCATCGTGCTATTCGCTTTCGAAAGCAAAGTCACAAGATTGAGCACTTGAAGATTGCCGATGTTGTCTCGTATGATAGGGGGAATATTCAACAGCATATTATTGATTTCTTTTCCTCTCTTTTTAAAGATGAAAGCCCCAGTAATGTGAACTGGGATATGCTGGAAGGTATTATTGATCAATTTGTGTCTGAGGATCAGAATGGGAAGCTCACGCATATACCTGATGATGAGGAGATTATGGCTGCGGTTTTTAGCTTGGATGCGAATAGCTCGCCGGGTCCGGATGGGTATTCTGGGAAGTTTTTTCAGAGCTGTTGGAGCATTATACGACTGGATATTCTTTCTGCGGTGCGTGCTTTCTTCCTTAATTCTTATCTGCCTGCAGGCTGTAATGCTAGCATCTTAATTTTGATCCCAAAAAAGGAGGTGGTGGAGACGGTGGCTGATTTGAGACCTATCATTCTGTCAAATTTCTTCTTTAAAATTATTTCCAAAATCCTCGCTTCCAGATTGGGGGAAGTGGCGGCTGTTGGGGTGTCGCCAAACCAATTTGGGTTTATTGGAGGTCGTTCGATTCATGACTGTATCATGCTTGGCTCTGAAGGTTTTAGCTGCATGAATCGCACGGGCAAACGATCGAATATGGCGTGCAAAGTGGATATTCGCAAAGCATTTGATACTATGCGCTGGGACTTTATTCTGAACGTGCTCAGGGTTAACGGTTTCCATGGAAAGTTCATTGAATGGATTTCCATTATTTTCAGCTCCGCCCGGATTTCCATTCTTTACAACGGGGAGCTGAGTGGCTACTTCGCTTGTTCTAGGGGAGTTAGGCAGGGTGATCCACTCTCTCCTATTCTTTTTGGAATTGCTGAGGATGTTTTGAGTCACTTATTTCTCAGTTGTGTGACTTCTCGTCACATTACTTCCATGGATTTCAGCAGAAAGGCCTATTTTCCAACTCATTTGTTTTATGCTGATGACATCTTGATTTTCTGTAAGGCGTCGATGAAAAACGCTCGCAAAATCAAAAAAATCTTGGATTTCTATGGTGATATTTCGGGACAAATTTGTAACCCTACTAAGTCTCACGTTTTCTTCGGGAGGGGCGTTTCTTCCATTATGAAGAATCGTGTGATTAGTGAGCTTGGCTTTGCAATGGGATCTTTGCCGGTTACTTATTTGGGAGTCCCGATTTTCGCTGGGCGCATGCGTGCTTCTTACTTGATTGGTATTTATGATAAGATTGTCAATAAGTTTTCAAGTTGGAAGGGGCTACACTTATCTATGGCTGGCAGAATTTGCTTGGTTCGTTCTGTGATACAAAGTTCGGTTACGCACTCTATGATGATTTATAGATGGCCTAAATCCCTCATCTATAAACTGGATAGAAAGTGCCGCAACTTTATTTGGTCGGGACATGTAAACAAAAAGCCTTCGTGCCCGGTGAGCTGGTCTAGGGTGTGCGCTTCTCGCTCGGAGGGTGGCCTCGGGGTTAGATCTTTCTCGGCCATGAATAGAAGCTTCTTGATGAAGATGGCCTGGAAGCTTGTGCAAGGCCGAGAATTCGCACCTGCGATCATGGCGACTCGCTACTTGTCGAATTTTGGGTATGCTAAGATGTTCTTGGCTTCTTCGCCATTCTGGACTGGCGTGAGGGAGCATGTGAACTCCTTGGTGATGGATTCTTATTCCTATATTGGCACTGGAGAACACATTTATTTCTGGCATGACGATTGGCTGGGTTACAAGTTGGCGGACAAGCTTCATATTCCGCCTTTTATGAGAGACTTCCTGCAGCAAGCTGTGAGTGATTACTTCTATGATGGTGTTTGGCATTTCACTCCGGATTTTATTATTCAGTTTCCTGATATTGTGGTGGATATTTTGTTGCTTCCAATTGGGGAGGAGAGTGACACTCGCTTCTGGAAACCTTCTGTTAGTGGGGAGGTTTCGGCCTCTCTTGCCTATGTTTCGCAGTCTCCGCATTTTCCCAAAGTTCTTTGGGGCACTTGGATTTGGGAGCGTTTTATTCCTGATAGAAGATCTCTTATCACATGGCGGATTCTGCATTTGAAGATGCCGACTCTGGATGGTCTAATCAAAAGGGGCATGCACGGCCCCAACAGATGTGTGATGTGTGGGTTGGCTGAGGAGTCTATTGACCACTTGTTCTGGAATTGCAGTGTTATTCGGCAGACTTGGGTGGTTTTCTTTGATTGGTTTGCCAAGTCGCAAATGCTGGACTGCTTGGATATTCATACCATGTTGGCTGCTGCATGGAACACGGATTTCAGTCCGTTGGTTCGGTCCTACTGGAAAGCTGGAGTGATTAATTTTATTTGGAAAATTTGGGACTGCCGCAATCAAGTGACTTTTAATGAGGCCAGTTTCCATCCAAAATTGATTCTTGGGTTCCTGAAAGTTGTGTTTAAGGAGATGGATTCCAATTTCCCTAAGCTTGGGCGTTCTCATAACTCTTGGCAGGATTATTTGGTGCTTAGGCGAATTGGGGTTGCTATGCGCGCTTTTGCGCCCCCTTTGATGATTGAGGTTCACTGGTGGCCACCGGCGGGGCAGTGGATTAAAGTCAATACTGACGGTTCGGCGCTTGGGAAACCTGGAAGCATTGCCGCGGGCGGTGTATTCCGCGATAACTGGGGTGCGGTTCGCGGTTGTTATCACTATAAAGGGGGTTCGGGGTTCGCTTTTGAAGCGGAGCTTTTCGCGATCATGCATGCCATTCGAATTGCGAATTTTCGTGGTTGGCACTGGCTTTGGATTGAAGCAGACTCGTCTTATGTTGTCCAGCTTCTGCATTCTCGCTCTTTGAATGTTCCTTGGCGATTTCTCCCGCTATGGAAACAGACTTTAAATTGGCTTTCAAATTTTCGACTTCAGATCTCGCATATTTTTAGAGAAGGAAATAGTGTGGCGGATATTATGGCTAATCATGCCCGGATCGAAGGGTGGTGGCCCTTTGCTATTGAGGATATAAAGATTGCGGTGTCTTTAGATATGGCGACTCATAGTCGCGTTCGTTTGAAGAATTGATTACATGGGGCTGTTTTGGATTGGTCTATTGGAGGGGTTGATGCTCGGTTGGTTTACTACAGCGTCTTACCGACTGAGGTTCAACTATTTTTTCTTTTTCTTGGATGACGGCGACGGGCTCTCACCGGCCATCATCTTTGTTGCTTTGCGTGTTCTTATTTCGGTTGTGACTTTTTGAGCTGGGATTGTTTTGGGACGATGGTTAGGCCGGAGTTTCAGAAACTTTCCTTTCCGCTCTTCTGGTCGTGGTCTTTGTCTTTTGACGAGAACTCTTTTTCCTTTTCTGGTTTTTCCCACGGGGTTTTCCATGAAAAGGTTTTAATGAGGCTCGGCCCTTAGTCTTTTTTTTTTGTGCTTTCAAGGGTTTCTTTGTTCTTTTTCCCCTTTTCCCATTTATAATAAAATCGCATTTTAATAATTAATGGTGATTAGAGGATTGTGAAGAGTAGCAGCCACGTTGTTTATTTCTTCCATAAAAAGAAACCCACCCTCACTTGATTTTCACCTTCTAAACAGCAAGCTCTCCTCATCAACAAGCTTCAATCGGTATATGTTCTCTCTCATTTTCTTTCTTTCAATTTTGTTCTCATATGTAAGAATTTCTTAACAAATCTATGTCCTCTACCAATTTCCTGTGCAGAAACCATACAAGCAATCCATACTTGGAGGTTATACCTCTAATCACCTTACTCTTTCAGACTCTGTCTTGTTGTTTCAAGAATCAGTAGCTACTTATCTCTTTCTCATAGGTTAAAATGCTGGAATTTGCATCCATACTTTCAATCCATATTAAACCAACAATTGTAGGAGTTTTGAACTTCAAAAGCTGTAAAGCTGTAAAGATGCAAACTTTTTCATTCCAAAACTTTAATGTTTTTTTTTACAATGAAGAGAATCGAAAATAGAAGGGTGAAGAAGCTTATGATGTTGAGTATGTGTGCTTGCTGTGTGTGAGTCGAAATCAAGGGGGAGGGCAGGCGACGGTCGGCGGTGGTTCCGCGCCACTGTTGACTAGAGTGCGCAGAGAGAGAGAGGGTGAGAAGGGCGGCGGTGGTTAGCTCCCGCTGCTGCGACCGCCGGATCTGTGAACAGGGGAGGGTTGAGAGAGAGACGAGGGAGATGGAGGGCGCGGCGGCAGTCCGTTTCTTCTGCTGCTGTCGGCCGATTTGAGTGAGGAGGGTGGGAGTTCGACGGCGGCTGGTCTGGTGCAGTCGTCGGAGGGAGTTCTGGGTTCGGTGAGATAGAGGGCGAGTGATGGGGGCGGAATTCGAGAGAGTGAAGGGAGAGCCGAGGGTGGCGCGGCTTGTCGCTGCTGCTTCCCCGGCGAGTCTCCACGGCGGCGGACTTCCGACGTGAAAAGAGAGAGAGAAAAAGGTGATGTGCGAGGGAAATAGGAGAGCAGAGGAGGGGGAGAGAGTTGTCGGGGGCGGCTGCGTGACCGGCGACGCCTACCGTCGCCGGAGAAGGGAAGAAGGGGGAAGGGGAGTGCTGTGCAGCGCAGCTGCTGCGCTGGGTGCGTGTGTTTGTGTTAGTGTGTGTGTGTGTGTTTTAAAGAAGAGATAGAGTAGGGTTGGGCTTACTATTATTTTCAATTGGGCCCAAAATTTTTATTAAATTATGGGCTGCACTAGTTAAGTGGGTCGATTTTCCCTAAAGTTTTGGACCTTCTATTTAAGTAAACTGGGCCTCTAAATTTTTATGTGGGCTGTGCAGTTTTGCATTAAAATAATTTGCACTAAGGTTAATTAATTAAACTATTATTAGTTTAATTAATTTATTTAAAGAATAATTTGCATAATAATATTATATATATTATTATGTGCATATTTTAAGTAATCACTTATTATATGCTGGAGTATGAAATGAGTCATGCATTGCATCATGATTTAATTGGTTATTTATATTTTCAATTACAAGAGAAAGTCGAGTAAGAATATTGTTGGTGTTCTTAACTCAAAAAAATTGTTTTCTTTTATTTATTTATTAAATTTTGAAACCCGGCGTGATGAATCATAGAATATTAAGCATTTTACCGTGACTTGAGTTTAGATTAAAGAGACCTATTAAGAATAGTTTTCTTGTAGGCTTTGAACGTCAGGAGGATTAGCACTGCTATTCCGATTCAGAGATAAGGTTAAACGACAGGCTTTGCCTAAATAGGTGGGCTTATTTTTCCAAATGTATGATTTAGCTATTGAGCTTAAATGTTCGTGAAATATAAACTGTTTATCCAATAAAATGTTTATGTGCACTCTGCTCTGTTTAATGCTCGCCACAACGAATCAATTGAGGTTCTCTTATAGCCTAACACGTTATTTGAGAATTGTGTACACCATTAGCTGACTCGGTGGGTTGATCTCCATTCGGGCACTAACTAAGAGACGTTATAAGGGTGCTTGCTGGATGTGTTCCGAAGCATGTAATGAAAGGGCCTGCCTGGGTAGCGTCCCGAGGTCAAAAGTAAACTTGTCTGGGTTACGCCCTCAGTTCAAGTAAATGGGAGAAACGGATCCGTCGGTGGCTAAAAGGTCCGGGATCATAGCGAGTAACAGAAATGAGTGTGACAACTGCGCGCAAATTAAGTATATATATAAAATGAAATGTTTTAACATGCTTAGAAGTTCTTTCACTTTAAAAACCTTCTAAGTCATGTCAAGTATGATTGGATAAACTGCCCTTCAGATTATGAAATGTTTCAAAAGTTGCTAGCCCACTAAGTACATTAGTACTTAGCCCAAATATCTTCAAATGTTTTTCAGGTTAACGGCTGGTGCTGACGGGGCGAGCTGAGGCTAGGGTTCAACTCCGTGTTTTGACTTCTGCTGTAGAACTAGTTAATATATGTCTTTTGTTTCCTTAATTTAAGACCGTTATGTTGTGACTCTAAACAATATATATACTGTTGAGCCGAGACTTTTATTTCACAAGTATTTCATTCTAAATGTTGGTTATCTGAAGCATGACACTAAATTTGTGATCCTGAAGTTATTATGCTTGTTGATGGATTCGTATCACTTGAATACCTGTCTTTCTTCTTAAAAAGGGGCTAAGCCCGATTGTTATCCCTTTCACTCGGATTTCACAAGGTTTTTCCCTTGTTCATTTTAAATGATGAGTCGTACCCCAATTATAGTTATTGTTTCAAGAATTGGGGTGTGACAAAATAACTTTATTATTAATTTTTTTTAAAAATTGTTCATTTTAATGATTTTTTTGCCGGTAAAATAGGCAGAATTAAAGAGTGGATGGAAGTTATTTTTAAGAAATATTTATATTTTAGTTTTACACGTAGATAGACCTTTTTTATTATAATAGTTTGATATGACATATAAATAGTTTTTATAGTGAATGATCTCTCCATAATTTATAAGTATATTATGAAATAATTTTTATGTCTTTTTTTTTTATAAATTATACTAACATCAAATGATACCCGTCGAAATTCGACGGGTTACACACTAGTTATATACTACTTAAAAACACAAGTCTCCACAAACTCGAACACTTATATGGACTAACGTCTACACACTTAAAAAAAATTACAAATTCTTTTGTACAACCGAATGTATGGTGCATTTAGATGTGCAGGAAAGCGTTATATGCCATAATGCTGAATAGATATATTAATTAAGCATCTAGCTCAGCTGGTAAGCCATATACCTCACAATTAATAATACACTTTTTATCCTTATTTTTTACATTTTCACCACTCTCAACACAAATTAAAACAATACAACACATTTTCACCACTTTCAATACACTCAACAGCTTCAACTTAGAATATGTGTCACTTCTTACTCGGAAGTATTATTGTGGATGATAGGGAGTACCATTTATTTTTATAAGAAGTATCATTTGATTTTACAACAAATATCATTAACGAAGTATTATTTGCATACATCAAAAATATCATTTTCTCTTATTTAAAGTGATATTTGTCATCTATCATTTGTGAAGTATCATTTCTCGATCCATTCAAAAGTATCAGTTTCATGCACTAAAAATATCATTTTCTATTATTAAAAGTATCATTTATAACATATCATTTGTTTTTGTAAAAAAATATTAATTCATTTTATACAAAATATCACTTACGAAGTATAATTTGCATACAATAAAAATATTATTTTTTATTAAAATTATCATTTGTAATGTATCATTTGAAAATTATCATTTCTTGATTCATTCGAAAATATCATTTACATGCATTAAAAATTATTATTTTTTATTATTAAAAATATCATTTGTAATATATCATTTGATTTTATAAAAAATATCATTTACAAAATATTATTTGTGTATATATAAGGAATTGTTTTTGTAACACCCTAATCTAATTAAAGTGTTAAATATGAATTTAAATAATAAATTTTATGGCGGAAGACCATGAAAAATAAGAATTTTGATAAAATCATTTTTAAAATAAATTTTTATATAAAATATTTTGAAAACACTTCAAAGGGAGCAAACCCTTAAAAATAAACTTTTACAAGCACTTTAAAAAAAATATCAACTTTTAAATAATATACTCAAAGGCTAACTTTGAGTTAAAATCGACAATTAATCTCTTGTTTCAAAGCATGACATAAAGATGTCATCAAAATATCCAGGTATTAAGTAAAACTCGTGCTAAGCAAAACTTTAAATACTTAAATTTGTTGAAAATCAAATCAACTACTTGATAAATGACTTGATGCGCCCATTCGACCTTCCACGCGTCTCCAACGTCAAAATACCTGAAATGTTTAGTATGGGATGAGCATACAGAATATACTCAGTGTGGGAAACATGCAATCATTGTCCACGTTAATAAAATGGTCAACACATACGCACTGCATTGTACTGATAACTGAAATTCGCACGGTGGCATACCAAGGACTTTAATGTCCTGGACCCATTGAGCGGGCCCATGGCGAATAGGTTGCAACACTAACTGTAACATGAAATCGCATTGTGGCATACCAAGGACGGTGAAGTCCTGGACCCATTGAGCGGGCCCCTAGCGATATAACTGAATTTACAACACATATGGCAAACACATAATATTAAAATGGACAAAGATTAACCACAACATGTACTGAAATAAATTCCACACCTGAAACTTTAACTTGAGTTTGAACTTAATAACTGACTTGAACAATTCAATGAAAATTCATGTCCTAGTCGCGCCGCACCTAGTCAGTTAAATTCAAATAATAAAATATAAGGGCCTAACTGAACTTTATTAGAAAAATAATTTAAACTTAATGTGCCTAACTTAATATCAAGTTGAGCTCATATTAAAATCATTGCTATTATAATTATGATTAATTGGCTATTTATTCAAGCCCATAAGAAATTTAAATGAAACCCAATTATTTAATAAAACTGTAGCCCATAAGATGATTAAAATTTGAGCCCAATTATTTTTAATAAACACAAGCCCATTACAATTAAAACAACCCAAGCCCACTTAACAATTCCCTAATTTAAACTCACACCCACACAACTCCAAACTAGGGGTGGCACGGTACGGTATACCTTATTAAATCGACCATACCTTATACCTTACCATTACCTCCGGTATGGAGAAAATTCATACCTTTACCTTACCTTTACCTACGGTATACCTTAGTTCGGTATACCTTAAGTACGGTATGGAGAATATACAAAACCTTTACCGTACCTTTATTTCGGTATACCTTACCGAATTTCGGTATACCGTACTTTAACGGTATACCAAAATAATCGGTATTATCAAAATCGAAAAAATTCAATTGGTATACCGTACTTTATATTCGCATACTTGTATGCATTCATGTAATATATAATAAATTATATAAATGTTATAAGTTACATATAATTTATATGTTAGAAGTAATATTATTTATAATATAATACTAATATTATAACTATGCTATTATATACTCCCTCCGTCCCAAACGAAATGTCCTATTTCTTTTCGGCACGGAGATTAAGAAATGTGTATAAAGTAGATAAAGTGGGTTGGTGGAAATTATTTAAATATTAAGTATAGAGAGAGAGTGTATTGCCAAAAAAGGAAATATGACATTTTGTTTGGGACAACCCAAACAGGAAAATAGGACATTTCGTTTGGGACGGAGGGAGTATGTAACTATTATAAGTTAGATGTATAATTTATTGTAAAACAATAATTTTAGTTATATATTATAACTATACTATAATATCAAAATAAACAATTTTATTTTATTGTATGACTTATACTATATACTATATTTTATTTATTTTTGTATCATTTGATGATATTTATAAATTCATGTACAATTGTATATATTCACATAATATAGACTATATACATCATTTTATAAAATTTATAAATATTTTTAAAAATATAGACATAAAAATAAATATTATATATTTTAAAACTATAGATTTTGATACGATATATACCGCGATTTTCGGTATACCAATATATACGGACAATTGCGGTATATCAGAATAAGGTATTGTACCTTATTACCGGTATATACCGAATATTAAGGTATACCAGAATAAGGTATGATACCGCATCACGGGTATATGCAGTAATATTCGGTATACCAGTAATACGGTATCATACCGTATTCTGGTATATACCTTTAATACGGTATTTATTGATTTTTTTGGTATATACCGCGGTATCGGTATACACCGGTATACCCCGGTATTTGAAAAATCCATACCTTTACCTTACCGTAAATCTTCGGTACGGTATCATACCTTACCAAAAAAAATCGGTATACCTTAAATTCGGTATTTTGCGGTATTTTACGGTACGGTATGGCCGGTATATCGAGTTTTCGGTATATTTTTCCAGCCCCACTCCAAACACCACTCACGCAGCCAACACTCCCTCACAGCAGCTCTCTCCTCCCTCTCTCTCGCTTCGTCGGTCTTCCTCCTGCCACCGCCACCAGACGACAACGCCGCCGCCGGAGCTGGCGGCCCAGCCTCCTCTCCCTTCCCTCTTCTTCCTATCTCCCTTCTTCCCTCATCTCTCGCCCCCCTTCGACCTCTACCCCTCTCTGTCGTTCTCTCTCTGTTTCTCCTCCCACAACCGCGCCCAGCCTTTCCTACCCGACGCCGCCCTCACCTTCTCCCTCTTCAGCCGACAGCGTGGCCACCCTCGCCGCCCCGAGACAGAGAGCAGCGGTTGGTCAGGCCGCCTCCCACCATCCCAGATCCGGTGCTACTGCTAATACAAATTCATCTCTAATTCCTCTTCTAATTCAGTCTGCTGATTTCATTTTATTTGTTTTAGCTTAAATAAGTTCACTTATTTGGGCATCTGATTTTGTGAATCAAAGTATTGGGTATTTGGGTATGATAACTTATGTGGAAGCTAAAAACAAATTGAAATTCTTAAAACTTAAATGAAAGGCCCAATACATAATATTCCGTTTATAATCCAAAATTAATTATAAGGCCCAGTCTAAATAAGCTCAAGCAAATAATTTGTATTTAAGCCCAAATTTATATAAATATATTTGTGAATATAAATTTTTATTTCTATAGGTATAACCTATAGTTCAAAGTCATATTCCTAACTAGGGGCGCGACTAGACAATTTATAAACTTGCGTATAATAACATTTTCAATGATTTCACCATTTAAATTAATTAAATAGGATTTTATTAAAAAGGAAAAGAGAAAAAAAGAGAAAAACAGAACCTAAACCCTTGAAAGCACAGAAAGCAGACTAAGGGCCGAGCCTCATTAAAACCTCAGCAAGAGGAAAAAGAGTACTCGTCTAAAAGAAAAAGTGTTAGAAGCTGAGTTGGGAGAATCTCAGAAACTTCGGCCGAACCATCGCTCCTAGATAATCCCGGCTTCCCAACACAAGAAAAGAACGAGAAGAAATGGAAACACAAAAGAAAAAGAACTAAACAAAACCGACCACTGCCGATGGCAGTCATAGAAGTAGCCCCGGCCGGTAAGACGCCGTCGCCGAGTCCCTCCTTAAGCCACCGTTCAGCAAGGGAAGAGAGGCCAAGCAGCCGGTGATACGCCGTCGCTGAAGGCCCATTCTCCGTAAAATAAAACACTCTAACAGCCGCACCACAAAAAACCATCTATTTGTTGCTGCCGTCAAGGTTCCCCAGAACCCACAGCATCCCCAAAAAAAATCCGATGACTCGAGGTATGAAAGTCCCAGCCGGTAAGATGCCGTCGCTGAGCTCCCCCACCCCAATATCCGACCAAATCCCACCAAAAACCATCAGACCAAAGTCGTAAAGAGCGTCACTGTGAAAGTCACGACGTCGGATCCGCCTCCAGTTTCCATCAAGCCAAGTCCCATTGCAGCAAACCTTCGCCAACTGTTTGATGAAATTACTGACCCCGCACCATAAGTAAGAAGAGCATATCTCAGCCGGAGTGTCGCCGTCGCTGAGATAGTCGCACTCACTCATGTAGCAACGTCTCATGTGATCAAGAAAAGCACCGCAGGGATTCGTCTCAGGTGGGAGGAAGAGAACATCCTCCCCTCGGAACAAACCCAAACCAAACTCACCTCCGCTAACTGTTCGAACAAAAAACCGGACCAAACACCACCAAAAGGAGGAGCTCTTTTCAGCCGGATTGTCGCCGTCGCTGAAAGAGTCCAACTCATACTTGCAATTATGTCCCATGTCTGCATCAAAATTGTTAAGATTGCCAATCTCAAACCTGCAACTTCCGCCATCCCCAACAAAAGCATCCCCCGCCAACTGTTTGATGAAATTACTGACCCAGCACCATAAGTAAGAAGAGTATATCTCAGCCGGAATGTCGCCGTCGCTGAGATAGTCGCACTCACTCATGAAGCCACGTCCCATGTGATCAAGAAAAGCATCGCAAGGATTCGTCTCAGTTGGGAGGAAGAGAACAGCCTCCCCTCGGAACAAACCCAAACCAAACTCACCGCCGCCAACTGTTCGATCAAAAAACCGGACCAAACGCCACCAAAAGGGGGAGCTCTTTTCAGCCGGATTGTCGCCGTCGCTGAAAGAGTCCAACTCACACTTGCATTTATATCCCATGTCTGCATCAAAATTGTTAAAATTGCCAATCTGAAACCTGCAACTTTCGCCATCCCCAACAAAAACATCACCCGCCAACTGTTCGGAAAAAAGACTCACAGCAACAGCCAAGCAACTGAATCTATCTAGGCACCGGACTGTGGTCAAACCCAGCAACCCTGTCATTATTTAACCATACGCAGATGACTATGGGTCGTCATATCCTGACGAACCGCAAGTTTTATGAAATACTTTTAATAAATAATTTGATTTCACCATTTAAATACTTTCACAATAATTGAAATTTAAAATAAATACATTTAATAAATAATTTGGTTTCGGGCTGTCACAATTTTATGTTATAAAATCTGTCATTTTATAATGTATTATCATTTACTTTTATAAACAATATCATTTGTTATTGATAAAAGTATCATTTACGTTGATCTAAAAATACTTTACCATATTTCACATAACTTTAACAATTTGATACAATTACCACATACCACATTTTTCCTATTCGTAAATACTTTTAAAGAAGTCAATCCAATCATCATCATCATCAACATAGACAATTTGAACTATAACCAATCATAATCATGATCACAGAGACAATTCAACTACAATGATCATTAAATATAAACTCAAAAATTAGATAATCTTTGCTCAATTAAGAAAATAAAATAGTCGAAACAATGTTTACGTATATTATTTCAAAGCAAAATATTTCAGTAATTCTTCTACTCTAATTTCATCAAAATAGCTGATAAACTTAATGTAAATGATCATCACTGCCGCATCAGTGGCGGAGCCACATGAGGACTAGAGGGCTGGAGCTCCCTCCCAAATTTTGAATTTTTTATTTTTATTTATTTATTTATTTAAAATATATATATGTTTATACTTATTACTCCCTCCGTCCCACTATTATTGGCCATAATTGGAAATGTGGCCAACAATAGTGGGACAGAGGGAGTATAAAAGAACTTTGTCTTATAAAAGTTGATTTACTTGTTATATCCCCTCATATATATTTAAATTAATGTTAATTGTGTTATTTAAAACTATATAATCTATGAAAATATTATTCGTTATTATTACTATTATACTTTTTTTTAATAAAAAAAACCTAAAATGTACGAAATTTCCCCCAAAAAAATTTACAGTGTATTCAAACTATATAATTTATGAAAATATTGTTCGTTATTATTACTGTTATGCTTGTCTTTTAATAAAAAATACCTAAAATATACGAAATGCCCAAACAAAAAAACTGGGGGCTGCTGCCCCCGAACCCCCGTACAAATTTAGCCATCCCTTAACTACATTTCTGACTCCGCCACTGTGCCTCATTATCTACATATTCATTTTATTTTAATTTTTTCCAAAGTTGCTAGCTTGAACGTGTAGGAAAATGAGTACCTTTGAGAGACCGGTCTTCCCAAGAACTCCTAGCGTGACAGAGCAGTATAAGGCGGCGGCGGCAGACGGATTTCGGCGGTGTTTCCATTGAGGCATGCACGTTCACTGCTGCGACTTCTAGAGAGCACCCAAAGGGTTTCTTCTACTCCGGCTCTTAGCGAAGCACATATATTCTGGTGCTACTGAGAAGGGTTGCAGCACGAACAAAAAGAAGAAAACTGAAAGTACAGAGAGAGAGAGTCGACAAACGTACCATCACGGTGTCACGAGGAAAGAGCGACGACGACAATGATGTTCATTGGAAAATCGAGAATGTCAAAGCAAAAGAAGAAATTGAAATCCTATTGCATGGGCGGCGGTGGAACGCGGCATGACTGCAGGAGATGGAAAAAGAGACGAGGCAGGTGAGAAGAGAGAGAGAGATAGAGAGGCGAGAAGAGGGAAAAGAGGAAGTGCGAAATAGAGGGGGGATGGCGGATGGGCAGCTGATATTAGAATTTAGGGCGCGGATCTGGACACCAGGTCGGGGAGCAAGTTGGTTGCACGGGTCAGATTCAGATGTACATGAGACCACCTCTAAGAAAAATTAACTTGTATTTTTTCAATCAGACACTTTACCTCATTTTACAAGGATTAGTATCATATCAACATAAACTTATACTCCCTCCGTCCCACCGAAAGTGGTGCGTATTCCATTTTGGGCTATCCCACCGAAAGTGGTGCATTTCCTTTTTTGGTAATAATTTTACACTACAAACAATGTGGCCCCACACACATTTACACACCTTTACACTATAATCTTATTCTCCTTAAATCCCGTGCCCAAAAGAAGTGCACCACTTTGACCAGGACGGCCTGAAATAAGTTCCTTTTTGGGGACGACCCGGGTTTTAAGAAAAAGTGGTAAAGTGTATTAATAGTGGAGAAAAATGTGTTATAATTAGTATTGAGAGTGGTGCAAAGGTGAAAAAGTGTTATAATTAGTATTGAGAGTGGTGAAAAAGTGAAAAATAAGAATAAATAAAGTATTATTAGTGGTGGATAGTTGTCCAAAAATGGAAAGAAAGAAAGAGAAACTTATTTGGGGGACGTCCCAAAAATGAAAAAGATGAACTTATTTTAGGGACGGATGGAGTAGCTTATAAATAACTTTAAATATTGCATATACTGTAATAGCCCGGCTCCAAAGCTGTCCCCATAGACCAACCTGAGTCTTTTCTAGCTTGTTTTGTCCTCATTCGTACGCTCCCCGAGAAACTTCTCAAAGGGTCACCCATTCTGGAATTTCTCCAAGCCAAACACGTTTAACTTTGGAGTTTCTTCCACATGGGTACCAGAAAAGAAGATGCATCTTGTTATTATGAATAACACCTATCAAATCATTTAAGCTCTCATCGAATATGCAGTCTCATACCTGCATATTCTTGGAATCCCTCTCTTTCTGGCGTATTTCCATTCGTTCATGTACCCCTCCACTTCGAAGCACTTATAGGAGCCGCTCGTTTTTCGTGTCTTGTGCACCGACAATCACTCCTTACTTCTGTCTCGGGCGTCACATATACATTTCACATAAATGACTATATTACTTTACCTTTTATATCATAATTTTTTTTACTAACTATTGAATGAAAATCAGCACACATTTTGCAAGCATCCAAATCTTATTATCAAATTTAAAAGTATAGTAATGAAAATTTGACAACCAAGTAATAAGAAAAAATTCAGTTGATCGGGTCAATCTACTCGGCCAACCCTATTGATTTCAGGCTATTGTAAACTTCGGCTATTCGAGCTAAAAATATTTTCCCTAACACTTCAACTTCGGTCGATCTAACCCTTTAGTTGATCAAGTCAATCCACTCGGCCAACCCTATTGCTTTAAGGCTGTTCTAAGTTCCGGCTATTCAGGTCAAAAATATTTTCCCTTATATTTGGTCGATCTATGGGTCGACCCATTAATTTCGGGCTAAATGACATCCATAATTGTGCTATAACATGGCATGCATCACTATTACGTAATTGATGAGGATAATTATTTTCTTCTCCTTTTTATAAATTATTTTATAATCAAATGGAGCCAAGTGTGCCTACCAACGAGCAAACATTTGTTTGGAAACATCGTGTTTAAAATCTTTAATAAACATTAATTTTGTAGATTACAATCAGTTTTAATAATAAATTTTTGATTATATAAATCATCTTGAAATTTTAAGACACATTTAACTATAGAAAGAATTTCTTTTGCTATAGCAGCATAATTCTTTTGAGAATTATTTTATTTAACCATAATAAAATCCTACTAGATATTCCTGCTTATTCTCTGAATTTATTTGATTCAATATTCCTCCATAACCAATATTAGAAGCATCTGTTTCAATATTTTTTTTTTGAATTTGGATTACTTAACATTCAAAGGGTAATATTTTTAACTTTTTCATTTATTTTTCCAATAGCTTGGGTTGGGTATGTTGTTCTGACCATGATTTTGGTATTTTCTTTAATCTCTCCATAATATGGCCGTATCTTTAGCAAGATCTTTGTAATAATAATAATAATAATAATAATAATAATAATAATAATAATAATAATAATAATAATAATAATAATAATAATAATAATAATAATATACAACGCAAAATACCTACTAAATAAAATATGTTGGGAACTTAATGAAATATCATAATCCTAGTTTTGATGATACCAAAATCAATAGGTTTCACTTGTAATAGACTAGAACTGTTCGAACTCAAGTGTTAGAGTTTTTTTTCTAGTTTAGTTGTTGTTCTGAAGACTGAAGATTGAACCGGATGACTGAAGACTGAAGACTGAAGTTACCGACTGATGTAACGATTAAGGCAAAGTCAAATACTGATATTTGACTAACCAGTCCAAGAATCAGTTACGGCTGATTACTTAATGTGAGCCACGTGGATTCAGCGGACTGATACTAAAGTCAAGTATCAGTTAAACATTCTTCCTCGGACTGAACCTCTAAAGTTTAAAGGAAGCCACGCACTCCAGAAGTACATCAGCATTAAATGTAGAGATCTTAGGATCGTCCTTTCTCTGCAGAGGCCACTCTTTTTGGTGACTACCTTTTCAGAGATGCTCTATCTCCTGCTCTTCAAAGTAGCCGTTCTCACCAATCAAAGGAACCTCAAAGATTGAAGCCTCAGCCCAAGTTTAAATTACTCTCTAATGGAAGAATTCTTGAAGACCATTTCAGCCAACGGATCTATTCAAGACGTCTCCTATAAATAGAGCTAGAGGATCACTTCAATCTTCACCGATTCAACTACGTAAGCTGAAACAATGCCGAATTCGTTACTCAGCATTCAAAGCCATTCCAAAAGTTTGAATTGAAGAAGATAATCACAAAGCCAAAAATCAGTCACTGCTGATTACATACATTCTCTTAGAACTTAGGCAAATATTGTATATCCAAAGCTTAAGTATAACTGATTACAGAGAACCTGTTCTTTGTAATCTAGCTGGCAAGTTTTCGAACATCTTTTCAACCGACTGAATTGAGAGTTTGAGTTGTATGGAGTTTAGACCAATGTTCTCTCTCCGAACAGATCTTAGTGCCCAGTGTGCGCTAAGAGTGAGAAATCCAACCAGGTGTGTTGGTACTGAAGATAGGATCTTCAGTTGTCCAGGTTTGTTGTGCACCCGTAGGCACACGCCCAGGTTTGATGTGCACCCGTAAGCATATGCCCAGTGAAGTTGTCGGTCTGATCAACTGACCGTGGATGTAGGAAGTGTTTTCCGAACCACGTAAAAATCTCTGTGTTGTTTACAGCTTTCAGTATTTACCTTCTTACTTGTGTTCAAACCTTCTTAACTGAAAACTGATTAACTGCAAAGAGAAATTTAACTTCTGACAACGTGAGGCTATTTCGAAACAAAATATTTTCCGCTGCGTGTGTTATTAGTCTAACTGATTTATCTCCGGATAGTCAGTACGATTCATAACATGTCTCTGTTCAACAAACTTGACTGAAGCTTTACGTGTATCAGTTAAAGTTTCTGACTTAACTGATAACTCCTTACTGAAGAGTATTCAGTATCAGTCAACAACCTAAACTTGGCTAAAACTCTTTTAACTGAAAAGGTTGTAACAGTTTGTGTTTCAAGTTTCATTTTCAAAAATAGCCTATAAGTAACAAAATAGAATTTGTATTTTATAATACAAATAATCTATTAATATATGAAAATACAATTTCTTTAGCAATTTTTTTCCGCCAATTCAATGTCATTTTTACAATAATAATATCAATTAAGGGCAACTGTTTTAGAAATTAAAGAAAGAGAAGAGAGAATAAAAACAAGATTGAACATCCAACATTTTCATGTAATGAGAGAGGAAAGACGATGTGAGAGGGGAAAAAAATTGAGGAAAGAGGAGAGAGAAAAACGACGAGAAAGATTTATTCTAATTTTTAAAAAATCATATGTTATTTATTTTAAATCTGTTTCATATTATTTTTATACTAAATTAAATATTTTATCATTATTTTTAATTTAAGATGCATACTATTAAACTGCGATTTATTAAAAAGAAGAAAAAACCTAAAAAATCCTTGAAAGCACAAGAAAAGCAGACTAAGGGCCGAGCCTCATTAAAACCTTTCTACGGAAAACCCAAAGGGAAAAACCGTAAAAAGGAAAAAGAGTACTCGTCTAAAAGGCGAAAAGCAAGAGGGAAAGAGCGGAAGAGAGAGTTTCCGGAACTCCGGCCTAACCATCGTCCCCAAACAATCTCGGCTCTAGCCCAACGAAGAACAAAACCCAAAAAACTCAGAAGGCAGTAGGCCGGTGAGACGCCGTCGCCTAACTGCCAACCTCAAACGAGCCCAGAACCAAAAAAGGAACGCTCCACGGCCGGTTAAACGTCGTCGCCGTAAGCATCCCACAACCAACAATCCAACAGTCCCCAAGAAGAAAGCAGAAACGGTAGCTACTCGGCCGTTAATACGCCGTCGTCGGAAGCACCGTACTGTCGAGACCACCCCGAAGGGAAAAACAAGAGGCAAAGTTTCAGCCGGAGAGACGCCGTTGCCAGAAACTATAATTTAGTATTTTTTTATAATCTCATATGCAACCATCTCTTTACAAATATTTTTCAACTATAATTTATTATTTTCATCATATATCATTTAAATTTATTTTTCTTCGATTTTCTCTCTCTAGCAAAAAAATTATCTCTCTAGCTTATAAGCTCAATTATCCAAACACTTTGACAACTTATAAGCTCTTAAAAATTACATCTTATAAGCTCTTGAAACATCTTATAAACTTCAAGAGCTTATAAGCTCTTTAAAATAAGCTTAGCCAAACACCCTCTAACTTCTTTTCTCCGCAATGATGGTTTGTGTGGCCCACCATTGGCTAATTGCGAAGAAGTGATAATTGAAGTTCAAGAGTGTGATTTTGCTTCTTTTTTCTTCATCAGGTGATCTGAATTTTTCGTTTTCTATGTCTGCGAGATTCAATTCTTTCACTGGCACCCAGCGACTATTAAAATTTCATTCAATTCTTTTACTCCCTTCATCCTCCAAAATTATGCATATTTTTCCTTTTTGGTACGACCACCTCCAAAATTATGCATACCCTATTTTTGGACACTACCCCACATATAATTCTTACAATTTTACCATTTTAACTTACATTATTTACTCATAATCTACTTAACAATATCCTCACTGTGAGACCTTTTCTTCACTATCATTACTATAAACTTCCATGCATAATTTTGGGGGACGGGGGAGTATTATTTTTGTATAAATAATTATTTATATATAAATTATTTTTAAATTTATTTAATTTAAGATGATATAGTTGAAATTATATTAATCTGAATCATATTCCTCAATTATATATTAACCTTTTTATTAGAATAATAAATATTCTTTTTATATACATTTTTATTTAATAATATTTTGGAAAAAGGTCAATATTGAAGATTTTATTTCATCTGAGCATCATCTCGTCTGAACCACCCTGTAGGATCATATCATCATCTAAAGCCCGAAAGATGACATCTAATGTTTGAACAACAGACTTTTGACAATCATCTCGTCTAGACCTTAAAATACAAAAAATGAAATTTTATGCGTCATTTTTTTTAACATCACTATCTGGAGGTTTAATAATCAAATTTGACTTGTGAGATTGTATGATTTGGAGCTTCTAATATCATAACTAACTTGTAAACATCATTTTGCATGGAACTCGAAAAACTCTTGACAAACTTTTATGCATTATTAGCTTCAAATATTATAATTGGGTTCCAAGAATTATCTTGTTTGGAGTTTGAAATAACAAATTTAACTTGTGAGTATCATCATTTAATTGGGTTCCGAAAATCATCTCGCTTGGAGCAATTCAAATTGTATTAGTCTCAATCATTCCGCCAATTAAATATAAATTTTTAATTTGGAGCAAGAGCTTCTTCTTGTATAAGTTTTATTTTAGTAAAATCTTATTAAAAAAAATCAATGTGAAATAAGGTGATTTATATGAGTTCTTCACTTGATTGAGATTATTATAAATTTAATACATAATTAAAGATTTCTAATGTATTTTAACATCATATCCTCTATTGTTCTTTATCTAAATTCTTCATTTATGCATTACCAATATTATTATTATTATTATTATTATTATTATTATTATTATTATTATTATTATTATTATTATTGATGAAACTGAAACAAATAAAGTTTTTAGATATGAAAAATATATTTTTCTTCCTTATACAAATAAAAATGTACGGATATATTTTATAAAAAATAAAAATAAAATTTTAATTATTTTGATAGACATAAAATAAGATTTTGTTTTGACGTAATCAGGTTATAGAATTTGTGCCTTATTATTCAAACATGTAAATCAATGACCGAACCCGTTTATAATTTACATACACGTGCATGTCTCAATTCAAACTCAATTTAAAATTGATTTTGTTGAAAATTAAGAAGATAAATTGTCACAGCCCGCCCTAACTATGGATAGTTAGGTCGAGTGATCCACGACTAGGGATGGGGTTAAAGAAGAAGGGGAAGAAAAGGGGCGTCATTTATAGCCGTAAAACTTACTCATCTTAATAAAACTCGTCATTTTTATTCATTAATACTCAATTGAAAACAGTCTATGAAAGACAGCATAAAACTTAATTAATATCATTAATCAAGTTATACATCGTATGAAACCATTCTCTTAAGACTCAAAGTATGACATAACATACTATAACATCAACAACATCTTGCAGCGGAAAGTAGCTAGACATATGTATGAAGACATATTCTAGACAGGTTAACTATTTATTAACAACCCTGGAGACTCCGCTCATTGCAGCACCATCATCACATCAGCTCAACCTGCACATTTAGAAAACATATGCAGGGCTGAGTACAAAAGCACTCAGTGGGCACTTATGCCTAGGTATAAAAATACATGCTTCAAAACTATAAATTGTCATGCCATCATAAACAGTACAGCAAGGGAGTTTTAGCTAAAAGGCCCAAGCTTACTAAATTCATTTGTGATTCTTAAAGTTCGACTGATCAGTCTAAGTTCTCTTGTAATCTATCATATCTGGAATTGTGTGCCGGAGAGGTGGCCACCTCTCACGGTCACTTGACCGGCCAACCCGCTAGATGACTCACGGTCTCTGGTGTACACTAGTCCTGGCAGGATAGCTATCAACTGCTCAGGACCCGAATTCGATTGCATCATTGGCAAAGCCAAAGCAGATAGATATCATACTAAAATTTAAACATTTTATGGCAAGACAATACTTGAAATAACTTTAACTTAAAGATTTTATCATGAAATAACTTGCTTGAACGTAACATTTAAACTCATTTGATATATATGAAAGTAATGCCCACCTCGTTGTGTCTCTGTATCAATGAGTAACGTCACTCTCTCCCTCAAGTCGTTACTTCCCAAAAGGACCTTCATCGTTATGAAGAATTGGTGAGAAGTTATAAAAGAAACCTCGATTAATAATCTAATCTCTTTTATGAAACATTAGTATCTCTAATGTTCATCTCTCTTGATTGTTAATCAATATAACAATTATTATCTCTCGTCATTACTCATTAATTATAACATCCTTATGTTATAATTAGCAGCGCTTCAATTAAAAGAAATATTTAACACATCGAAAAGTCCACTTTCTTAGCAGATCTATTCGCTCTCATCTCGTCTAATTAACCGATTAGAAAGTTAAACTTTCCATTAGGCATGTATTTGAGTCACGGGTCAACAAGAATTGACTATGCTCAAATTCTAATTTCACTAAAAATTTCGGCATGACCTATTCATATATAATGTCAGCCACGAGATTTCAACGCGTGAATCTCACTACGTGAACTCGTCTCTCGACTCAAAACTTAACATCTTGACATCTTTTCAACGCAAACCAAACAATTCAAAATCATCAAAACTCTTTATCAGTAAACTATCATTTATACTCGACACCAATTGTTCGAGTGTCAGATACCAACATTTATGTGCGTTAATCATAACTCTCACAACTCACACCATTTAGTCATATCGTATCATCCATCAAAACAAATATAATCAAGTTGTTTTCTAGAAAGTTTTGCTGTTTTTGTGTCATCTTTAAAAATTCATAACAACCAACTCAATCATCATAAACTCTCATACCAATTGATCTCAAAAACTTCATGAAGTGTAGTTCACTCTAAAAATGGTAGTTAACCAAAAAGGTTAAAGGTTTTTGGAGATATTGCTCTTTTAGTGCAGGCTGTCAAAGATTGACAGTTTCTGCCAATTTTGTTTAGGCCATTAGAAACCAAGGCAAACCTTAATAAAATTCCATCAAATTTAATCATCCAAAACTAAAGGTATCCTTGAAGATTTGGTTAAAATTTCACAAGAGAAAACGTTCATATGATCTGCCAAATAAACAATGAAACTCATACACTTTTACTGTTGGACAAATATGACAGCAGAACAAGGCATTTTTGAAATAATAAACTGCTCTGTTTCAGAGGTCATAAAAATCGAAATCTTATGTTTTTAGAAAAGTATTGAAGTCTAGTTTCGTTTAAAAAAAAACGGTGATGCAAAATCCTTCATGGATTAATAGATATAAACGTTTTTGTGAAGTCTACCAATAGTTGACAGATTCTGTCAAGGATTTTTCAAAATATCTTTAAAATAGCAAACATCATCCAAAAGACATGAAATTTTGCAGCAACGAAATACACATATCATAGATAAACGTACTAAAATTTCAGAGCCATCAAGCAATGAAAACTCATCGAAACATAAGCTTGAAACTGCTGTAAAATTTTGACATAATTCCAGTTTTAATTTCGTTCAACAATTATCATCCATAAATTGTAAATCAATTAGCATGCTAATGTGATATCGTAGAACACATATACGCAATAATATTCATTATGCAACGTCTCAAACTTCACGAATTTAAATAATCATACTCTAAAAATTTATACAATTTTCGTGCTTGGAAAAATACGAATTTAATATATATCGATTCTAGCATACCCCTAAGCACAAATATCAAGTCAAAACGATCAAACAAAAATCGAAAGACAAGCTAATATGTGAAAAACGGGGCTGCCCTCATGGGTTTCATAGCTACGGTTCGTTCCGTTCTTACTCCCTTCATTAAACATGCTCAACATCTACCCAAGAACAACATACTAAAATTTCACGACGATCCGACGTCGTTTCAAAATAAAGTCGAGAATCGACGTTTTTCGACGTCGACGAAAATCGAAAAGAAAACCATCAAAACGTAGGTAGAGATCTTACCTACTTAGATACGTGATCGAAAAGATGATCGGCGCTCGTCTCGGTGCTCAAATCGGAGGTCAAAAGCTCCGTCCAAGCTTAAATGGAAAATGGCGTGTGTAGTGTGTGTTTTAGGTGTTGTGTGTGTGAATATGTGAGTTGTGTGTGTGGTGTGGGCTGATATAGCGTGAGTTAGTGAGGGGAAAGGGGTTTTGGGAGGTTTGGGGGTGGTTAGGGGTAGGGTAGGTTAGATATTTAGGATATTAACCCGTTAGTCGTTAAATATCTCGTCTCGTCTCGTTTTAACAACTAACAACCCATACTCTTTGTTACTCGCCCTCTCAACCTCTACTCACTTTCATTGCACTCGTAATTCTATATAAATATAGAAAACGCAAGCTCGTTCTCAAAATTCTGATAAACGAGCTCGGTTCGTTTATCGAGAAATCCCGATTTACTATTCACTCGTCGTCCAAAAATAAAAACTTTCATTATTGGACTTGTATCGAAAAACTAAGAATATTTCTCGACGACGTGCACGTAAGATTTTGAAAGTCGACAAAAAGACGAAATAGCAGTATTTTACTATTCATCGTCAAAAAGTCAAAATTTTCAAAAACGTCTTAACGGACTCAGATCTCACTTCCGAGTTCATCGTTCTCATTCAAATAATTATCTCAAATTATTCAAATACTCAAACTCAATTACGGATATAAAATCCCACATCATTCTCACATCATCGAAAGAACATCTCAACATCTTAAAAAAAATAACAAGAAAACTTCATATAACTCCTCATCTCTTTACAAAGTAAATCAAACAAGGGATCTATACCCTAATTACTCAAACTTAAGCAATTAAACACGTCATCAAAAGCACGGGTATTACATAAATATTATATATATATATATATATATATATATATATATATATATACATATAATATATACGCTTTTGAGAATTTTTTTTTTAATTTTTTTTTGTATGCTGATGATATTATTCTTTTTTGCCGTGCGACTGTTCGAAATGCCAAAAATATTAAAGAGATCTTTTAGTACTATGGAACTATCTCTGGACAGCACTGTAATCAAGAGAAGTCCAATATTTTCTTCGCTAGCTGCGTCAATACTGATCGCAAAAGATCTATTCAGCGTGCTCTTGGTTTCTCTGTTGGATGCCTTCCTATGACCTATCTGGGAGTGCCTATCTTCGTCGGTCGTCCTCGCGCTTCTTATTTCATGCAGATCTTTGATAAGATTGTTCAGAAATTTGCGAAGTGGAAGGGTATTCAACTCTCTATAGCTGGTCGTCTTTGCCTGGTGAAGTCGGTTATCCAAAGTTCTATTGTTCACTCCATGATGGTTTACAAGTGGCCTAAGTCGCTTCTTCACACTTTGGATAGAAAATGCAGAAATTTTGTTTGGACTGGTAATATTGATCTGCGTCCCAGTTGCCCTGTTAGTTGGGGTCGATCTTGCTCTCCTCGGCCAGAAGACGGTCTGGGGATTCGTTCTTTTACCCTGATGAATCAGTCCTTCTTAATGAAGTTGGCTTGGAAGACTATAAAGGGAGAGGATTGGGCTCACAAAATCTTGCGCTCCAGATACCTTACTGGTTTCAGTTATGCCAAGCAGAATATTGCTAACTCTTCTATTTGGTTGGGAATGAAAGATGAGATCAATGATTTGGTGAATGATTCTTATGCTTGCATTGACCGTGGGGATTGCATATATTTTTGGAAAGATGATTGGCTGGGTTATAAGCTCGTTGATAAGCTGATGATTCCCACCTATATGCATGAGTTTCTTAACTTTTTTGTGCAGGACTACTTTCACGACGGAGTCTGGCATTTCACGACTGCTTTTGTGAATCGGTTTCCTGATGTGGTCGCTGACATCTTGCTCCTTCACACTAACGGGAGTAAAGACGTTAGATTCTAGAAACACTCGGTTCGTGGGGATGTTTCTGTTGCCCTCGCTTTTGCTAAAAATTGTCATCGTTTCCCGGAGGTTAGCTGGGGTAAGTGGATTTGGGAACCGTTCATTCCTGTTAGACGATCGATCCTTTGCTGGCGTGTTATTCATGGGCGTCTTCCTACTCTTGATACTCTTATTAGACAAGGCCTGGTCGCCCCTAATGGCTGCATTCTTTGCTTGGAGAAAGATGAAACTATTTCTCATGTTCTTTGGAATTGTTCGAAGGTGAAACCCATCTGGCAGGATTTTCTCGCTTGGTTTGACAAAACCTCTCTCGGGGATTGTTTGGATATTCACTCGTTCCTGGTAAATGCGTGGACAACGGCCTTTAGCCCTCAAATTCTCTCGTACTGGAAAGCGGGGCTGATCTCTATTATTTGGAAGATTTGGGAGTGTTGGAACTCTATGATCTTCGATGATGTTGCTTTTGATGCTCGTCGGATTTTGGTCTTTGTCAAATCTTTTTTCAAAGAGCTCGATTACAACTTCAAAAATCTTGGGAATATCAACAACACTTGGCAAGATTATTTAATCACCAGATCGATCGGGGTTGGCAGCCGATCAGCCCCTCCTCCTCGCATGGTTGACGTTCATTGGTGGCCTCCGGTTTCTCCCTGGATGAAAGTCAACACCGACGGCTCTGCTTTGGGGGCGCCGGGGATCATTGTCGCGGGCGGGGTTTTCAGGGACCATCATGCGGTTGTTCGTGGATGTTTTCACATTAAAGGGGGGATTGGTTTTTCGTTTGAAGCTGAGCTTTTAGCCGTCATCACTGCTATTAATCTGGCCCATGATAGAAAGTGGCACTACTTATGGATTGAGTCGGATTCCATGTATGTGGTCAGATTGCTGGAGACTCGTTCCTCAGATGTTCCTTGGCGTTTCTATGCTTCTTGGAACAACTCTCTTCTTCTTCTTCAAAAGTTCCATCTGATTGTCACTCATATCTTTAGAGAGGGAAATCAGCCCGCTGATATCATGGCTAATAATGATCGGGTGGAAGGATGGTGGTCGTCTGTTATCGATATCATTAGCCACGCGGTTACAAGAGACATGTCTACGCATAGTCATGTTCGCACTATCAGGAGTTAAAGTTTTTTGGTGTTTGATGAGGCAGCTCGCGATGTTGCTCGTTTGGTGGTGGTTTTTGGAGTGTTCGTTTGGGGCGTCGTTTCAACCTTTTTACAGTATTTGGGTGCGCTCAATGCTGGGGTTCAAACGGTCGGGTCCTATTGGCAGCTCGACGGTAAGAATTTTCTCTTATCGAGGTCGGGATTCTGGAGTCAGCATGATTTGGTCGTTGAAGTTCTGTACTTTGCTCCTTGTTGAGCGTCTTTTTTGGGTTGCTCGTTTCTTTCTCGGGGCGGACAGAGTTTGGATCTTTCTCGGACGTCATCTCGGCAGCGAGGTTCTTCATGTTTTCGGGCGCGGCCGTTGTTTTGGGAAGGATGATCTTCAGCGACGGCGTATCACCGGCTGTTTAGCGTCCTTCCCTCTGCTGTTCGACGGCTGGAGAAAGACCTCGGCGACGGCGTCTTACCAGCCGAGGCTCTTCCTTCGACCGCGCTGTTTAGCTTCCTTCCCTCTGCTGTTTGTTGGCTGGAGAAAAACTTTGGCGACGGCATCTTACCGGCCGAAGTTCTTTCTTCGTCTGCTGTTTCTTCTTCCTTTGCTTCTCGTTTTTTATTTCCTTTTCTTTGCGTTGCTTTTCCTTCTTGTCCTTTTTTTGTGTTGGGAAGCCGGGTTTATCTAGGGGCAATGGTGCGGCCGGAGCTTCTGAGATTCTCCCATCTCCGCTTCCTACACTTTTTTGTTTTCATAGACGAGTACTCTTTTTCCTCGCTCTGAGGTTTTAACGAGGCTCGGCCCTTAGTTGGCTGTCTGTGCTTTCAAGGGTTTAGGTTCTTTGCTTTTTTTCCTTTCTCTTTTTAATAAAATCTTAATTTAATAATATACGCTTTTGAGAAATATAAAATTAATAACAAATATACATCTAATCACTAACATTCAATTAAAACCATTTATTTTATACTCCCTCCGTCCCACGAAGCATGACTCAGTTTCCTTTTTGGTTTGTTCCACGAATCTTGAAAGCTAAAATTTTTATCGAAATTTACCCTTTATTCACCTACCACACTTAACATATAAAATATCAATTTCTTAATTCCCGTGCAGAAGAGAATTGAGTCATGCTTCACCAATTTTTTTCTTGTCAGACATGTAAATCTAATTTTTATCAAAATAAAATAAATAATAAAATTTATTAATTTTGATTATATGTGAGTTATTATTATTATTATTATTATTATTATTATTATTATTATTATTATTATTATTATTATTATTATTATATATACATTTATTATTAATTATATTTAATAAGATTAATTTTTATCAAGATAAAATAAATAATAAAATTTATTAATTTAGATTATATGTAAGTTAATATTATTATATATATAGATATATAGATATATAATTGGTGCGATACACGGGGTTTCAAACCTGCGAATTAACTCACGTTGACCGGCACACCTCCGTTGCCGACGTTCTCGGTGGCTTCGACCAGGTAGAGCCTCCGGTGCAGCAGTTTCCGACCTCCTCCGTGAGCAGCAGCAGGCGTTCCGTGAGCAGCAGCCGCCGTGACCAGCAAAGGAGTTGCAGCAGCCGGCGTTCCGTGAGCAGATCTCCGTTGAGCAGCAGCAGCAGTCGGCGTCGTCTCCACCTACGGCCCGTTGCAGCAGAGCAGAAGAGAGGAGAGATCTGCACCGGTCGTTGACCGCGCCGGAGGAGCAGCGACAGCCGCTGAGACGCGCTGCCGCCTGCCCCAGATCTCGGAGCTCGCTGCGCGACTGTCTCTCGCCGATCTCAGCTGCGCGACTGCACCGCGGCTCCCAGCTCGTCTACGCGGCGCTGCCTCTCCAACAGGCGGTGGCTGCGTTTCTGGTGGCCAAACTTTGGTGGCCGGATCCGACAGCGTGGTGGACCGATCTGGTGGCTAGTGTCTCCTTGGCGTCTACAACCTCCACAAACAAGGTCCCAAAAACAGCACACCAGCTGTTTGACAAAAAGCACCAAAGACTGATTTTGCTATGCGTTGCTCCCTTGTTTAGCTGCTGTCTGTTTGCTTTTCTGGCTCTTGCTGCAGGAGTTTTTGGGTACCACATGACTTCTCCGGGAGGTCTGAATCTCCCAATAGTTTCGAACAATTTTGCCTGCAATAATTCCCCGATGAATGACTACACAAAGACTGGTGCGGGCTTGGCTGGCGGTAACGGAGCAGATTCTGCTTTTGTGGAGGAACGAGAAGTTGCTATACCCAACGCCACAGCTATCTCAAACACTAATGATTCGGATGTGGGGGCTGATAACATGCCCAAATCCAAATCGTATGCTGATATCACGATGAACAGGCCACCGAGACGTCCCGACCTAGCTGCTCATCGGTTTCACTCATTACGTCCCACCAAAGAGGGAGAGCAGTTCTCCTTAAAAGTTCCACAGCACCTATATGCGCAAGAAGTCAGTAAGGAATTCTCTCATGCTATTATTGGTCGTCTTTTCCTTCGTAAAGGAGACAAACCTCAACCTGCATTGCTTCTCAAGGCAGAACTTCACAAAATTTGGAAATTAGAATCTGAGTGGCAACTTATTCCTCTTGGGAAAGGGTATTATACGCTGGTTTTCCGGACTCCTGAAGACAAAACTCGTGCTAAAGCCAAGCCGGTCTGGGAATTATCTTGTGGTCATGTACGTCTTCGAGAATGGTCCAAACACTTTGATCCATTTAAAGAGAATTCTTCCATGGCGAATGTATGGGTGAGGATACATTATTTGCCAATTGAGTATTGGCATCCTGAGATTCTAGCCGGGATTGGGCGGTACATTGGTCATCCTATTAAAATTGACGGAGCCTCGGCCCGTCGTGATTTTGGGCAGTTCGCGCGCCTTCTTATTGAGTTAGATATGTCCAAATCCTTTCCTACTACTCTCTTAATTGATAACGATTCTTTTTCGTTCTATGTTGAATTCACGTATGAGAATTTACCTTTCTATTGCTCAAAATGTAAACTTACAGGACATCCCACCGAAAAGTGTCGGAAAATCTCCGTTAAGAAGACGGTTGTGGAAGAGGATGTTCAAGATAGAAGTCAAATGCCTTTGGTTAAAAATGGGAAACAGTGGCAACCTATCTCTGGTAATGCTAGAGACGAGAGAGAACATGAGCAGGAGACAGCCAAGGGAGATAGGCCGGTTGAGGTGGGTTCGAGAAGCGACATACAGGTTTCCCCAGCTCGTTCGGACCCGGGATGTTACTCACTTCAGAAAAATGATCACCATAAACAGTTAAGCTTGCCGGTTTCAGCGTCGAACAACAGTTTTGCCCTGTTGGATAACGAAGGCACTGAATTGCTTGAAGAACCGGAGCAGCAGCGGCGGGTACCTCTTTCTAGGGGTAAATCTTTGGATGATTCCAATTCTACTGAACACTACGGCCCTGATAGGTTGGCCGAGTGTCTAAAACCTTGTAAAAACTCGGTGTTTGATCAGCCAGTCAACATTTCTGCGATCAATGATGGACATATCTCGGAGGAGGTTTCGGATGAGGATGAAGAAGTGAACTATGACAGCAGTGGGAAGTACGTTTCCACAACGGATGATATTGCTGTTAATAATGCCTTGAAAGCTCAAAGACTTGAGCAGATTTTGGCGATAGCTAAAGCGCCCATGCCAGAAACAGTTGCTCCTGCTAAGCGACGAGGAAGACCATCCAAACATGACCAAGTTGCTAGGGCAGCGGAGAACAAAGCAAACAGGCCAGCGGACACAAGCATTAAAAGTAGACTTCGTAACACGGGGGATACGTCGCGTACTTTTGTGATTGATACAAGTAATAGAGACAGCGCTCTAGCCATGGAGAGCGTCGCCAAAGAGAGCTGGGCGGAAGAGGTTGAAAGAAGCGGAGCTGCCTCCGCTAACATAAATTAATTCTGATGAATATTATTGCATGGAATGTCCGTGGTTTAACGGATGAATCCAAACGTCTGCTGAAGGAGCATTGTAATTCTTTTAGCCCGGTGGTGTTGGGCATTCTTGAACCGAAACGGGCGTTTCGAAAAGTTAGACAGAGTTACTGGCATTCGTTGAATCTTGTCCCGGTGCATCAAAACTGCCGGTCTCCTCGCTGTTCGAATATTTGGGTTTTTGTTCACTCTTCTGTTGTTACTAATGTTTTGTTCTCTTCTGATCAGGTGGTTGTGGTGGACTGCCTGTGGCATAGTTATGATTTTCGTATTGCTTTTGTTCATGGTTCGAATGACCAAAATGACCGCCGTGATCTCTGGCATGATCTTCTTCGTTTCGTTTCTGGAAAAATGGTTTTCATGGGAGATTTTAATGCGGTGAAAGGTGCTCATGAGCGTCTGAGTTTAGCTTCGCCACATAGAGGTTCTTGTGAGGAGTTTTGTGATTTTATTGATAACTCTGGCTTTATCGAATCCCCT
Organism: Salvia miltiorrhiza; assembly: GCF_028751815.1. NCBI lineage: Eukaryota > Viridiplantae > Streptophyta > Magnoliopsida > Lamiales > Lamiaceae > Salvia > Salvia miltiorrhiza. The sequence continues at coordinate 29,276,561 of NC_080393.1, read as the reverse complement.
ACGGAGGGGCTTCGATTCACTTGGTCGGGACGTAGATTTTTACCACACCATGTGGAATCTGTTTTAGATCGTGCTTTGTTTTCGCAGGGTTTTGCTGATCTCTGGTCGTCGTTGGTTACTGTTGTCCTGCCTCGCCTCACTTCGGATCACTCTCCGTTGGTGTTGCAATGCAAATTGACAAACCCTACTGGTCGGAGGCCTTTCCGTTTTCTTAATATGTGGACCTTGCATCCGACCTTTCAGGAGATGGTGGCGACATCTTGGAGGGAGACTGTCAGCACACGCTGCCCGATTTTATGTGTTATGTTGAAATTGAAAAGGCTTCGTAAGGAGATTGGGGTTTGGAATAAAGAGGTTTTTGGCAATGTGGATTCCTCCATTTCTTCTCTCATGAAACAGCTTGAGACTACTCAGGGGAAGATTTCTGCTTCTGGATATACGAACGATCTCTTTGATGAGGAGGTTAGTCTTCAGGCAAAGCTAAATGTATCGTTGACACATAAGAACTGTTTGCTTCAGCAAAAAAGCCGTGCGAACTGGCTTCGGGATGGAGACAGGAATACTGAGTTTTTTCACCGTTTGACCAAGTTCAAGAAACGGAATGCGCCTTTCACTCGCCTCAAGATTGATGGTAGAGAGACTTATGATGCCACTATTATTGAGAATCATATTATTGACCACTTTACGTCTCTTTTCGCTGATGATGGTCGACCTTCTGGAGATCAGTTAGAGATTGATGCGCTTTTTGAGTCGGGGGTGTCTGATGATCAGAATGCGCGGTTGGTGAGTATACCCGATGAGAGTGAAATTGCGGCGGCGGTTTTTAATATGGATGCTTCAAGTGCTCCTGGCCCTGATGGTTTCTCTGGTAACTTCTTTCAAAGTTGCTGGGATGTGATTAAAGCGGATGTTATTGCGGCTGTTCAGAATTTCTTTCGCCATTCTTATTTACCTTCTGGGTGTAATTCCAGTACGATGATTTTGATTCCCAAGAAGGATTCAGTCGACACTGTTGCTGATCTTCGCCCGATTGTCCTTTCGAATTTCTTATTCAAGATTATCTCGAAGATTCTTGCCTCTCGTCTTGGCGTGGTGGCTGCGTCTCATGTTTCTGACAATCAATTCGGCTTTATTAGCGGGCGTAATATTCATGATTGCATCATGCTCAGCTCGGAAGGTTTCAACTGTATGAAACGCACGGACAGGGGACGTAATATGGCTTGTAAAGTTGACATCCGAAAAGCCTTTGATACTATTCGATGGGATTTTATCTTGCAAGTTTTGCGAGCTAATCACTATCATGAGAAATTCATTTACTGGATTTCTATTATTTTCAGCTCGGCCAGGCTCTCTATTCTCTATAATGGTCAGCTGCGGGGATATTTTGCTTGTTCTCGCGGAGTGCGTCAGGGAGATCCCCTTTCTCCGATTCTCTTTGGAATTGCGGAGGATATCTTGAGTCGGCTTTTTAGCAGCTGCGTTGATTCTGGGCATCTAGAACCTATGCGCTATAGTCGAACTTTTCAGTTCCCTACTCACTTGTTCTATGCGGATGACGTTATGATCTTTTGTAAAGCTACGGTTCGGAATGCTAGAAAAATTCATCAGATCTTTTCGTACTATGACTCTCTTTCGGGTCAGCAGTGTAGTCTGGAGAAGTCTTGCATTTACTTTGGTTCGGGAGTTCTCAATGACAGGAAAAGTGCTATTCATCGTGAGCTCAGTTTCACTACCGGGAACCTTCCTTTCAATTACTTGGGAGTTCCGATTTTCGTTGGGCGTCCGAGAGCTTCTTTCTTTCAGGCAATTCATGATAGGATTGTCCAGAAGTTTGCTCGATGGAAAGGTCGTCATCTTTCTATGGCTGGGAGGCTTTGTTTAGTCAAGTCGGTTATTCAGAGTTCGATTGTTCACTCCATGATGGTTTACAAATGGCCAAAATCGTTACTGCACTCCCTTGACAGGAAATGTCGTAATTTCGTTTGGTCGGGAAATATTGATAAACGGCCCAGCTGTGCTGTTAGTTGGGGTAGAGTCTGCTCCCCCTTGAAAGAAGGCGGCCTCGGCATTAGATCTTTTACGTTAATGAACAAATCTTATTTGATGAAGCTGGCTTGGAAGTTAATTCAGGGAACTGTTTGGGCGCATTCCATTCTGAGATCGAGATATCTAAACAATTTTGGGGTTGCAAAGGATTCGGTGTCGAACTCTTCTGTTTGGATTGGGATGAAAGAAGAAGTCAATCAGTTGGTGGATGATTCTTATGTTTGTATTGACCGTGGTGAGCATACTTACTTTTGGCGGGATGATTGGCTTGGGTACAAGCTTGTGGATAAACTTAAAATTTCGATATATATGCATGATTTTCTGAGCTTCTCGGTTAGTGATTATTTTTATGATGGTGTTTGGCATTTCACGACATCCTTTGTTTCTCGTTTTCCTGATATTGTGGATGATATTCTGCGTATTCCGATGGGCGGCCAGAGGGATACGAGATATTGGAAACAGTCGGTTAAGGGTGAGGTTTCGGCCTCTTTGGCTTTTTCTAATATTTCCCATCGTTTTCATGCTGTTAGCTGGGGCAAATGGATCTGGGAGGACTTTATTCCGATGAGGCGATCTATTCTCTGTTGGCGTGTCCTCCATGGGCGCTTGCCTACTATTGATGTTCTGATCCGGCAAGGGTTAATTGCGCCCAATGCTTGTTCTTTGTGTCTCCAAGATAGTGAGACGATTTCGCATGTGCTTTGGGAGTGCTCGTGTGTTCGCCCTATTTGGACTGATTTTTTAGGTTGGTTTGGTAAAGAGAATCTCTTGGGGTGCATGGATATTCATTCCTTCTTAGTTCTGGCTTGGAATCTCTCTTGGAGTTCCCAAATTGGTTCTTTTTGGAAGGCGGGAATTATCACTCTGATGTGGCGTATCTGGTCGGGACGCAATGCGCTTATTTTTGAGGATTTGTGCTTTGATAGACGTGCAGTTTTGGCCTTTGTCAAGGCTTACTTTATGGAGATTGATGGGGTTTTCCGGAAGTTGGGTAATATTTCTAATTCTTGGGCTGACTATTCGATCACTCGTGCGATTGGGGTGAGGAGCCGTGCTGCTCCTCCCCCCTGTATGGTGGAGGTTCACTGGTGGCCTCCCGTTGGTCAATGGATTAAAGTTAATACAGATGGCTCGGCGGCGGGAGCTCCTGGAGTTATTGCTGCGGGTGGGGTTTTTCGAGACAAGTGGTCTCATGTCCGAGGTTGTTTTCATTTTAAAGGCGGCAACGGCTTTGCTTTCGAGGCGGAATTGTTGGCTGTGATCTATGCTATTCACATTGCTCATACCCGAGGCTGGCGGCATCTGTGGGTTGAGGCTGACTCTATGTATGTGGTTCACCTTTTGTACTCTCGCTCGAGTGATGTTCCTTGGAGATTTAGGGCGTTTTGGCAGCATTCTCTTCGCCTGCTTCGGGATTTTTCTTTGATGGTCTCGCATATTTACCGTGAGGGTAATCAACCGGCAGATATTATGGCCAATGATGATCGGCAGGAAGGCTGGTGGCCTTTTGCGATTGAGGAGATTAGGATTGCGGTTGCAAGGGATATGTCGACGCATAGTCATATCCGTATGGTTATATAAGCAGGTTCGTTGGTTCCCTTAGGCTTTGGTTGGGTTGTTTTCTTTTGTTGTTGGTCTCCTGTTTTCTTTCTTGGTTCTTCTTCTTCCGGTTTTCTTGAGCCGAGCTTCTTAGGGGTGATGGTTAGGCCGGAACTCCTGAAGTTGTCTCTTCCCGCTCCTGAACCGAATGTGAGTCTTTCACGAGTACTCTTTTTCCTTCTAAGGTCTCTTCTTCTTAGAAGGTTTTAATGAGGCTCGATCTTTTGTTTGCTCTCTTTTGCGCTTTCTTGGATGTTTTGTACTCTTTTTCTTTTCCATTAATACAAGCCTTATTCTCAAAAAAAAAATATATATATATATATATAGATATATACATTTATTATTAGTTATATGTATTAAGATTAATGAATCTTTATATGGAATGTAATAATTAAATAATGAAGACTATATATGATAAATTATTGAAATGGAACAATTCTAAATTATAAAGAATGAATATATATATATATATATATATATATATAGGGGTGGGCTAAAATAAAAACATTTTTAAGTGTATAAAATATAAACGTTTCTTAATGTACGGATTTTATGTAGAACACGTATGAATTTATCCAATAGAGTTACGAATTGCGAAAAATAAATTTTTGTTACCTTTGGGATTCGAACTCAGGACCACGAATTCATCCAACAGGGTTACGAATCAACCATAGATCTTGATGATCTAAGGGCTGAAAATCATTTATATTTTATACACTTAAGAGTGTTTTTATTCTAGCCCTCCCCTATATATATATATATATATATATATATATATATATAGGCAATGGTTCAATGAAAAAGGGCTAAATGAGAGATGAGAGAAGGAATCTTGGCCCTCCATATGATTAAATCCGTTCGTCCATAAGGCAGAATCAAATTCGGCGCATTATTTTATATTGAAGGTCATGATTGTAAATTGCTTTTATATGATATACGTTTGTATCCTTATTTAGTGCTAATCAAATCAATCTAATAGTAGTAGATATTTATGCAAATTTAGTTACATCTTAACGTCAACATTTACCTCTTTCTTTTCCATAACCTAGTTAGAGAGAAGATATTGTTGTTCGCTTCATGAGTTTTCATATTTTCAGTTTTAATGAACTTTGCTATATATACGTTGAACAATGTATATTTATAATATGTTCATTAAATGAAAGTACTATGTTCAATACAAATATGTTGTCAAAGTAAAACTAAAGTTCAATGCATCATTACGTATATATTTGGAATTTCACAATTTGGATGAACTTATTATATATTTCTAATGAACTTATTGAACTTAACAATCTCCATAACACTTTCGTGCATTGGAATTTCACAATTTGAATGAACTTATTAGTTATTTCTAATGAACTTATTGAACTTATCAATCTCCATAACATTTTCGTGCATTGAAATTTCACAATTTGAATAAACTTATTGAACTTATCAATCTCCATAACATTTTTGTGCATTGGAATTTCACAATTTGAATGAACTTATTAGTTATTTCTAATGAACTTATTGAACTTATCAATCTCCATAACATTTTCGTGCATTGAAATTTCACAATTTGAATGAACTTATTAGTTATTTCTAATGAACTTATTGAACTCATCAATCTCCATAACATTTTCGTGCATTGGAATTTCACAATTTGAATGAACTTATTAGTTATTTCTAATGAACTTATAACCAAATGGAGATTTATGCTGTTAGTTTTCAAGTTTGTCATTTATAAAAAATAACAAAAAAGGAGAGTACAATTTATTAGAATATCTGGAGTCAAAAAACTCGTATAAAAAATCCAATCAGATTACACAGACAATTCCACAATTCTCTGAACATAATCGATCTTCGACACCTTCTCGGAAGGCTCGGTTGGAAAATCTTTTGCCGCCACTACTCCGATCAGGTTCCTCAGCCATGTCGCAGCTTCGTATCTTTTTATAAACATAAGAAAAAAAAACAAGTCATAAAAACTCACATCAAATAATAACAAAAATAAACCTACAATTATTTTCGAACATAGTTAATAAAGCTAAGAACAAAACCACTAATCTATAGAATATATAACAAAATATCTTACACAATGTTCAATATGGATGATTCACCGGCGAAACGAATTTGTCTACACAAAAATTTGTAATAAATTCGTTAGAAACCTCAAATAAGAGTCTCAAAAATCTTTAATCCTATATTCAGAAAACTCAATGAATCTAAAAAAAAAAGCCATATTAAAAAATAACTTTTGATAATAGTGAATGATTATTACCATAAGAACCTGAATAAAATGCGATTAACAATACTATAAGGAATATCAATGAATCAACAAAAGAAAATAATTTGGTTCGAAAAAAGATAATAAGGAATAGCAATGAATCAGATTGAATCAAATGAATATAAACGAATCAAAAGAAAAAAAGAATTTGGTTCCACAACATCATACTTTATTTAACAATATTATTGAACTTCCTAGGAATCGAACAATATTATGGATTCATAATATTTCCCAGCAATAGAAAACTCTATCATAATTATGGATTCACAATGGTTTCAATGGATTTCGTCAGGATAATATGTTTATAGTTTAATCGATATTTAATTACACAAAATATGATCAGGAAATTACCTTCTTCATCTCTGCGATCCATATAGTGTACACAGAAAATACGAGATGGTAGACAATTTCGTATAATCGAACAACTGTGACGCAGCAAAAAGGGCGAACGGTGAATAATATGAGAATGAAGGTTTTCGACGAACAGAAGCATAATTCATTGAAATAGCTAAAGAGATATTCTTCTACAATTTTTGCTAAAAAGTAGGGATACGATAATTAATTTAACTTACCTTAAACGTTTGATCAAGAATGACCAATATGTCCTTTTCGATTTTTTAATTAATTGACTGCAATATATATCAATCAAAAAGCAATACATAATTAAATATGCAGCGTTGGATCAATTGGAATGAATGTACAAGATTTATTCTTTCTTCTTAGTCTAAGGGTTTCTTTTTCATTGAATTGGACCCTATATATATATATATATATATATATATATATATATATATATATAGGGGAGGGCTAGAATAAAAACACTCTTAAGTGTATAAAATATAAATGATTTTCAGAACTTAGATCATCAAGATCTACGGTTGATTCGTAACCCTGTTGGATGAATTCGTGGTCCTGGGTTCGAATCCCAAAGGTAGCAAAAAATTATTTTTCACAATTCGTAACCATGTTTGATGAATTCGTAACCCTGTTGGATAAAATTCGTACATTAAAAAACGTTTATATTTATATTTTAAGAAGTGTTTTTACCGTAGCCCTCCCCTATATATATATATATATATATATATATATATATATATATATATATATATATGAAAGTGATTTGCGTGTCAAACTAGAAGCTACATCACAATCGATAAAACGATACTCAAGATTACGCATTAAAGATTGTGTTGAACTGAAAGATAATTTATACTCCCCTGTCTCATAAAAACATGAACACTTTTTAGATATCTCACAAAAATATGAACATTTTCTTTTTTGTACATTACCTCCTTACTTTTTATCCTTCATTATTCACAAAAAATCATCATGGCCCACCACTATTTTTCCTTAATTAATTCATTACTCTCACAACACTTTATAAAGTGAGATCCATTTTTCACTCACAATAATTTTCAACTAATATTTCTTAAGACCCGTGCCACTCCCAATTGTTCATGTTTTTATGAGACGGAGGGAGTAATAATGTCACAGCCCGCAATCCCTAAGGATGGCTTAACCGGGGTTATGACTCGGGAAGGGGATTTAGAAGCGGGGAAAGAAAGGGGCATCATTTGAAACCGTAAATCTTACTTAACTTAAGAAAAATCATCGTATTTACTCATTAATACTCTTTTGAACAGTCTATGAAAGACAACATAAAACTTAATTAATATCATTAATCAAGTTATACATCATATGAAACCATTCTCTTAAGACTCAAAGTATGACATAACATACTATAACATCAACAACATCTTGCAGCGGAAAGTAGCTAGACATATGTATGAAGACATATTCTAGACAGGTTAACTATTTATTAACAACCCTGGAGACTCCGCTCATTGCAGCACCATCATCACATCAGCTCAACCTGCACATTTAGAAAACATATGCAGGGCTGAGTACAAAAGCACTCAGTGGGCACGTATGCCTAGGTATAAAAATACATGCTTCAAAACTGTAAATTGTCATGCCATCATAATCAGTACAGCAAGGGAGTTTTTCGCTAAAAATGCCCAAGCTTACTAAGTTCATTTGTGATTCTTAAAGTTCGTCTGATCAGACTAAGTTCTTTTGTAATCTATCATATCTGAAACTGTGTGCCGGAGAGGTGGCCACCTCTCACGGTCACTTGACCGGCCAACCCGCTAGATGACTCACGGTCACTGGTGTACACTAGCCTGGCAGGATAGCTATCAACTGCTCAGGACCCGAATTCGATTGCATCATTGGCAAAGCCAAAGCAGATAGATATCATACTAAAATTTAAACATTTTATGGCAAGACAATACTTGAAATAACTTTAACTCAAAGATTTTGTCATGAAATAACTTGCTTGAACGTAACATTTAAACTCATTTGATATATATATGAAACTGAAATTAACAGTTAAATCATCTCATGCATTCATTCGTATAAGAGGCCTACGACACGCAGGGGATCTCTATATACGTATAGTAAAAGTAATGCCCACCTTATTCGTTCCCACTAGGGGCGTAGAGTTACCTCCTTCTTTAGCTTTCACTTCCCGTCTGGACCTTTATTGACGAAGAGTCGATAAGTTCGAGAAGAAAGTCGTGTAAGAAAGGAAGATAGGTCTCTAAACTAAACTATCTCCTTTAATGATTTTAGGGTTCTAACATCCATATTAATCTTGTCTCGTTCAAAACCTTAAACTCAAAACATCTATCACATAACTATCATTTAGGTTCGAAACTATTTTTTTGAACATCATCATGCGCATCAATCATAACTCGTTCTATTCACGCCATCAAGTTAAATATTCCGTCATTTAATAACAATTCATATAATATCACATAGACAAATTAAATCATCATAGATCATTCTTTCTCATACTTAAAATAATTTAATCATTTTCAAATAATCCATATTAATAAGTCATTTGAAAAGAATTAAATTAAATAAGAGTTTAACTCAAAATATTTTATTTTAAAGTCCATTTGTAAAAATACTTGAAATAAAAGAACTCCATTTAAATAATTAATTTAAAGGTCAATATATAATTAAATTAATCAAGCTCAATTTAAATTAATAATTAAGAGCTCAAATAATTTAAATAGATATAAGCCCAAATTAATTAGATAAATTAAGTCTATCATGTTTTTCTTTGAATAAGGCTCAAACAATTAAATTAAAGAAGCCCAAATCCTTTAATTAAATCAGGGCCCAAACACTTATTAAAATCGGCCCAAGTCTCGGCCCAACAGCAATTAAATAACAGCCCAAATCATGTCCAAGCCCACCCATCATACTAACCCTAAAATAAAAACACACACAACACATTCAGCACACACACAAAGAAGCTGCGTCTCTCTCTCCCTCGGTCGTCTGCCCGGCGCCGCCGCCTCCGCCGCCGTCGCCGCCGGCGAGCGGCGCGGCCTCTCCCTCTCACCCCCTCGGTCTCCTCTTCTCTCCCTCTCGTTTCTCTGTTCTCCTTTCACCTCTATCTCTCTCACTCTGTCTCGCCGGAAGTCAGCCGCACGCCGCCGCCTTGGGTGTTCACGGCCATCGCCTGGCCGTGGAAGAGCACGGCCGCCGCCTGCCCGCCCTGATTCTCTCTCTCGGTTTCTAGATCTCTAGATCGGAACAGGGCATGCGCCCTCTCTGCCGGAGTCCAAGCCAGGCCGCCGTCTCTTCGTCCTCCATCGCCGCCGTTCGTCGTCGGATTCGCTGTGAGGAGCCGAGCACCGTCTCACAAAGGTAAGCCCCCGGGTCTCCCTATTCTCATTTTCTTTTTCTTTTTCCTCATCTTTTTCCCCTTTCTAAAATAAAAACTGAAATACTCATCTCCTTTCTTCTCTTTGGCAGATCGGAAGCCACCGCGGCTCCGTCGCCGTCCGTCAACCGCCGGCGACGACGAGCCACCGAGGCTGCCCTCCCCCTGACCTCGACTCACACACGCAATCAGCCAACACAAAGGGTCTTTGTGCAAGAATCATATACTGTAATTGCTCAAATAAAAGTTTTAACTCTTTCCTTGTAACTTCAGTTCACAAGTACATATTTAGTAACTGTAAATCTATGAATTTGCTACTCATTTTCTTCATTTATCAAAGCATATGTAAATCTGAGTTAATGAGCATGTGTTGGTGTTCTGGAGTTGATGTATACAATTGAAGGATATCATAATATATAAATTAGAATATAAACCTTGAATGATGAAAGATGTGGTGTCGTTTCTTGGCTGCGAGAGAGATGGTAGATGAATGTGAGAGGTGGGAATTGGCTGAAAAATGGTGTAGGTTATAAAAGAAAAATGGGGTGGCTTGGATGGATGAGGATCGTGGACTTCTTCAGCATGCTTAGCATGACTGTGGAATTTCTTCAGCATGCTTAGCATGATTGTGGACTTCTTCAGCATGCTTAGCATGACTGTGGAATTTCTTCAGCATGCTTAGTATGAATGTGGAATTTCTTCAGTATGCTTAGTATGGTTCCATCTTAATCATCAAAATATCTAAGAGATTAATACATTAATCATATGGTTTCAAACTCATTTAAATACGTTGACACATACAAGACTAATTCTTAATTGAGGTATAAAATCCATTTGGGCTTGTCAATTTAATAAATTAACTAACCACATGGATCAACTTTAGTAATTAATAAAAATTCATATTTAACACTTCAATGTTAAATCCTCATTAATAAATTAATGGACTCAAAATATATTTTGAGTGTATCGTCCACTGGAAATAAAAATAAAAATAAATCATCACGTATATAAATCATCAAATTCATATAAGTTCGTATTTTATTAATGGATGCCGAATCCTAATTATCATAATAAATTCTTAATCAGTCATTAGAAGATTTTAAATCCTCAATTAAAAGTCGGGTCATTACATACTATCCCCCTTAAAAGAAATTTCGTCCCGAAATTTGTACCGCAGAAAACAACTCTGAGTACTTCACTTTCCTGTTAGACCGTAGTCTATTCTTGACCATGATATATTCATAGGTCCCTTACTATCGGTATCGACTTAGTCCTTAGTACCTGAACTTCCCGATCTAAGATAGATTTGGATCTTCCTTCGTAACTCAAATATTGACTAATAACAATGTTGTTCTTATGGATCATATGCTTTGAATCGTAAACATACTTCTCTTTTCGCGACACAAGGGATACGTTACGCACATTCTCAAAGCTTAGCGCTAACGCTAACCAATAAGTTATTGGGCTCATCCTTTCTACAATCTCGTATGAGCCTATAAAACGGGGTTTAGGTTTACCCTTCACATTGAATCCAATGATTTCTCTTGATGGAGAAACTTTTATGGAAATTATCTCTCCACTTTCACATCATAGGTCAATTCGTCATTTGTCAACATATGACTCTGTCAATCATGGCCCTCTTTTATTCACTATCAAATTTTGACGGATGATTTCAATCGTCTAGCCATTTCATCCCAACAAAGTGGTGATCTATATTTCCTAAGGTATAACGCCTCATTTGCCAACCTATCGATAGTCGATTGATAACTGGTATTATATGTCTCACAAAGAGTGGCAAAAACATGTTCTCAGCTTTCACCCCGGTTTAGCTCGGTCGTCTTCAACATACCTTATTAGTAATTTCTATGTCGTTTAAGCGGAACTATAATGACTAATATCTCTAAAGCATTCTTAAGGCAACTTAAACAGTTTGTAAGGAGACCAACCATTTCGAGCATGTAGGCAGTCAGCCTAAAACGCCGTTATAAACTTTTATTCATTCATCGAAGGAATCTCGAGTCATGTGGGCATTGACTGCCCCCTTTCGTGACAACCTTTGCTTAAGTCTGATGGATTCGAAAAATCCATCTCGACAACGAAATTCATTGGTTCGTTAAGGGCTCGGTTTGTCCCAAACATGACATTAAGCTTGACTTTATAAGCTCGAAGACTCAAAGTAACGATATGATATGTTGTAAAACCTTCACTTGCTAGCACGCAAGACATATTTCAACAAATGAGGTTACATCTCGTTTCATTTCTCCTAACTAGAATTTTTCTAGATCTTAATATATCTTAGTACTTCCTGGTGACAGTATATGGGTGTCATGGCTTTATCTTATTCTTAAGTTCATTGTCGTGGAGATGCATATCTTCCCTTCAAAGAAGATAGCATTATCTGATTCGTCGTTGTAATTCTTGAAATTTCTTATCCTTATTCTTACTCGTAACTTCTCATCCTTCCTTCATGCTCCTACCACAATTTTCCTCAAGCTGGGTGGTTTAATCACTTCTATCATAATCTTATCATATCTTAGACGAGGCCTTCCGGCTCACTGTATCATCTACTACATTGGTCTTGTCCATGTGATGGTTAATACCAAAATCATAATCTTTTACGGGTTCAACCCATCCTCTTTGTCTCATCAGCTACTACAAATTCCTTATCCGGTTTTAGAATCTCTAGCACTACAATTCAAAATCATCAAAACTCTTTATCAGTAAACTATCATTTATACTCGACACCAATTGTTCGAGTGTCAGATACCAACATTTATGTGCGTTATTCATAACTCTCACACTCACTCCATTTAGACACATAATCGATATCAAACTCAAATAATAAATTATATCTTAACAATTTATCATGCTCATAGTTCTCGATTAAATCTCGGACTTTGTAATTAAATACTAAATTCCAACTATAATTAATTAACATGTTTCTCTAATTTATTTACCTCATTTAAACTAATAAATCTAATCCATACTAATTTCTCATACTTAGCCATTTTATATGCATTTCTCATGCAAATTCAAAAAAACTCAATAACTTACTAATCATGCTCATCTCATAAATACTCAAATAATTCATATAGTCTTACTAACATCACTGCTAGTTCACTTACATGACTTCACATACTCCACATATCTCAACTTAATAAATCATCGAATAGTTAGAAAATTTGTATTTAATGGAAATAAATTCCAAAAATTTAAATACAGATATTTTTAATTATTCTAAACACATAGGCATGCTCAAAATAACTTAATTAAAATCGAGCATCGCTCGTCTCTGGCCTTATGACTCACGGCCTTCATCAAATTTGAACCTTGGTGTTCAAATTAATCTAAGTAAATTATACGTGCAATATTTAATAAATATAAACACATATATAAACTCAAATCATTCAATATGTTCCAGAAAATGCCACTTTCTTGAGCAAAACTCACACCTACTGATTTGGCATAAATTCGTTCACCCAATAGTACTTGTGTACATGGTCCCTAAATGTTCCTTATGTTCATCTTCATTCTTGGAGTCACTAAGACGAACTTATTCAGGTGAAGGTAGAATACTCTATCAATGATGCCCATGAATATATCTGGGTATTTGTTAGCCTGAATGGCACAACTACAAACTTGTAGTGGTCATAACCCGTTCTAAAAGTTGTCTTGGGTGATGACATCCGATCCTCAATCGATCTTGGAAAACACATTTGCACCTTTGAGTTGGTCGAACAATTCATCTACCCTCGGTAAAGGATATTCATTCATGAGTATTAGTTTGTTCATCGCTCTATTGTCTGTACGCCTTTTCAAAGTGCCATATTTCTTCATAACATACAAAATATGCGCTCCCGGTGGGAATGCACTAGACATGATCTAACTTAGATCTAGTAGTTTCTGCAATTGGATCTTTAGGTTCTCCAATTCCTTTGGAGTCATCTTGTTCAATGCTTTTGATACACGTGTCGATCCTGGTACTAGGTCGATGGTAAATTCTACTTATCTATTGGGTGACAGTCTTGGTAAGTTCTCCGGATAATCATAATGAAATTCACGTATAACTTCTACGTCCTCAACTGTCCTTTCTGTGCTTAGCTCATCCGTTTAGGTATACAAGGAAAGCTTGGTAATGTTTCTTATTTATCACCTTTATGGCTTGTATGTATGAAATAACTGGTATCCGCTCCTTATACTAATCTCGTGAAAACTTAAAGCGTCTATTCCTGGAGGTTTGAAGGAGATTTCCCATTCATTGCATAAATCATAGCATATTGTTCTCAGCTAACCAGTCCATTCTTAAGGTTACATCTACGTTCCATATTGGTATAACATCAAGTTATTCGCTACCACCTTAAGTGATCCTACATTCAATTACAGGTTCATATAACTACGTGTCACTATCGTCGTTCCTTCTATGGGTGAAAAGTTTTTCTCATGTCTTGATCACTTTGTTCAGTTTGAATTTGTGACGGGTGATCCCCGGGCATAACTACCTTAGCGTCTAGAGTTTTGCTGAGCAACTCAAAGTACGTAAACTCGTCGTGGTTGGCGAGTGCCATTCTTATCTCATACTTTAGGCCAGGGCGAAACTTCTTCGGGATCTTTTCATTGATGTCCACCTATTGTGGGGTATAACGGACATGCCACAACAAATGTGGTCATACTAGGTCATAGATATCCTGTTTTGCTTTAGATTGAACATTTTTCGTTTCTATCCTCCTATCGCAGATATAAAAAAAAATATATGTAATATGTGTCCGTCTTATAGTCTTACTAAGACAAGTTTGCTAACATTCTTGAGTCATTGCTTTTCTTTTGGCCTCCCACCAAAATCTGTAGATCTAGTCAACTGGAACGCAACACATGAAGTCGTTTTTTTTTTTTTTGTGCGGTACAAAAAAAATCAAAGGTTCTCTTCATCGTCTTAATCTAGAGTTTACCCTCAACTGGATTCTTGGTTTCATAGCTATAACAAGCTTTACTCGAGAAAAAGTTCATCCATCTTTCGTAATGGTTCATTTTTGTCCCCATCTCGTTTCTAGCTTCTCATCTACCAGACATTCTATTTTTCAAAGAAAAACGATCATCAATACATTCCTTTTCTCATATCACATGCGTAACACTTTTCCATGATTCCATCGTGAAATCAGCATAGACAAAATAACTCAAGTCCTTATTCTCAAACCTTACGGTTTGTACTATAAATTGTTAATAAAATGTATGGTTGATAATAATCATAGGAGAAGAACTAATGTCAACTAATTTTAGACACAAACTGATGGACAGTTAACCAAGCTATAGTTTGGGTGACTTACTAAGTCAATATACTAACACTTCTTAGTCGTATACCTCAAAAGAATCTACTAGAACAACTCAAAAGTTGTAAAGGCTCAAATCTCGAATGATATCAAAATAAAGTGTTGCAGAAAATTTGTTCAAGAGACTCAAATAAATAACCAGAGGGTAGAAAGGAGTAACTACCAGGTCGAACAAAATGACCTCGAGTGAGAACCCATCTGATTTTTAAACTGAAGTTGAAATACAGGGGTTTATAAACCCAAAAGACGTCTACTGAGATTTGGATCATGTGGACTGGCCAGGTCCAACATAATCACTTCCCAGTTACACGGGAAACATCATCCCGAACTTGGTAATTCTAGGTCTTCTAAATTTTCATCATACTATACATAACAAAACTTAAGTTCACACCAGCAAGCTAAAAGCTTAAACTCAGGGTTCTATGTTCTAGACTCTTGTTTCGAAAGTTCAATATTTTTCGACTCCCCTCTCATGTTGCGGTGGTGGTGGCGGAGAATTATCCCGCCTATCCTTCACATCACACTCTTGATGACATCTTTGAGGCATTTTTGAAATCACAAAAGGAAAACTCAACTCGACCAACGCTCTAAGCATCCTCAAAACTCAAGTTCAATTTACTAACTCAACTTTAAGGAAACCCTCACGGTCACCTTAACATTCATCTGTAAGGCAATAAGCACTCACGAAACGCTAACAAAAAGACCACTCTGGTCAACCTAATATATCCATCAGTAGAATGCCTCTTTTAGAGGACTTACATAAAGGGGTTATATAAACCCTACAAAAACCATAGTATCTATCGTAATGTCCCTTCTAAACCGACACCATTAATAGTACTATGTCTCGGTCTGGACCTCTTACAGTAATTGCTACCAGTTAACTCATCTAGTTGCTACTTTAGCACACTAGGAACATCCATCTATTTAACATCAGTAGGGTACTATATTCACACGCTTATCTATCAGCATGTGAAAAGCTCAAGTATCAGTATCTCCTAAGTAAGTTATATACATCGCAATGTAATTGAAACTAATCAAAAACAAAGGTGTACTGCTCATACTCTCAAGATCATCCTTAGCTCTAGCCTACATCGGATTCTTTTCTCATCCTCATCAACTCTAGCCCTCCTCGGCTACTTCTCATCCTTTCAACCCTAGCCTTCCTTGGCTCTTTCTCATCCTTTCATAGTTTATGAACATGTGTTTGATAATCTGCTAGGGTATCTCTGTACCACATACTGTACGCCTCGTCCTCGTATCTGATCTTCCCTGAGTTCGATCTCACAACAGTCCTGGCCAACCTATAAGGAGAACTTAAAGGTGACTCTAGGAACTAACTCTACTCGGCTCCAGCAACAGAAATAAACAAAACATAACTTAGCAAAACTCCTACTAAGTAGTACTGTTATCTTAAAACTCAAGCTCAAAATATCTAAATTCTCATCTCGTCCCATCTTTACTTAGTAGGGAATCTCTCTAAACAATGATATTAGATCCCTTAATCTAAATCATCGTGACTCAGTAAGACAACTCAACAATTCTCTCTCAAAGCCATCTCCAAAGACTATGGCTCATGATACCTCTTCAAGTACCATTAAGGTTGCGTGAGCAAAACTCGCGTCACCAAACAACTCAACATATCGTACAATATCTCATTGCAGCATGCTAATAACTCACCATTAATCATGCTATTATACTCAAGCTCATAACTCAAACTCATAACTCAAACCAACAAGTACTTAAAGCAATTGCTAATTCTCTCAAGCTTTAGCTCTAAGTTCTCATTTCATCCTTTTACTTAGTAGAAAATCTCTCTTAACAATGACATTAGATTCCTTCATCTAGATCATCGTGACTTATCACAACTGCTCAAACAATTCTCATCACAAAACATCTCAAATACATCACATCATAACTCATAATTATGCATCTTCAATCATATAACATCATAACTCATCATATAACCTCAACATCGTGCTCTTCAAAATTTAACGTCAAATAAACTTTGAAATTTTACATACCTCGTTGAGCCTGGTGTGATGGTGCGCTGAGCTCACGGTTGTTAATAACTATTAGTCTAGTGACTCATTCTAGACTAAACTCAAGACTTCTAATTCAGAGCTTAACCTTCGCTCTGATACCACTCTGTCACAGCCCGCAATCCCTAAGGATGGCTTAACCGGGGTTATGACTCGGGAAGGGGATTTAGAAGCGGGGAAAGAAAGGGGCATCATTTGAAACCGTAAATCTTACTTAACTTAAGAAAAATCATCGTATTTACTCATTAATACTCTTTTGAACAGTCTATGAAAGACAACATAAAACTTAATTAATATCATTAATCAAGTTATACATCATATGAAACCATTCTCTTAAGACTCAAAGTATGACATAACATACTATAACATCAACAACATCTTGCAGCGGAAAGTAGCTAGACATATGTATGAAGACATATTCTAGACAGGTTAACTATTTATTAACAACCCTGGAGACTCCGCTCATTGCAGCACCATCATCACATCAGCTCAACCTGCACATTTAGAAAACATATGCAGGGCTGAGTACAAAAGCACTCAGTGGGCACGTATGCCTAGGTATAAAAATACATGCTTCAAAACTGTAAATTGTCATGCCATCATAATCAGTACAGCAAGGGAGTTTTTCGCTAAAAATGCCCAAGCTTACTAAGTTCATTTGTGATTCTTAAAGTTCGTCTGATCAGACTAAGTTCTTTTGTAATCTATCATATCTGAAACTGTGTGCCGGAGAGGTGGCCACCTCTCACGGTCACTTGACCGGCCAACCCGCTAGATGACTCACGGTCACTGGTGTACACTAGCCTGGCAGGATAGCTATCAACTGCTCAGGACCCGAATTCGATTGCATCATTGGCAAAGCCAAAGCAGATAGATATCATACTAAAATTTAAACATTTTATGGCAAGACAATACTTGAAATAACTTTAACTCAAAGATTTTGTCATGAAATAACTTGCTTGAACGTAACATTTAAACTCATTTGATATATATATGAAACTGAAATTAACAGTTAAATCATCTCATGCATTCATTCGTATAAGAGGCCTACGACACGCAGGGGATCTCTATATACGTATAGTAAAAGTAATGCCCACCTTATTCGTTCCCACTAGGGGCGTAGAGTTACCTCCTTCTTTAGCTTTCACTTCCCGTCTGGACCTTTATTGACGAAGAGTCGATAAGTTCGAGAAGAAAGTCGTGTAAGAAAGGAAGATAGGTCTCTAAACTAAACTATCTCCTTTAATGATTTTAGGGTTCTAACATCCATATTAATCTTGTCTCGTTCAAAACCTTAAACTCAAAACATCTATCACATAACTATCATTTAGGTTCGAAACTATTTTTTTGAACATCATCATGCGCATCAATCATAACTCGTTCTATTCACGCCATCAAGTTAAATATTCCGTCATTTAATAACAATTCATATAATATCACATAGACAAATTAAATCATCATAGATCATTCTTTCTCATACTTAAAATAATTTAATCATTTTCAAATAATCCATATTAATAAGTCATTTGAAAAGAATTAAATTAAATAAGAGTTTAACTCAAAATATTTTATTTTAAAGTCCATTTGTAAAAATACTTGAAATAAAAGAACTCCATTTAAATAATTAATTTAAAGGTCAATATATAATTAAATTAATCAAGCTCAATTTAAATTAATAATTAAGAGCTCAAATAATTTAAATAGATATAAGCCCAAATTAATTAGATAAATTAAGTCTATCATGTTTTTCTTTGAATAAGGCTCAAACAATTAAATTAAAGAAGCCCAAATCCTTTAATTAAATCAGGGCCCAAACACTTATTAAAATCGGCCCAAGTCTCGGCCCAACAGCAATTAAATAACAGCCCAAATCATGTCCAAGCCCACCCATCATACTAACCCTAAAATAAAAACACACACAACACATTCAGCACACACACAAAGAAGCTGCGTCTCTCTCTCCCTCGGTCGTCTGCCCGGCGCCGCCGCCTCCGCCGCTGTCGCCGCCGGCGAGCGGCGCGGCCTCTCCCTCTCACCCCCTCGGTCTCCTCTTCTCTCCCTCTCGTTTCTCTGTTCTCCTTTCACCTCTATCTCTCTCACTCTGTCTCGCCGGAAGTCAGCCGCACGCCGCCGCCTTGGGTGTTCACGGCCATCGCCTGGCCGTGGAAGAGCACGGCCGCCGCCTGCCCGCCCTGATTCTCTCTCTCGGTTTCTAGATCTCTAGATCGGAACAGGGCATGCGCCCTCTCTGCCGGAGTCCAAGCCAGGCCGCCGTCTCTTCGTCCTCCATCGCCGCCGTTCGTCGTCGGATTCGCTGTGAGGAGCCGAGCACCGTCTCACAAAGGTAAGCCCCCGGGTCTCCCTATTCTCATTTTCTTTTTCTTTTTCCTCATCTTTTTCCCCTTTCTAAAATAAAAACTGAAATACTCATCTCCTTTCTTCTCTTTGGCAGATCGGAAGCCACCGCGGCTCCGTCGCCGTCCGTCAACCGCCGGCGACGACGAGCCACCGAGGCTGCCCTCCCCCTGACCTCGACTCACACACGCAATCAGCCAACACAAAGGGTCTTTGTGCAAGAATCATATACTGTAATTGCTCAAATAAAAGTTTTAACTCTTTCCTTGTAACTTCAGTTCACAAGTACATATTTAGTAACTGTAAATCTATGAATTTGCTACTCATTTTCTTCATTTATCAAAGCATATGTAAATCTGAGTTAATGAGCATGTGTTGGTGTTCTGGAGTTGATGTATACAATTGAAGGATATCATAATATATAAATTAGAATATAAACCTTGAATGATGAAAGATGTGGTGTCGTTTCTTGGCTGCGAGAGAGATGGTAGATGAATGTGAGAGGTGGGAATTGGCTGAAAAATGGTGTAGGTTATAAAAGAAAAATGGGGTGGCTTGGATGGATGAGGATCGTGGACTTCTTCAGCATGCTTAGCATGACTGTGGAATTTCTTCAGCATGCTTAGCATGATTGTGGACTTCTTCAGCATGCTTAGCATGACTGTGGAATTTCTTCAGCATGCTTAGTATGAATGTGGAATTTCTTCAGTATGCTTAGTATGGTTCCATCTTAATCATCAAAATATCTAAGAGATTAATACATTAATCATATGGTTTCAAACTCATTTAAATACGTTGACACATACAAGACTAATTCTTAATTGAGGTATAAAATCCATTTGGCTTTGTCAATTTAATAAATTAACTAACCACATGGATCAACTTTAGTAATTAATAAAAATTCATATTTAACACTTCAATGTTAAATCCTCATTAATAAATTAATGGACTCAAAATATATTTTGAGTGTATCGTCCACTGGAAATAAAAATAAAAATAAATCATCACGTATATAAATCATCAAATTCATATAAGTTCGTATTTTATTAATGGATGCCGAACCCTAATTATCATAATAAATTCTTAATCAGTCATTAGAAGATTTTAAATCCTCAATTAAAAGTCGGGTCATTACAAATAAATAATTCATAGTAACCCTCAAGTACAAATTTATTTAAATTCCTTAAGATATAATATGAAAACTTAAACAATTAATCTATGTATACATATTCGTTTCAGAAAACAAAAAAAATCTATGTATACATATTATGCATATAATATCAAACCAAATATGTCCGGCTCACTCCCTCCGTTCTACAAATAATTTTTCAACTTTTTTTTTAGTTTGTTTCCAAAATAATTTTTATTTTGAATTGCTCACTATTAATAATATATCATTTATTTTTATTTTTTATTTTTTCACCACTTTTAATAATTTATTTATTTTTATTTTTATTTTTTATCTTAAAATTCGTGTTCCTTCCTTTTTGGAAGTTATTCGAGGATAAGTAGTAGTATAAATTTATTTGTACCCAATTCAATATAATCAACTGTAAAGTGTCCTTATAGTTTTATAAATATAGACAATTACTAGTACTTTTTATCTATTACGATATTCAATTATATAATCAAATGTACTATGAATTTCCAATACTTAAGTGAGAAGTCTTGGGTCACGTCTTCCACTTCATAATGACGTGGTTTTTAGAATCTTTTAAAATCTTCAGACTTTTGGGCCCATGTTGGTTTTTAAAATCTCTTAAAATTCGTGTTCAATCTTTAATTTTGTACGCCTAAAAAAAATCTTTAATTTTGTAAAATAGCTTAAAATTTCCGTTTCATCTTTAATAATTAGTTGCTCTATAATATTCTTTTGTCCCTAAAATTAGTGTATGTATTTGAGAATAACACAAATTTTAAAAAATTGATTAAATATGTGTAAGTGAAATAAGAGTTTCATTTTTATTATAAATGAGTTATGTGAAAAAAATCAGTATGTATCTCAAAGACGAATTAAAAAGAAAATATGAGTATATATTGAATATAAAAGAAAGAAATATTACAAAATATGCTTTTTTTAATTAATTTATTCTTGATTAATATATTAAATTTGTTGTAATTATTCTTGAATTTGCTGTTTTCTTTTTGTTGAGTCTGCTCGTCTTCGTTTTTCGGTTCTTGTTTTTTCTTCTCTTTTTCGAGATGGTTTTTTTCTTCTTTGCCCTCTGTGGCTCTGGTCTGCGTTTTTTGGTTTGGGAAGCAAGACGGGGCTGCTTCAGGACAATGGTTAGGCTGGAGTTCTGGAAGCGGTTCCAATTCCGCTTGTTTCCCTCTTGTTGGTTTCGTCTTAGACGAGTACTCTTTTTCCTCTCTACGGTTTTTCCCATTGGGTTTTCTTTAGAAAGGTTTTAATGAGGCTCGGCCCTTAGTCTGCTCTCTTGTGCTTTCAAGGGTTCTTAGGTTTTTTGCTTTCTTTCTTTAATAAAATCGCAATTTAATAATAAAGCGCAATGCAAAGTGTTGCACTATATATAACGCAACACTATTAGTTGCTCCAAAATAGGGCGGCAGAATGTATCTCACTATATCTGCTTCAAAATACTGTTCAACCCCAATTTGGAGTTTCATGCTCTTAGAGACCGAATTAGTTGATTCTTCGCATTAATCACCTATCTTCAATGCCTCCATATATTAGTTTTTATTAGGGCAAAGGTGCAAAAAACCCCAATCGCGGTGCACAAAACACCCCTCATGGTTTTATTAGGTACTGCCAAATCCTTATTGTTTTAAATTTAGTTCAAATAACCCATCTATCTAACGGAGGAAGAAACGGGCGTATGCAGAATTTGATTTCTCTCTTCTTCTTCTTCTTTTTTTTTTTTATTCCAATGGGTCCCACTCTTCAAGCTAGCGGGAGATTTTCCAATCCAACAGTACCAGATAATTTTGATCGTCTCTCTCTCAAAATCATCTTTCTCTCAAAACCCTCACAACAAAATAAAGGGAATCCCTTAGTAATGTTTTCTTTCCATTGTTAAACCAAACACTCAATAAAAGTAATGATTATTGTTACCATTCCACTCTTTTATTTGATTTCATTGCCTTTTCATTCCTCTACTTGAACCAAACGACTACTTAGTTGTAGTTGAATTTCAAATCTTCATTATCAAACACTGCCTCTTTCGATTTTTTGGATTCAATTCTCAACACTACTTCTTTTGATTTTTTTGGATTCAATTTGATTCTTTTTCGGCGATCGTTTCTTGATTATTTTTCTGCCATTGTTTTCTGATTCTTTTTTTGCGATATATTTGTATTAGTCTCAATCATTCCGCCAATTAAATATAGATTTTTAATTTGGAGAGCAAGAATTTCTTCTTGTATAAGTTTTATTTTAGTGAAATCTTATATAAAAAAAATCAATATGAAATGAGGTGATTTATACGAGTTCTTCACTTGATTGAGATTATTATAAATTTAATACATAATTAAAGATTTCTAATGTATTTTAACATCATATCCTCTATTGTTCTTTATCTAAATTCTTCATTTATGCATTACCAATTTCATAATTTATCTATTATTATTATTATTATTATTATTATTATTATTATTATTATTATTATTATTATTATTATTATTATTGACGAAACTGAAACAAATAAAATTTTTAGATATGAAAAATATATTTTTCTTCCCTATACAAATAAAATGTACGGATATATTTTATAAAAAATAAAAATAAAATTTTAATTATTTTGATAAACATAAAATAAGATTTTATTTTAACGTAATCAGGTTATAGAATTTGTGCCATATTATTCAAACTTGTAAATCAATGACCGAACCCGTTTATAGTTTACGTGCATGTGCATGTCTCAATTCAAACTCAATTTAAAATTGATTTTATTGAAAATTAAGAAGATAAATATTATATATATATATATATATATATATAAGTTCATACAGTATAATATATTGCAACATATACATATAATATATACGCTTTTGAGAAATATAAAATTAATAACAAATATACATCTAATCACTAACATTCAATTAAAACCATTTATTTTATACTCCCTCCGTCCCACGAAGCATGACTCAGTTTCCTTTTTGGTTTGTTCCACGAAGCTTGACCTGTTTCTAAAAATGGCAAAAAATTTACCCTTTATTCACATTTTCACTTTTTCACCTACCACATTTAACATATAAAATATCAATTTCTTAAATTCCCGTGCCGAAAAGAATTGAGTAATGATTCACCAATTTTTTTCTTGTCAGACATGTAAATCTAATTTTTATCGAGATAAAATAAATAATAAAATTTATTAATTTTGATTATATGTAAGTTAATAATAATAATAATAATAATAATAATAATATCATTATTATTATTATTATTAATTATATTTATTAAGATTAATTTTTATCAAGATAAAATTAATAATAAAATTTATTAATTTAGATTATATGTAAGTTAATATTATTATATATATATATATATATACATTTATTATTAATTATATTTATTAAGATTAATGAATCTTTATATGGCATGTAATAATTAAATAATGAAGATTATATATGGAAAATTATTGAAATGGAACAATTCTAAGCATGTCAAATAGGTTAAAGATTAATCATATTATAAAGAAGATGCCACAATTATAAGACTCCAAGGCAGAGATCATTACCAAAGGCGACTATCCTTCTTGCTAAAAGGCACTCAATCTTCATTTCCAAGACTTGTAAAAAAACATCAAGGCAGTTACTATTAATTCATTCATAATCTTAAGCTAATTCTCTTGGTTTTTCACCAACCAATTATAACATATTTATTAGATTATCGTGGACTGATGGAGTAAAATATATTGCTTGAATATATATGTGAAGGTGGGGCGCACTCACTACAAGAAAACACGCGTTTAAAGAACGAATTTAACGACCGAAAATTTCGGTCGTTAAATTTGCGGCCTTAACGACCGATTTACGACCGTTTCACGGCCGATCTTTTTTTTTTAATTTTTAACGATCGAAAATTCGGTCACTAATTTATTTTTTATTTTCTTATTATTTTATTTTTTCTACTGTTGGGAACCTTGTGGAATATCTTAACCCTTGTTTTGATGATACCAAAATTCATAGGACTTATATGTAATACACTAGAATCGTTTAGAACTCAAGTGTTAGAGTTCATTTCTAGTTTAGTTGCGGTGTCGAAGACTAAAGACTGAAGACTGAAGACTGCAGATACCAACTGAAGTATCAGTTGAAGAATTAGTTGAAGACTGATTATTTAATGCGCGCAAAGGACTGATACTAAAGTCAAGTATCAGTTGAACATTCCTCCAAGGACTGATTTTCCAACGTTCAGGGGAAGCCACGTACGCACAAGTACAGCCGCATTAAATGCAGAGATCTCAGAATATCTTATCTCTGCAGAGGTCATTCCTATCTGGTGGTTACTTTTCAGAGATGTCACATCTCCTGTCCATCAAAGATAGCCGTTTCCACACAGACAAGGAACCTCGAAGATTGAAGCCTCAGCCCAAATTCGAATGCTCTCCAACGGAAGAAATCTTGAGGACGATTTACGCCAACGGATCTATTCAAGAGTTCTCCTACAAATAGCGCTCGAGGATCACTTCAACCTTCACCGATTCAACGACATAAGCTGAAGCTCTGCCAAAATTGCTACTCAGCCTAAAGCTTAACCGCCCCAAAGCTTGAATCAAAGAAGAGAATTCCAAAGTCAAAATCAGTCACTGCTGATTACATACATTCTCTTAGACCCTAGGCATATATCTGTTTACCCAGAAGCCAAAGGTCAAACTTGCTTCAAAGAACTTGTTCTTTGTAAGTATAGTTGGCACTCGTTCAAACCTCCTCCCCATAAGAGTGTTTGAGTGGTTCGGAGTTCAAGAAGGTACTCTGAACTCTGAGTGAAAAGTCTGAGCACGAGGTGTGCTTAGCAGGGAAATCCTACGCGAGGTGTGTGGGTGCTGAAGAAGGGTTTTCTTCAGTTTACGGTTGTGTGCACCAGGCAAGCACACGGGTACGGTTTGCAGTGCACCAGTGAAGCACTTGCGGAGTGGATTGTTGGTCTGATCAACCAACCGTGGATATAGGAAAGGGTTTTTCCGAACCACGTAAAAGTCTCTGTGTTATTTACAGCTTTCAATTATACATTCTTACTTGTGCTATTTCAATTGATAAAACTGAACACTGAATAACAGCAAAGAGAAACCTTAATCCAACAACCTGCTCCACCGAGGCTATTACGAAACTAAGTTTAATTTCCGCTGCGTATGATATCAATCTGACTGAACTATCCACTGATAGTAAGGAAGAGTGATATCATCTCTATCTTTGCAAACACGACTGAAGCCCTTACTTGGATCAGTTAAGTTCCAGTAACTTAACTGATAACTCATTACTGAAGAGCTTTCAGTATCAGTCGTCAACCCTGTTGGTCAAAACTGATTTCAGTAAAATAAGAGTCCTTGTTTGCGTGCAAAGTTTCGTTTTGATCTCTGACTGAGATCCCTCTGATTGAGGTCAGTAGATTAAGTCAAAAATAGCCTATAGGTGTATTCTCCCTCCCCCATACACCTATTCGAGACCCTCAGGACCTAACAATTGGTATCAGAGCAGGTTGTTCGCAAGAACTATCTGCATCTGACTAGGTTCTATTTGAACTAGATCCTTTTTCAATACTATGTTTAGTATTGAAAAATACGACATATGGAAGTTTCGGCTTGAAAGCTTCCTCACCGCCCAACATTGCCGAATGTGGGAAGTCATCACCAGCGGACCGATCGCCATCACCGAAACTGTCAAAAGGGTTCCTAATGATCTCCATCAGGATCCTTACGATGAGATCCAGCCGAAGTCAAAGGCAGACTTCACCACAGAAGAAAGGAAGCAAGATGAGTTAGACAACCTCGCCGAAAGCATCATCTCCGGCACCGTTCCCGACAAGCATGTCATGAAGATCATCAAGTGCGGAACTGCAAAGGAGATGTGGGACATTCTGGAAAGAATGTGCGTAGGTTCCGAGGAAATCAAGGAGAATAAGCTATCGATAGCTTGCCAGAAGTTCGACTCCTTCCTCATGCTCAAGAATGAATCTGTCGAGGAAATGGAACAAAGATTCAATCTTATCTTGAATGAAGTTCAATCCATTTCCAAAGACAAATACACTCAACGAGAAATCAACCTGAAGATTCTTCGAGCACTGCCACGTGGAGAATGGCAGATCTACTCAGTCGCTCATCAACATAAGCCAGGATTCAGTCAGCTCCCGACAAACAAGCTTTTCTCCAATCTCATGGCAAATGAGTTCGACCTTCTGAGAAATCTTGGTAACAAGAAGGTTGGAGGATCAGACGAAGATGGTCCATCAACCTCAAGAGGAGTGGCACTGAAGGCCTCAACCAGAGAAGGCAAGAAGCAGATCAAGGAACCAACGGAACTCAACCCAGAGGACTTCTTCAGTCAATATGCTTTGTTGACTGAAAGATTCAACAAGATGGAGTCCAAGTTTCGGAAGTACAGAAGGTTCCACAAGCAGCACTACAAAGGAAAAGAAAGAGAAGGCAACTCCAGACATTCCACAGATCGAAGCGGAGAAAGGAAGTCAGCCGCTTACGACATCAAAGATATGGAATGCTTTGGATGTAGAAAGAAAGGGCACTTTCGACATGAATGCCCTGATCTGACTCCAGCTGAGCGCAGAGAACTGAAAGCTAAGAAAGATCGTAGCTTTTCGAAGAAGAAAGTGATGGTTGCTGACGATGCTGACTCTTCCAAGGACACATTAGAATCATCCGACTTCGACAGTTCCAGCTCAGATGATGAGAGCCGAGCCCTGATGGCCAACGAATCAGAAAGCGTGGCTGACAACAGCTACGACAATGGAATGAATGGCTCAGAGGTAAACTCTCACTCAAAAACTCCTTTTACTGATAACTTCCTGATGCTTTCAGGAAACCACTCAGAATCTGGAGATAGCTCATTCGATGAAACTGACGAGTTTGATCAGCTCATGACTGATCACTGTCAGCTGAGGAAAATGTTAGAAGATCTCCTCAAGCAGAATCAGAAAATGGATAAGGAGATCAATGATGAACGAGCTAAGAATCAGACAATCATCTACTTTTCGGATGAAACTTGTCTGATCAGCTAATCATGGAGAACAGCCGACTGGAAGAAGAGCTCAGAATCTCCAACTCAGAATGTGAAAGAGCATCTCATGAGATCAAGAGGCTAAATCACAAGCTGGAAGAAACAGTCAAGAATTGCATGATGCAGTCTCCCATGATGAGCAACTTTCCATCGAAAAGACTGGTCAACAGCATCGGAGGAAAGGTTGTAGCTGACAAAGGAAAGGATATCATGATCATCTCAAAGGACGATCCTTCTGAAATCATAACCTCAGAAGAATCAAGAGATCATGATATGGATGAAGTTCGCAAGCGCAGACTGATGGCTAGATCAAATGTTCCACCTCCACGAAGCTTCAGACGAGCTAAGGAGGCCACCAACCAGATCATTCTACTGAGAAGACTGAAAAGTAGATTTCAGTCAAAGATCAGGGAAGGAACATCAGGAGCCAAGAAGAATCTTCCTCATCAATCCAGGGGGAAGAAAGGCCACATCAGTCAGAAACTGACATCTTCAGTTCAGTTTCAGAAGGAACAACATCCATGGAGACCAAGCAATGCTGAGTCCAGACGAACCGAGAGCCATCCACGACAACTAGCTACTGGACATCAGCCAAGTCTCCAAAAGTCTGCAAAGACTCAAGTATCTCAGGGAAGATACTTCGCCGAGCAAAGAAGACCTCAACCACTCATCAGACAGAACTGCTACAAGAGTGAGGCCTTCAAAAGGATTTCTCAACAGAAGAATGCTCATGTGCCACCTGAAGCACCAACGACGTCAATCAGACATTCAACAAAGCGCAAGAGATCATCCAAACCAACTCTGAAGCAGATATGGGTTCCAAAGGGAACTCGAGCTAACATCGAAGGACCCAAAGCTTGATTGGGTGCCTGAAGCAACTCTTCCTTGCAGGTCAATGTCAGGAAACACAAAAAGAAGGAAGAGGCCAAAGCTTCGATCAGAACGTGGTATCTGGACAGTGGCTGTTCTAAGCACATGACGGGCTACAAAGAATATCTATCTCAGTATGTTGAGAAAGCTGGATCCAAAGTTGCATTCGGAGACAACTCAATCGGAGAAACAAAAGGCTACGGTGTGCTCAACATGGGTAACGCCAGTATCAGTAATGTTAGCTTTGTTTCTGGTCTTAAACATAATCTGTTGTCTGTGAGTCAATTTTGTGACAGTGGTTTCACAGTGAAGATCAAGAAGGATGAATTCACTGTTAGAAACAATCAAAAGAAGGTGGTTCTGAAAGGATTCAGACAAGGAAGTCTCTACGTCGTTTCTTGGGAAGACAACCCACCAGAAACGTGCCTCATCAGTAAGAGCAGCTCGGAGCTCAATTGGCTATGGCACAAGAGACTCAACCATCTCAACTTCAAGACGATCAACAAACTTGCTAAACATCAACTAGTAGAAGGCCTTCCTTCTATTGTGTTCCAGAAGAAGCAAGAATGTGAAGCATGCCTCAGAGGAAAGCAGACGCGGACATCATTCAAGTCAAAGTCAGGACACTCCTCTGAAAGGATTCTGCATCTACTTCACATGGATCTGTTTGGCCCGATCACTCCAAGAAGCTACAACGGTAGGAAGTACACCTTAGTAGTTGTGGATGATTATTCACGATATACTTGGGTTATCTTTCTCTTCAAGAAGAAAGAGACACTGGAGGAACTGCCAAAGCTGCTGAGAAGACTGAGCGTTGAAAAGGAAGTCAACATCATCAGCATCAGATCAGATCGTGGGACTGAGTTCCTCAATACTGTCATTCGTAAGTATTGTGATGAACAAGGAATCAGTCATCAAACTTCTGCAGCAAGAACTCCACAGCAGAACGGAGTTGCAGAAAGAAGAAGCCGGTCTCTAAAGGAAGCAGCAAGGACGATGCTAGCCGAGTCAAAACTCCCCTTGAAGTTTTGGGCCGAAGCAGTCAACAACGCATGCTACACGCAGAATCGCTCCTTCCTCACTCAGAGACATGGAAGAACTTCATACGAGTTATGGAAGAACAGAAAGCCATCGATTGCCTACTTTCATGCTTTCGGTTCTAAGTGTTTCATACACAACAATGATAAGAAGAGGTTGAACACTTTCGATAGCAAGGCTGATCCAGGAGTCTTCCTTGGATACTCTGGAACAGAACGTTCAAGCAAAGTCTATCGAGTGTTTAATACTCAAACTCTTTGTGTTGAAGAAACACCTCATGTGATCTTTGATGAGTCTACAGATGGTTTCAGGGAACAAGAAGCTGAAAAGTGTGTTCAAAACACTGAAGGTTCCAGAGCTGAAATCCACAACACCGAGCCCTCTACTGTCTTGATATGGGGACCAGGCAAAGATGAAGATACTGAGATGCTTCAGTATCAGAAGATCAACCGAATGTCTGAAGTTCAGACTGGAGCCAATGCAGACGGCATCAGTCAAGGGGGAACTCCAGTTGCTGAAGTTAGAGTTGAACGCGCAGAAGCCGCCCCAGCTCAACTCACCCCTGCTCCAGAAGGTGCTCAACACCCCAGAACCATTCTGACCGAAGAAGCCCCACATTCACCTGAAGAGATCAAGAAGTATCGAAGATGGTTTGAACTCCACTCAAAGGAGAACATCATTGGAGAACCATCAGATGGCGTCAAGACTCGGAGATCAATGTGCAACCTCGTCTTCGACATCAATCAGAACTGCATCAACAAAGATAAGAATTTCAGCTGTTTCTTATCAACTACAGAGCCCAAGGATTTTGAAGAAGCTCTGAAGTCTACTCAGTGGGTCATCGCAATGCTAGAAGAACTCAATGAATTCAACCGGAATTCAGTTTGGGAGCTTGTGGATCGACCAGACGATGCAAAGGTGATTGGCTTGAAATGGATTTTCAAGAATAAGGAAGACGAAGAAGGAAACGTTGTGAGAAACAAAGCAAGGCTAGTGGCTAAAGGATACAGTCAAGAAGAAGGAATCGACTACGACGAGACGTTCGCCCCAGTTGCCAGATTGGAAGCAGTCAGACTCTTCTTAGCCTTCGCAGCTCACAAAGGTTTCAAGGTACACCAAATGGATGTCAAGTGTGCATTTCTCAATGGAGTGCTCACAGATGAAGTCTATGTAGAACAACCTCCAGGGTTTGAGGTTGCTGGACCAGAAAAGGTGTACAAGCTGAAGAAAGCGCTCTATGGGTTGAAGCAAGCACCTAGAGCGTGGTATGATACTCTCTCGGAGTATCTGGTTGAACAAGGCTACAAAAAGGGATCTGTGGACAGAACTCTGTTCACTCTCAAAGAAGGAGAAGATCTCTTGCTTGTTCAGATTTATGTCGATGACATAATCTTCGGATCCAAATCCGAACGCATGTGCAAGAAGTTTGCTGACATCATGACCAACAAATTTCAAATGTCCATGATGGGAGAAATGAATTTCTTTCTCGGATTGCAAGTCAAGCAGACCAACGAAGGAATACTGATCAGCCAGTCCAAGTATGCCAAGGAACTAATAGCTAAGTTCGGTATTCAGCACATGAAGTCAGTCAAGATCCCAATGAACACAAACTGGAAAGTTGATCCAGGTTCAGAAGGAAACTCTGTCTCTTCGAAGAAGTACAGAGAAATCATTGGATCTTTGCTGTATTTGACTGCGAGCAGACCAGATATCGCATTTGCAGTCGGGGTATGTGCAAGATATCAATCAGATCCTAAGGAAGCTCATTTGGATGCAGCAAAGCGGATTCTGAGATTTCTAAAAGGCACGCCCAATTTAGGATTGTGGTATCCAGCAGACGACGACATCAAGCTCACCGGATATTCAGATTCAGACTTCGGTGGATGCAAGCTTGATCGCAAATCAACCTCCGGAACATGTCAATTCCTAGGCAACAAGCTCATTTCTTGGTTTTCAAAGAAGCAGACTTCAGTCGCCACCTCTACAACTGAAGCTGAATATGTTGCTGCCGGAAGCTGCTGCTCACAAATCCTGTGGTTAGTCCATCAACTAAAGGACTATGGGATCGACGAAAAGGAAGTTCCTATCTATTGCGACAACTCCAGTGCTATTGCAATCTCCCAGAATCCAGTTCACCACACCAGAGTAAAGCATATTGAAATTCGACATCACTTCATTCGTGATCATGTCGAAAAGAAGAATGTCTCTGTGGAATGGATTCCCACTGCTATTTAGAGAACGGAGCTGCTGACCAAGGCTCTTCCAGAAGAGAGGTTCAATGATCTATGTGCAAAGATCGGCCTCATCAACCCTGAAGAGTGATGCTGTGTTTGAAGATCTTCTCAAACAGTCATGCTGACTGGTGGTCAACCAACTGATGATTCAACGATCGCCAACATGGAATGCAATGAAGTCCGAATGCTCATCTGAAGAAGAAGTCATCCTGATGAAAACAACCAGGATCAAGTGGTATCAACTGACTACGATGTTCAGTTGATCAGTAAGTATTTTAAATACTTGCTCTTTCAAAATCAGTTATTTCAGTTAAGAGCTTTAAGTTTTTAGTTCAAAATCTTATCTCTAACTGATCAGTTTCTTTCAAAAACTTTAACTGATTGTTGGAAAATGGAATATCCGAGAAGGACAAGATTTTATAAAGTGAAAATCTGTTTTGATTGAACTTGTCCTGATCTTATTGCCAAAAATCTTTCCAACCTTTTTGCCTCTGCAATAAAATTTCTTGAAAAGCTCATTGACATGACAGAATGTAATGATGCCTTTCAACTTTTTGAAGACGCAGTCCCTCGCAGTGACGGCGGACGCGAATTTTCTCTTCAAATGCATTTTAGGCACAGTTTTCGAAAAACCTTTCATCTTCTTACATGGTTCAAATCTTGTCTATTTATACCATGCTGTCTTCATGATTTTTCTGCATCAACTAACAACTCTCCACAGCCTTGACTGTGAGAAAAATTTTCAATCTTTCCAAAAGTTGCAGAGAAAAATTGTTCCGACTAAAGGAGAAATCTATGACTGCAAAGTCATGGAGTGGAAGAATGACGCTCACATACCTGGTCTTCACCGGACCCTTCCACTGGATCTCAACGTCTCTCCGGCGTCAAAGTTTGCTCTACCCTCACTTGTATCCAGCGAAGCGAGTGTCTTCCATTCTCATGCATGGCGCCAAGAAGCTTTACCGCTTCTGGATGAGATATTCCTTATCGCATATGTTGCGCTCCTCCCTGGCTTGCAACACACAACGGGACCTCTCTCGTTGTTGGCCAGCATCTTCAGCCGCACCTGGTCTATTCTTCACAGACCCAGGGTCGGCGAATCGACGGTGTTAGTCTTCTCAGCTGCCACCGCTTCGATTCTTCCTTCTCACGTCCATTCTTCTCTCCTTTCCTTTTTTCCAATTCACGAACCTGATCTTCACCTCATAAGGCAGCCCTCTCCTTCTTCCAAGGAAGCCTTCTTCTTTTTTCCGCCTTCTACACTTTCTTGACCTCCTCCACTTCTCCGTCTCCTCATCTCCTCACCTCCCCACTGGCGTTCTCCTCTTCTATTTATCCGGACTCACTCTGTTCTCAAATCTTCTCACGAGCTTCTGAGACTAGGAGTTGGGTACCGTCTGATCATAACCTCCATCGTCAGCTCTCTTTTTGATGTTGCCAAAAAGGGGGAAAGTCAGAAGTCAGAGAGAAACCTTATCTTGAGGTTGCTCCTGTCCTCTAACTCTTGACTGATGATGGAACAGCAAAGGATCACCAAAAGTTGTAAGGATGACGTTCCAGTAAAGACCTCAATTCAACGGAACACAAGTGAGAGTGGAACAAGCTTAGGAACATGAAGACACGAAGACAGAAGATGAAGATCAAGAAGTTCAAGGCGCAGCCAAGCAGACTGCTGGAGTCCATGGGTTTCCCATGTTGTTTTTGTTTTTCTTTTTACTCCAATGTAAGTCTTGCTCTGTACCTCGACTGATGACTTATCAGTCTTCTTTAATGAAATGAACTTCTTATTGATCTCAACCTGAAGACTTTGTCCAGGCTCTGATTATGGTTTTTCTGTCTTCTTTTTGTTCTGTTTTAGAACTATTTTCGTTCTTACTCTAAGTACAAGTTTTTAGGTTCTATTGTTAAGGGGGAACTGTTTTCACCCCATGTTTAGAACTTGTACTGTGAGTTCAGTCTTTTTGCTGTCTAGAACTGCTGTGTGGTTTTGGCATCATCAAAAAGGGGGAAATTGTTGGGAACCTTGTGGAATATCCTAACCCTTGTTTTGATGATACCAAAATTCATAGGACTTATATGTAATAGACTAGAATCGTTTAGAATTAGATAATATTTTTTTTAAAATTTTTTAATTTTGTTTTTATTTTTTCATAATATTATTCTAAAAAATTAGATAATATTTTTTTTAATAAAAATATGATAATATTTGCAAATAATAATAAATTATTAGATTTATTATACTCCGTAATTAATTATTAGATTCATTAGATTTACTAAATTATTAGATTTATTATAATAAATTATTAGATTTATTTGATTTACTAAATTATTAGATTCATTATTTTCAAAATATTAGTAATATTATTATTTTAAAATAATAAATTATTTGATTTAATAAATGAGTGATATTGTACATTGAATTATAATAAATCTAAATAAATATAATAATTAAGAATTTATTACGATAATATTACATATTACAATTATTATTTGATTGTATATTGATTTTATTGTATATTTGATTGTTATTTTTCATACTCATATATTTTTTTTAACTACGATGATATTAATTTTTTATTATTTTAAATTCGATCATATATTTACCGTCAATGTTTCGCCGGCACCACAAGTCTTGGATATTATCTCGACATATTATAAAGTAATGAATGATTAATGATATTGTATATTGAAATAGAGTTTAAATAAATTAATAGGTACTAGATATAATAATAATGCGAGTGTTCTGTACTGGTGAGCACTCGAAAAGAACTTCAAAGTTAAGCGTGCTTGACTTAGGGCACAACTAAGATGGGTGACCCACTGAAAAATTCGTCAAATGATATACAATTAAGGTCAAAACACATTAGAAATACACTAAAATACTTGTGAGATACATACATTAAAAAAAAATCAAAAAAAAATATATTTTTATTTATTTTTAACGACCGAAAATTCGGTCGTTAATAATTAAAATTCAATCGTTATTAAAAAAATAATAAATATTTTTTTTTCTCTTTTTAACGACCGAAAAAACGGTCGTAAAACTCGGAACGGCGATACAAACAACGACCACCAAAAACGATCGTTAAATCGGTCGTTAATAATTAACGACCGATTTTTGGGTTATAAGCCGCATTTTCTTGTAGTAACTGTGCGCTTCAGATTAGGTGGAGCACATACAATTATGCCTCTTCGAAAATTAATATTTTTGAAGTGGTTCCAAAATAAAGACGTGTCAGGTGAGATTTAGGTGACATAAATTCATATGGTTACACAAATGTAAGAAATAGGAATGTTAGAAAAATTTATGTTTTAATTTATGGTACTTTTATTAAAGATTAAAAAACTCTTTTTAAGGACAAAGTTTGAAACATTATTGAGAAGATGTGGTCTCCTGTGCACCCTGGTGCAAATGATACTAACATTTATACTAAATGACTCTAACATTATCTTGAAATAACACTAACACTATTATGTTATATAAATAACATTGTCGCGAAATGACATTAACACTACACTCGAGTGCAATTTGTGTATTGAGAAAGGTTTAAAACATAATTTATAATTTAAAAAAATTAAATTACAATAATAAATATAGATAGAGATTTGTAGACTGATAAATTAAAGGCGTAAATGATCTTGTCGGATATTAAGGTTAGGACTTGGAGTTGGAACAAATTTTTTGAGATTATCTCGAAAGATCTGAACTTTTCTGATTGGTGTACTGATAACTTGGTCACCAATCTCTTGTAAAACTTTTGCTGGTACCCTTGGTACCGTTTTCTATTGATTTTCTTTCTTGATCAAAAAAAAAATAAGTAAAATTTTGAAGTAGCCAAAATGAAGCATAAAACACAATTTATGGCCACATATTGAAAAAACACAAATTTTGGTCATTTTTATTGATTTGGACGTTTTTACCCTTAATGAGGCTGACTGGGTAGGATCAGGCACGCGGGTCGCGTGCCGGGTCGGGTTAGGCACTTATGGCACTATTAGTGCCATAAGTGTCAAGATTTTACTTTAGTTTTATTTTGGATTTCCGTTGGCACTCCAAAATAAAACTAAGTAAAATAATCATTTTGGGCACTTATGGCACTAATAGTGCCATACGTGCAGCACAAATACAGAAACAACAACATCATTTAAACCCTAAATAGAACATCTAAACCCTAAATGGATAATCTAAACCCTAAATGGAACATCTAAACCTCAAATGGATAATCTAAACCCTAAATGGAATATCTAAACCCTAGGGGGAAGTGTGCACTTATGGCACTAATAGTGCCATAAGTGCCATACGTGCAACACACAGATCAGATCAGATCTGCCATGGCTGAAATCGAAGGAGACGGAGATCAGATCTGCCGATGGAGGAGGCGGCGCAACGATCAGATCAGATTGTCACGACCGGCCTTAATTAAGGATAATTAAGCCGGGGAAACCGTGACTAATGGAGGGAGATTAGAAGCGGGGTAGAAAGGGGAATAATCAAACAAGAAAGGATCGCATTTCATCATTCTTAACAAAAGGGATATCTATAATATAACGGAGGTTTAGTCGTATAGACTCAAATAACTAGTAAGTTCAGATAACTCCGACTTAGCCAAAATAACATAAAACTTCTGAGTACGCAGCGGAATAAGGTTCTGATTACATGTATGAAGACATGTATCCCTAGAGTTCATTAATACATAATAAGATAAAAGAGTCCCGCTCGTCACTTCATCACCATCGGCAGCTACTCAATCTGCACATTTAGAAATATATGCAGGGCTGAGTACAAAAGTACTCAGTGGGCACGTATGCCTAAGTATAAAAATACATGCTTCAAAACTGTAAATTGTCATGCCATCATAAACAGTACAGCAAGGGAGTTTTTCGCTAAAAAGGCCCAAGCTTACTAAGTTCATTTGTGATTCTTAAAGTTCGACTGCAGTCTAAGTTCTCTTGTAATCTATCATATCTGGAACTGTGTGCCGGAGAGGTGGCCACCTCTCACGGTCACTTGACCGGCCAACCCGCTAGATGACTCACGGTCACTGGTGTACACTAGTCCTGGCAGGATAGCTATCAACTGCTCAGGACCCGAATTCGATTGCATCATTGGCAAAGCCAAAGCAGATAGATATCATACTAAAATTTAAACATTTTATGGCAAGACAACAGTTGTAATATTTTCCAGTTCAAAGATTTGTAACGAAATAACTTGTTCAAAGGTAGCATTAAACTCGTTTGATAGATATATAAAACTGAAATTAACAGTTAAATCATCTCATGCATTCATTCGTATAAGAGGCCTACGACACGCAGGGGATCTCTATATACGTATAGTAAAAGTAATGCCCACCTGATAGCAAAGCTTTGCTACAGATTAGTGACTCCTGGATGAGCTCTTATCCTTGCGCTCGACCTTTAATCCGGAAAAATAACGTAAGACTTTAAATCGAGAAAAAAATTCTCAATTAAATGAGACTGCGTAATTTAACTATGCATGAATCTCGTATGCATGAACTATTATTCTGAGATAATAATCAGAGAATTTCTATTGTTAATCCAAGCGATCGGATTTAAACAAAAGCTAAGTCTCGTTTCATGAAGCCGGATAATTAACAAAAATTAATTCGTTCTCTTCGGGGTGTTCTAATCCGTCAATTAAATAAACCCCGCTCCTCGTAGTCAATAGAAAATAAA
The DNA here is from genome assembly GCF_028751815.1 of Salvia miltiorrhiza. Taxonomy (NCBI): domain Eukaryota; kingdom Viridiplantae; phylum Streptophyta; class Magnoliopsida; order Lamiales; family Lamiaceae; genus Salvia; species Salvia miltiorrhiza. The sequence goes on along the minus strand of NC_080393.1, from coordinate 29,239,167 downwards.
TAAATACTTCAGCTTATTCGCTTTATAACCGCATAATTAATCGGGCTTAATAAATAGGAACAAGTAATGTTATAAGATTAAATAATTAAAAGGCTCAACATAAGGCAGCCTAATAATTAATTAAGTAGAAGTGGGCTTGAATAATTAACATGAGAGGCCCAATTGAAAATATTCATCGGCTCAAGTAATTAAATAAATCTTGGCCCAATAAATAAATAATTAACAGTTGGGCTAAGTTTAAATCAAGTATGCAAGGCCCAACTGCAATTAAATAAATAAGGTCCAACTGAAATAATCGTTCAACCCATTCTACTCTATTAAAATCGGCCCAAATGAAACCATAACCGTCCCAACAATATACATATGGAATTTGGAAATAGAAGTCTATTAATAATAATATCTCAGCCCAATTTTTATAGAATAATTAAAGCCCAACCTTTTAAAAATAATTCAGCCCCAAAACAATTATATAGGAGCCCAAAATTAAACAAAACAGGAGCCCAATTCATATAAAAATGCAGTTGGGTTTTAAATAAAAGAATCGGCCCAGAGAGTTATATAATTCGGCCCAAAGTAAAATAAATCAAGGCCCAATTTTCGGCCCAAAGTAAAATAAATAGGAGGCCCAATCGGAATAAAATAACAAAGGCCCAATTACAATTAAAAGGGAAAAGCCCAAATTAAATAAATAACAAAGGCCCATTAAACTAAAGCCCAAGGAGCCCAACTCTCATCTCCCCCAAAATCGATCTCTCTCTCTATACTCTCAAAATCGGCTCCCTCTCTCTTTTCTCTCTCTCGTTCTCAGCCTCCAGCCGGCTCCGGCGCCTTCTCGTCGCCGGCACGAGCCCCTGCTCTCCCAAATCGGAAATCACCGCCGCCTCCCTGAACTTTCGATGAGCGGCGGTCGTTCCTTCTCCCAAATCGGCTCAACAGTCAACACAGCTCTCTTCTTTCTTTCCTCAAAATCGGAACATCTCTCTCTCTCGATCTGTTTCCGGCGAGGGGTCCAGCGCCGCCGCCGCTGATCACCACGCTGAGCCTCCGTTTGTCTGGACGTCCGCCGCCTCCGCAGCTCCGCCGCGAACGGCCCCGGCGAGGTTGATGCCTCTATTCCCCTAGGTCTGACGGTTCGAGCCACGCCACGCTGCTGCTGGATTCGGGCGAAGGGTACTCCGCCGCTGCTGAAATCCAGAATCGGCGAGAGCCATCGCCGAGGTCGGGAGTCGTCTGCCTTTCACCGCTCGACGCCGCCGACGCTGCTATCCCCGCGAGTTGCCGCCCACTCGACGTCCTTCGGCCCGAACAAACAGGGCAGTAGCCCCGCCTTCTCTAAAAGCTGAGCTCTCGTCTCCCTCTATTTTCTATTAGTTCTTAATTCTAGTGATGTTATCCCTTAGAGAACATGTAACTTTGCTAAGTTTAACATGCTTATGGTCATTTATTAATCGAAACTAGCCATGTTTTGAAATGAATGCGAACTGGATTGAATACTTGGGATAGTGAAATACCTTGGATATGTTCAAACTGTTGGGTGGCTGCTGTGTTGCTTTTCGAGTTCTGTGGGGATTTACTGAAAGTCTCTTCGAAGCTCGGTAGCCACCAGACCAACTTCCTCCCTTTTGATTGTTGATGCGTGAATGAAGAACTAGGGAATTTTGTTGGCTGACCAAATATAAGGGAGAAGGAGTTGTTGAGTTCTACATCTCCTATGACATGCTTGAAAGAGGGCAGCAGGTGTAGGGTGGCTGACTTGACAGCTTGCTTATCCCCACACGCATGCTTTTCCTTTTCTTTTCTGATTGACAGCTTGCTGCCGTAATAATAGAAATGTAGGGAGTAGGCTAGGAATTGAGTGATGTTTGTAATAGATAGTGTAGAGTTGCGGCTGATTGTAAAGTTTGAAAAGTTGTGGTGTGACTAATAAAATCCTTCAATATCTTGATAAAGCGGTATGTGATATTAATCCTTTTTCTTGCTAATATAGCGTATCTGTAATACTAATCCGGGGTTTTGTTAATAATACTAAATACTCTAATAATTCTCGTATTTCTATAGTTGACTTTTCGTCTATTAATATCGTGACTCGTAGAATCAATCTAAATTAAATCCGTAAATTTAATTCACTTCACAATTCGGAGTAAACTCACGACTCAAGTAATAAAGTTAAATAAATAGAAATAATATTTCTATTGCAAATAAAATAATAACTTGACTTCGCTAAGTCAATTATCATTCTGAAATAAATCATTGACTACTCAATAATTCAATCGTGGTCATCTCAGGTAATGGCATCTAATTCAGAACTCTGAGCTGAATTAACTGAATATTAATCACGGGATTAAATCAACTGAAAGATGTAAAAATAAGTATTGCATTTATTGCTCTTAATCTTAAAATAAAATAGCGGGCTACTACATACTACCCCTCTTAACAAAAATTTCGTCCCGAAATTTGCATATCATTGCAAAAAGTTCTGGGTACTCTCTCATCTTGATTTCTGTCAGACTATTTCAATCATCTCATTCACCGTGTCTGGTCCTAAAATTCTCCTTTCACCTACTTTATCTCAGTAGAGTGGTGATCTGTATCTTCTTCCATGCATTGCCTCATAAGACGCCATATTGATTGTTGCCTGATAACTATTATTGTAGGCAAACTCAATCAATGACATTACTGTTCATCACTTTCACCTTTGTCTAGTACTACTTTTAACGTGTCTTCGAGTGTCTGAATTATTCTCTCAACCATCTATATGTTTGTGGGTAAAAGGTGGTACTGAAATTTAACCTTGTGCCTAATTTCTTCTACAAGTTCATACAGAATCTAGATGTAAACCTCGAATCTCAGTCCAAAGTGATTGACACGAGCATACCGTGGAACGCATAATTTCTCAAACATATAATTGTCCTAATTTGTCTGATCCGTATGTGATCGGTATTGATATAAAACGAGCTCATTTCGCAAGTCGCTCCACTATTACCCAGATGGCAGCACTCCCACTTTTCGACTTCGTAAACTAGTCACGACATCTGTTGCAAAGTGCTCTAACTCCCATTATGAGATCTCCAATGGTTGTAATTTTTCATATGGTCTATGTTGCAAAGCATTCACTCGTTGGCATGCTAGGCATCTCTCAACAAGTGTAGCTATATCTTTCCATCGAAATTATTCTTTCAAGTCTTTGTACATTTTATGCTTCCCGGGTGGCCAGTATATGGCGTGTCATGAGCTTCGCTCATTACCTCATCTCTGAATTGTTCATCGTGTGAACACACACAATCTTTCCTTAAACACCACAACATTACCTGATGCTTTGTAACAACCTCTAGGTGTGCCTGATCTTATTGCTATACGTAAATTCCCAAGGTCTCATCATTTGTTTGCGCCTCTAAAATCTTTCTTTCCAAATCGAGCGCTACTACCATCGTTGCGATAATCCCTTCTACAGATTCTGGTGGTTAAACAACTTCTAAACTTATTCTACAAAAATCTTTCATGGGTTCCTTTTTCTGAGTGAGGGGAGATCCCAACTTAAGTTGAGTCTTACGACTCAAGGAATCGTCTACCTAGTTAGCCTTGCATGGGTGGTAGTTAATACTACAGTCACAGTCCTTCGCTAGTTCGAGCCATCTTTACTGTCTCATGTTAAGATCTTCTTGCTCAAAAAAAAAATATTATAGATTTTTATGGTCTGTGAATATCTCGCACCTGACTTCATATAGGTGTTGTCCTTACTGCAGTTAATTCTAGTTTATGAGTTGGCTAGTTCAATTCATGTGGTTAATGCTATCGTGATGCGTATGTTGCCACTCTTCCTTCTTGCGTTAACATGCAACTAAGTACTCTCCTTGGACACGTCTGTATAAATCACATATTCTTTGTTAGCTGCTGGAACAACTATGGTTAACTTCTCCTTGAGCTTCTTGAAATCTTTTTTTTTTTTTTTTTTCACATACTCTTGTCCAAGGAAATTTAATTCACTTCCTAAGTAATAGGGTCATTGGTCTTGCTATTTTGGAAAATCCTTCTATGAATCTCTGATAGCAACTTGCTAGTTCCAAGAAACTTTTGATCTCATTAGGTTTAGTAGGCGATCTCCACTCATGTACAACTTGTACTTCCTCAGGGTGCACTTTGATCATTTCTAATGAGATAATATGTCCCGAAAACGTGATTTTGTTGAGCCAAAATTCGCACTTGCTGAACTTAGCATAAAGATGCTTTTTTTTTTCAATATTTTTAAGACTATTCTCAGGTGTTTCTCATGGTCCTTCTCGTTCCTTGAGTAGATCAAGACATCATCTACGAAAACTAAGACAACTTGCCTAAGTATGGGTGGAACACTCGGTTCAAGAGGTCCACAAACATGGCTGGTGCATTGGTCAATCCAAATGACACCACTACGAACTCATAGAGTCTATATCTGGTTCGGAAGACCACCTTGGGTACATCTTCTCATCGAATCTATAGTTGATGGTACCTAGACCTTAAATCTAGCTTTGAGGACACACTCACTCCTCTGAGTTGCTTGAAGAAGTCGTCTATCCTCGATAGAGGATACCTGTCCTTGAGTGTCACCTTGTTCAACTCTCTATAAGTTGATGTGTATCCTCGGTAGAGGATACACATTCTCAATGTGCCATCTTTATTCTTTTACAAAAGAACGGGTGCACCCCGGTGAAATCTCTAGGAAACATTTGGAAATTCACGTACGATTGTCACGTCACTTATACTTTTCTCGATTTCTGGTTTTCTGTGCAACTACACAAAGTAGGTTGGACACCCTTTTCTCATCATCTTTGTTGCTTGAGGGGCGGAGATGATCGTCTTTCTCCTACCTATGCTGATCCCATGAAAACGTGTCGGTTCCTTCCCCGGGGTCAAAAAGAAATTTGACTTTCATTGCAAATGATGGTGGCATAGTTCTCGACTAGCCATTCCATTCCTAAAATTGTGTATATGTCTCTCATCGGCATAACATACGAGTTGTTCACTACAACTTTGAAAAATTTTATGCTCAACTCTAAATTCAATCACACATGTGCTATTTTTGTTGTTGTTGCTGCCGTTGGCATGGTTACTGCTCTTGGTATGGTTGGGCAAAGCTTGGATTGCTCAAATGCGGAGTTTGAACAGGCGAATTTAGCCTGAGACCCGCCCTTTGTTGCTTATTCGGGTAACGATTTGCAAAATGCTCATTCCAGTTGCTGTGCAACAACTTTCATTACCAGTCCTGGAGAGTTTCCCATGGTTCTTGTTACACTTTGGGCAGGGTGGAGTCCCATACTTGTTATCCCCCATCTGTTTAGATGTGTCATAGTCAAGTTGTTGGGATGTCTGCCCCTGCCATGGCCTTTTCTTAGCTTGGCTAGGGTTACTATATCCCATTTTTTTTTTTTTTTTCAAAAGTTCTGAGCCTGAGTCTGTGGAGGTGCAGACGTAGGCGCAGTTGCTGGTCTCTCTCCCAGCATAGCTGCCTCAATGCCTAACGCTTTGCTAAGCGACTCAACGTAAGACGATCCACCATGGCTTGCCAAAGCCATTCTAATCTCATGCCTCAGTCCGACGCCGAATTCTTTTAACCATCTTTTCATATGTGTCTACTTGCTCGAGCGCATATCTTGACATATCACATAACATCATGTCGTATGGAGTAATTGTTGTTCTTCCCTACTTAGGATTGTAAAATTCCATTTCTTTCTTTTTGCAATAGCTTTTGGTTGTATACTTGTCATATATTTCCATCTTAAACTATTCCCACGTCAAATTCCGTAATTGTTCAGTTGTCATTGTCTTCCTCCTTGCTTCCTACCATAAGTCAGCTGAAAGGATACGCAAGTAAGACGTTTATGATCTGTGCAGCGCAAGAATTTGAAGATGCGCTCACTAGCTTGTACCCAAGTCTCAGCCTTTGTTGGATCTCCTATCCTATCGAAGATAGGTGGGTTTCCTCGTAGAAATAGTTCTTCTATTCTACGTTTTTGTTGTATGGTTAGTGGCGTTATATTGTTCTAGCCATGGTACTGGGCCTTTTTCATTATCTCGTGGAATTCTTCCTCTTCTCCTCGGACTCCCTTGTTTTGATGGCGTACTGATGAGTTGACACGTAGTCATCAATACATACATATGCATATCATCACTTCTGTAAACCGTTTCTTAATCCTCAAATCTTGCTCGTACTCTTCCTCGTGCAAGCATATAAGTAAATTGTGGCGGAAGTGACTTGCCGCAAAAGATCGATAAAGTCGCTAAAAAGACATAAGAAAATTGTTTCGATGAGAACTTCTACATTAACATATGGATCTAGATATATTGATCTATCCAAGTACTACTCATGATGAACTGGCTGTCTAGCAATGCCATCACCAACTAATTTGGTCATGGAACCAGTTTTTTTTTTTTTTTTTGTACTAATACTAGTCAAACATAATTAAGCCAACATAGGGGCATACAAAAACATCAGAACAATCATTGTTTTCTAAAAAAAATAATAACGTTCTACCAAATCCATAAGAGATGGTCTAGCTGCATCATGTGATTGACCCTTGGGTCGAGGCATACTAGTTTGATGGATTTAATCTGGTGAATACTTGTTTGTCTTTAGGTCACCGGAAATCTACTAACAACTAACAAACCACAATGATTAAAGTCACAAATGGCAATTACGCAAAGTGAAGTGAATCAACAATTTTGTCAGACGATTGAAAAGAAATGGCCTTAGGGTAGAAATGAATTGACTAAAAGGTCGAAACGAAATGACCTAATAATCTGAACCCGCTTGGCTTTTCAGATGAAAGTTTAAATATATAGGTTTAGAGACCCATATATGACGACTACTGATATTTTGGTCATGTGGACTGGCCAGGTCCGACACAACTACTTCTCAGTCACTCGGAAATACTTTTCCGAACTTAGCAACTCTTGTTCATTAGCTGCAAAAGGTATATTTGGTCTAAAATCACTACTTTCTTCTTAACATCTTGAACATGTCCTTGAGAATATTCTAGAGCTTCTCAAACTTGGAGTCTGCCTCCTAGTTTAATGAAATCCTTAAACATCTTCTATAGGCGAAATAAGGTAGGCTCGACCTTACTCAACAATCTTCCTCTACATGATCTTTATGTAGTACTTCTAGTACTTAGTGTTTTCTTCACATAGCGCTTGAAATGCAACCATGTAATTTGAAATACTCTTCCGTGTTATTGCAAAAGACCATCTGAATCATCACACATTCAATAAGGAAATAGCTTTTGCTCATCTAAGCACCTTTATAGGGTATGTGTCACCATATGTAATGCTAAGTCATGGAATGACCTTAGTCAATGCTCTCATTCCGGCTACCAGACTAAATACATAATCCAAGACGTTCTAACTGAGGCGATGTCCTCGATAGGTTAAGGTATGTATACTTATCTTGAGTATATCCTTAGGGTCTCATTAGAATCTTAATTCATTTGTTTCAGCATTGATCCACTGTCGGCGCTTCTAGCTATTATTAAACTCTGAACCATCTTCGAGAACTTCTCTCGTCTTACCCACTTGCGTAAACTTTTATGATCAATCATAATGGTTGGTAATTGTTAGTACCCATATCACATCTCGTCTTTCCAATTCGTAGTAGGTGATCGTAATCAATAGGGATTCTCAGTCATGTCCTCATCTAATACAATAGGTACTGTAAGCAGAATGGTTCCGAATATCTGAAACTATAAGTTGATAGCTTTAATCGAATTATTAACATCATATACAAAGCATTTTGACCCCTCGTAAATCTAACTCTGAAGTTCATTGATGAATCATGAAAGTTATCCTCAAGCCATAGCTAGTGATAATCGAGGCTAGAAGTGAGTCTCAACTTATTAGGGATTAGCTAACTGATTACATAAGTCACACTCATCGCTATAAGCAATATCATACTTAAACTATCATTGAATAAGGCAATAGTCGATTAGGTGTTCCGTCTTGCGTGAACAACCTGAATGAAGAACAATGCCTACGTCAGTGATTCGTGCGTGGCACTCCGCTTGCACTACTTTCATTGGATTCTCTTCCTCTTTCTTAGCTCTTCACCATGGCTATAGTGAAATATAACTGAGTTTCTAGCTTCTATTGTTCTTCTCGTAACAGTGATCATGCATTCTTAACGCATCTAAGTTTATTGAGATATCTAATCAATCAATAAAGCATAAAACTTGAATGTAAGCATCAATACATTCATATACAACGTGAACTTCTCAATGTTTTAAAATCATTACTACCTTCTTTCTTGCTGAGCATGACGATGTGATGAAGTGATGAGCTTTGGTTGACTGACTCATATATACTAGTGATCATACTAGAAAAATGGGTTAACTCTAGGGTTCAGAACAAATGAACTGCTCTGATACCACTCTGTCACGACCGGCCTTAATTAAGGATAATTAAGTCGGGGAAACCGTGACTAATGGAGGGAGATTAGAAGCGGGGTAGAAAGGGGAATAATCAAACAAGAAAGGATCGCATTTCATCATTCTTAACAAAAGGGATATCTATAATATAACGGAGGTTTAGTCGTATAGACTCAAATAACTAGTAAGTTCAGATAACTCCGACTTAGCCAAAATAACATAAAACTTCTGAGTACGCAGCGGAATAAGGTTCTGATTACATGTATGAAGACATGTATCCCTAGAGTTCATTAATACATAATAAGATAAAAGAGTCCCGCTCGTCACTTCATCACCATCGGCAGCTACTCAATCTGCACATTTAGAAATATATGCAGGGCTGAGTACAAAAGTACTCAGTGGGCACGTATGCCTAAGTATAAAAATACATGCTTCAAAACTGTAAATTGTCATGCCATCATAAACAGTACAGCAAGGGAGTTTTTCGCTAAAAAGGCCCAAGCTTACTAAGTTCATTTGTGATTCTTAAAGTTCGACTGCAGTCTAAGTTCTCTTGTAATCTATCATATCTGGAACTGTGTGCCGGAGAGGTGGCCACCTCTCACGGTCACTTGACCGGCCAACCCGCTAGATGACTCACGGTCACTGGTGTACACTAGTCCTGGCAGGATAGCTATCAACTGCTCAGGACCCGAATTCGATTGCATCATTGGCAAAGCCAAAGCAGATAGATATCATACTAAAATTTAAACATTTTATGGCAAGACAACAGTTGTAATATTTTCCAGTTCAAAGATTTGTAACGAAATAACTTGTTCAAAGGTAGCATTAAACTCGTTTGATAGATATATAAAACTGAAATTAACAGTTAAATCATCTCATGCATTCATTCGTATAAGAGGCCTACGACACGCAGGGGATCTCTATATACGTATAGTAAAAGTAATGCCCACCTGATAGCAAAGCTTTGCTACAGATTAGTGACTCCTTGATGAGCTCTTATCCTTGCGCTCGACCTTTAATCCGGAAAAATAACGTAAGACTTTAAATCGAGAAAAAAATTCTCAATTAAATGAGACTGCGTAATTTAACTATGCATGAATCTCGTATGCATGAACTATTATTCTGAGATAATAATCAGAGAATTTCTATTGTTAATCCAAGCTATCGGATTTAAACAAAAGCTAAGTCTCGTTTCATGAAGCCGGATAATTAACAAAAATTAATTCGTTCTCTTCGGGGTGTTCTAATCCGTCAATTAAATAAACCCCGCTCCTCGTAGTCAATAGAAAATAAATAAATACTTCAGCTTATTCGCTTTATAACCGCATAATTAATCGGGCTTAATAAATAGGAACAAGTAATGTTATAAGATTAAATAATTAAAAGGCTCAACATAAGGCAGCCTAATAATTAATTAAGTAGAAGTGGGCTTGAATAATTAACATGAGAGGCCCAATTGAAAATATTCATCGGCTCAAGTAATTAAATAAATCTTGGCCCAATAAATAAATAATTAACAGTTGGGCTAAGTTTAAATCAAGTATGCAAGGCCCAACTGCAATTAAATAAATAAGGTCCAACTGAAATAATCGTTCAACCCATTCTACTCTATTAAAATCGGCCCAAATGAAACCATAACCGTCCCAACAATATACATATGGAATTTGGAAATAGAAGTCTATTAATAATAATATCTCAGCCCAATTCTTATAGAATAATTAAAGCCCAACCTTTTAAAAATAATTCAGCCCCAAAATAATTATATAGGAGCCCAAAATTAAACAAAACAGGAGCCCAATTCATATAAAAATGCAGTTGGGTTTTAAATAAAAGAATCGGCCCAGAGAGTTATATAATTCGGCCCAAAGTAAAATAAATCAAGGCCCAATTTTCGGCCCAAAGTAAAATAAATAGGAGGCCCAATCGGAATAAAATAACATAGGCCCAATTACAATTAAAAGGGAAAAGTCCAAATTAAATAAATAACAAAGGCCCATTAAACTAAAGCCCAAGGAGCCCAACTCTCATCTCCCCCAAAATCGATCTCTCTCTCTATACTCTCAAAATCGGCTCCCTCTCTCTTTTCTCTCTCTCGTTCTCAGCCTCCAGCCGGCTCCGGCGCCTTCTCGTCGCCGGCACGAGCCCCTGCTCTCCCAAATCGGAAATCACCGCCGCCTCCCTGAACTTTCGATGAGCGGCGGTCGTTCCTTCTCCCAAATCGGCTCAACAGTCAACACAGCTCTCTTCTTTCTTTCCTCAAAATCGGAACATCTCTCTCTCTCGATCTGTTTCCGGCGAGGGGTCCAGCGCCGCCGCCGCTGATCACCACGCTGAGCCTCCGTTTGTCTGGACGTCCGCCGCCTCCGCAGCTCCGCCGCGAACGGCCCCGGCGAGGTTGATGCCTCTATTCCCCTAGGTCTGACGGTTCGAGCCACGCCACGCTGCTGCTGGATTCGGGCGAAGGGTACTCCGCCGCTGCTGAAATCCAGAATCGGCGAGAGCCATCGCCGAGGTCGGGAGTCGTCTGCCTTTCACCGCTCGACGCCGCCGACGCTGCTATCCCCGCGAGTTGCCGCCCACTCGACGTCCTTCGGCCCGAACAAACAGGGCAGTAGCCCCGCCTTCTCTAAAAGCTGAGCTCTCGTCTCCCTCTATTTTCTATTAGTTCTTAATTCTAGTGATGTTATCCCTTAGAGAACATGTAACTTTGCTAAGTTTAACATGCTTATGGTCATTTATTAATCGAAACTAGACATGTTTTGAAATGAATGCGAACTGGATTGAATACTTGGGACAGTGAAATACCTTGGATATGTTCAAACTGTTGGGTGGCTGCTGTGTTGCTTTTCGAGTTCTGTGGGGATTTACTGAAAGTCTCTTCGAAGCTCGGTAGCCACCAGACCAACTTCCTCCCTTTTGATTGTTGATGCGTGAATGAAGAACTAGGGAATTTTGTTGGCTGACCAAATATAAGGGAGAAGGAGTTGTTGAGTTCTACATCTCCTATGACATGCTTGAAAGAGGGCAGCAGGTGTAGGGTGGCTGACTTGACAGCTTGCTTATCCCCACACGCATGCTTTTCCTTTTCTTTTCTGATTGACAGCTTGCTGCCGTAATAATAGAAATGTAGGGAGTAGGCTAGGAATTGAGTGATGTTTGTAATAGATAGTGTAGAGTTGCGGCTGATTGTAAAGTTTGAAAAGTTGTGGTGTGACTAATAAAATCCTTCAATATCTTGATAAAGCGGTATGTGATATTAATCCCTTTTCTTGCTAATATAGCGTATCTGTAATACTAATCCGGGGTTTTGTTAATAATACTAAATACTCTAATAATTCTCGTATTTCTATAGTTGACTTTTCGTCTATTAATATCGTGACTCGTAGAATCAATCTAAATTAAATCCGTAAATTTAATTCACTTCACAATTCGGAGTAAACTCACGACTCAAGTAATAAAGTTAAATAAATAGAAATAATATTTCTATTGCAAATAAAATAATAACTTGACTTCGCTAAGTCAATTATCATTCTGAAATAAATCATTGACTACTCAATAATTCAATCGTGGTCATCTCAGGTAATGGCATCTAATTCAGAACTCTGAGCTGAATTAACTGAATATTAATCACGGGATTAAATCAACTGAAAGATGTAAAAATAAGTATTGCATTTATTGCTCTTAATCTTAAAATAAAATAGCGGGCTATTACACAGATCCACCGCCGCCGCCTCATCAGACCAGATCTGTCGCCGCCGCCTCATCCTCTACTTCGACGAATTCTGCCCAGGCGGCGGCGCTGGAGAGAGAGAGAGAGAGAGGGAGATGAGAAAGAGAGAGGAGGGAGCGACAGCCGCTGGAGAGAGAGGGAGGATCTCCTCCACCACCGCCGCGAGAGCTCCGACGAATTCTCCAAGCTCGGCGCCGCTGCCGCGCAGCCGCTGGAGAGAGAGAGAGAGAGGGAGATGAGAAAGAGAGAGGAGCCGCTGCAGAGAGAGAGGGAGATGAGAAAGAGAGAGGAGCCGCTGCAGAGAGAGAGGGAGATGAGAAAAAGAGAGGAGAGAGAGAAGGGTAGAATAGTCATGACATACAAAAAATAGCCAAAATTTATGTTTTTTCAAATGGTGGACAAAATTTGATGTTGTATGTTGAATAGGGTCATTCGGCCCTATTGTTTCAAAAAAAAAATTAAAGGCGTAAATGAAGACAAAAGATTGATTTGTTGTAAATATATCTATAAGATATATTTTATGTGTGTTGACCAAGAAATCTCCCTAAAACCCTAACTTCCTACTTGTATAAATAGAGGCCTTTGGCCCTCATATTGAAGACACTTAATACGTATTCTATTCTCTATTCTCTCTAGTTTATAACACGTTATCAGCACGATAGTTCTAATTCTTCTCTCATCTCCCCTCGATCGTAAAAAGGTAATTCTACTTTAATCTTTGTGCCGCCTTTATGTGAATAAGTCCGATGTTCACTATATATAATTCCACACATATTGTGAGAAATTGGTGCACTGAACTTGGTTTGGTTTGGTTCGGGGACTTTCATATAACAAATTAATATTAGATTACATATGAACTCAAGTATTTATTTGTTATCCATTCATGCTTTGATAGCTTACATTTTACTTCGGTTATATTAGATTTATTCATAATTTACATTTTGTCGTCAGATTAATATAAGCTACAGACGACTTTGCCGTCGAAATCATTCATACTTTGACATTTTATGTAATGCCATTAATTGTTTTTATGATAATTTTTGTAAAAATGTTTTCAATTACATTAATCTCATGCTTTGTTGACACTGCATATATATTAAATGCTTTAGTATAATATATAATTGTTGACCTTTGAGATGAATTCAACTATATAAATGCTTTGGTTTATTTTTAAGAAAGGTTTCATCTATCAGTGATTTGTAATGGGCTAATAAAAAAAAGATGTATTTTTTCGATTTGCTTCAATTTATCCATTGCTTTCGATTTGCAGTTCATATACACGTGAATATATATTAATTTATCCACTGCATATATTAAATGATTTGCTTGAATATATATTCTATTTCTTTTCTAAATTTATGTCAGTTTATATTACACTTGATAATATAATTCAAGGTCAATTGTACCCTTTAGATAATGTAGAATGTGTTTAACACCATTCCAATGTCTCAAAGTGGGTGCTGCGCTAAATCTTGCTAGAAGATTGACAGAAAAAGCTATATCCAGTCTAGTATTATTAGCCAGATAAGTCAACGCTCCAATGCACTTAGATATGGTACTTCTGGACCAAGTATTGTTTCACCCTCTTCAATTGGTCGAAATGGATATTTTTTAGTATCAATAGATCTAACGACCATTGGTGATGTTAATGAATGTGCATTATCCATGTAAAAGCATTTTAACAATTTTTCTGTATATGTGGATTGATGGATAAACGTTCCTCCACGGATACGTTCCATTTGCAAACCAAGACAAAACTTTGTCTTTCCCAAATCTTTCATCTCAATTCTTTCTACTAGAAATGCAACATTTGCTAGACTACTTGCTCAAATAATAAAATTAAGAGCTCAATTCCCAGAAAATTCAATTAAAAGAATTCATCTTGATAATGCTGGTGAGTTTATGTCTTAAGCATTTGAAAATTATTGTATGGCTATTGAAATTGAGAGTGAACATTCAGTCGCTCAGGTCCATACTCAAAATGGTTTAGCGGAATCGTTTATTAAACGTCTTAAAATTATTGCTAGACCATTACTTATGAAATCAAAACTCCCAACTACTGTTTGGGGTCATGCCATATTCCATGCTGCAACATTAGTTCGACTAAGGCCATCAACCAATCATGAATACTCCCCAATGCAAATTATCTTTGGCCGAGAACCTGATGTTTCTCACTTACGAACTTTTGGTTGCGCGGTTCAAGTCCCAATTGCACCCCCCCCCCACAACGAACAAAAATGGGTCCCCAACAAAGACTTGGGATATATGTTGGATTTGATTCACCTTCGGTTATAAGGTATATAGAACCTTTAACAGGTGATTTATTTACTGCAAGTTTTGCAGATTGTCATTTTGACGAAACGACATTTCCAACATTAGGAGGAACAAATCTACATCCAGAAAAGCACAAGGAACTTTCTTGAAATGAGAAAAACTTATCACATTTTGATTATAGAACAAATCAATGTGAACAAGAAATTGAAAATATCATTCATTTGCAAAAGATTGCAAATCAAATTCCTGATGCGTTTTGTAGATACAAGAAAAGTGACACAATCTCACATACATGCTGCAAATACTCCAGCTAAAATTGATGTCCCTGAAGGACAAATAGCTTTGGCAGCAAATGAGTCTAAAATTCGTCAAAAACATGGTCGACCAGTTGGTTCCAAAGATTCTATGCCTAGAAAAAGAAAGGGGCAAGATGGAAACCAAACAATGAAGAAAATGACTAATCAACCAATGAAAGCGATGTAATTCCTAAAGAATTACAAGTATCTGAAAATCATGAGATCTCAATAAATTATTTACATCTGTAACACCCCGCCCATTTCTATTAAGTTTAGAATTTGTTTTGAACTTAGATTATGATGATTTATGCCGAAAAATTTGAAATGAATTTATTTTAATGCCAACAAAATGATTTACAAAATCTTTTGAAAAAAAAAAAATCATTTTTCAAATCTTTATGCATTTCATATTATTTAAAGTGATTATATGTATATGTGATTATTTTATATGTTTGCATTGATTTATATATGATTTGAATTTTAAAGTTTATATTAGGCCTTGATTGAGTATGTGTGTTGGGTTTAGATGATTTATTTTGGACCTTAGTTCTAATTATACCGAAAAGTCATTTTTTTTTTATCAAGTCCAATCCAACTCAACTCCTTTTGGTAGCTGCTGCAAGTACAGCAGCAAAGACAATTCTGCAGCACACGTCTGGGCAGCAGCCATGCCTCTTGTTCACTAGTCATATCCTCCATGCTTACTCCTATTCACCCCATGCCTTCAACTGTGCAACATGTACTCTTCATCTATTCAATCCTTACTCTTTTTAAAGAGTCTTTCTTATTCATTTTCTTTCCCCAGCAGCAGACTTCTTCTCCTTTGAAAAATCACCAAGCCTAGCTCATCAAACATCTTTTGCAGAAACATAAATCATTGAACATAATACATACAAAAGGTTTCTCAACTTCTTTAACTTCAGTTTTTATTTCAATATTCCCATATCACAGCATGATTCCAACACCAAATAAAACGTTCAAACCAAACCAAAACATATAGTATGAGCTTTATATACTGTGTATACAATTGAGAATACAAGAATGAGATATAGACTGAGCATGTATAGAACTAGCCTTATAACTGTAAATTCGAACTTGAGCCTTGATTGTTGACTGTGAATGTTGAGTGTATTTGCTGTTTTTCTTTCTGTTGCTGCTCTGTGTGAGTGTCATGTACGATGCGTGGGTCTGTTGTGGGTAAATCGAAAGGTGTGTTTGGCCGTGAGCGGTGGCGGCGGCGCCAAGCCGTTGCTGTCCATCCGGCGAGAGGAGGAGTGAGAGAAGAGGGAGTGAGGGGCGGCACCAGTGGTAGCTTTTAGCTGCTGCTGTCTGCCGGAGTCAAGGAGGGAGGAAAGGGGGCCGCTGACGGCGGTGGCTTGGCGCCACTGTTGCCGTCGGCAGGAGCTTACAGAGGAGATGGTCGTCGGCTGCAGCCTTGCTGTTGTCAACCGGATTTAGGGGAGGGAGATAAGAGAGATAGTTGGTGAGAGTGTCCAGGGGTAGCGGCGTCGTGTGTGACGTTGTCGTTGCCGGAAATTGAAGCTAGGGATTTAGGGCTGAGAAGAAAGGGAAGTCGGGGGAGATGAGAGGAAAGGCGGCGGCGGCCGGCTCTTCCCCGCTGCTACCGTCGACTGTGGAGTCGAGAGAAATGGGGGCGAGGGAGATGACTGACCGACGGTTCTTCGCCGGAGGAGACAAGAGGTGAGGGGCGAGGGTGTGTTCCTGGTGACTGGTGTGTGTGCGAGTCGTGTGAGGAGGAGAGGGACGAAAGGGGTGTGGGAGGCGCAGGTGTGAGTGAGAGGGAGTGATAAGGGGGTTAGGGCTTGGACTTTTGGGTATGAGAGTGGGCCTTTGGGCCGAATTTTATTTTTAAAAACTTGGGTTGGGTAATTTGTTAAATGGTGGACTGCTATTTACTGTTTTGGGCTGCGAATTTTTGAAATAATATGGGCTTTCATTTGATTGATGGACTTGTTTAATTGATTTATTAATTTGACTCTTTAATTTGAGTTTAAATGAATTGTTTTTAAAGAATAGTTTGCATAATAATATTATTTGTATTATGTGCATATGTCGAATGTATTTACTTAGTTATGTGTTTTAAAAGCATGAAAGAAATTTGCATTAAAATATTTTGCAAATAAAATCATTTCGATTAAATTGGTTTTATTTTGAAGTCAATTATTTAAGAAAATCGAGCAAGGATATTGTTGGTGTTCTTAGCTCAAAATTTAGTTTTCAATTATTTATTTATTAAATTTTGAAAACCCGGCTAAGTGAATCATAGGATGATAAGCACTACACCATGACTTAACATTAGATTCAGGAGACCTATTAAGATTATAGATTTCTTGTAGGCTTTGTGGATCGTGAGGACTAGCACTACTATACCGATTCAGAGTTAAGAATAAACGACAGGCATTGCCTATACAGGTGGGCTTATTTTCCAAATGTATGATTTAGCTATTGAGCTTAAATGTTTCAATGAAATGAAAACTGTTTATCCGATAAAATATTTTGTGCACTCTGCTCTGTTTAAGGCTCGCATAAGTTAATCGATCGAGGTTCTCTCTTGACCTAACACGTTATTTGAGAATTGTGTACACCTATTAGCTGACTCGGTGGGTTGATCTCCATTCGGGCACTAATCATGTATGAGGCGTTATAAGGGTGCTCGACGGGATGTGTTCCGGAGCATTGGGTCCCAAATGGGAACTTGGCTGGGTTACGCCCTCAGTTCAAGTAAAGCAGGAGTAATGGATCCGTCGGTGGCTAAAAAGTCCGGGATCACAGCGAGTAACGGAAAGGGAGTGTGACAATTGCGCGCAATATGATAAAATATTTTAACATGCTTAGAAGTTATTTCAATTTAAAACCTTCTAAGTTATGTCAATTATGATTGGATAAACTGCTCTTATGATTATGAAATGTTTATAAAAATGCTAGCCCACTAAGTACATTAGTACTTAGCCCAAAAATACTTTCAAATGTTTTCAGGTTGATTGGTCGGTGCTGACGGGACAGAGCTGAGGCTAGGGTTCAACTCCGTATTTTGTCTTCCGCTGTTGCACTAGCTCTTATTTGTCTTATGTTTCTCTAACTTAAGACCTTTATGTTAAATTCTGAATTATGTTTCTTATCGAGCGCAGACTCTCAACTTCTAGCTCTATGTTATTTAACGTTGGTTATCAGAAGCATGAAACCAAACTTGCGATCCTGAAGTTTAGAATGTTGTTGATTGATTAGTATCACTTGATTTCTATCTTTCTTCATTCAAAGGGCGTTGCCCAACCTTTTTATCCTATTATCTGAATTTCACAAGGTTCTCCCCTTGTCTATTTCTATGATTTTAGTCGCACCTCCATTATAGTTTATTCCTTCAAGAATTGGGGTGTGACAACATCAGATACTAGAGAGAGAAAATATCATTGTTGATGATATATTTGCCTTTCATATAGCTCTTCATGTTTTAAATGAGGATCCTCAACTAAAATCTGTTGCAGAATGCAAACAGAGACTTAATTGGCCAAAGTGAAAAGAAGCTATAGAAAGGGAATTAAATTCCTATGATAACCGGAAAGTATTTGGATATATAGCCTTAACTCCGGAATCTAAAATCCATGTTGAATACAAGTGGATCTTTGTTAGAAAGAGAACCGAGAAAAATAAAGTTACGAGATATAGAGCAAAACTCGTAGCACAAGGTTTCTCACAAAAATCAGGAATTGATTATGAGGAAATATACTCTCCCGTAATGAACGCTATTACTTTCAGATTTTGATTAGTCTGGCTGTGTCACAAAGGCTTGATATGCGCCTTATGGATGTAGTGACTGCTTATATATATGGGTCATTAGATAATGACATATATATGAAAATTTCCGAAGGATTTAAAATGCCTGAAGGATTGCAGTCAAAACCCAAAAGCATGTATTCAATTAAACTGCAAAAATCGTTGTATGGGTTGAAACAGTATGATCGTATGTGGTACAATAGACTGAGCGAGTATCTTTTGAAAGAAGGATACAAGAATAATGATATATGCCCTTGTGTTTTCATTAAGAAAACCGAAAGTGGATTTGCAATCATAGCAGTTTATGTTGATGATTTAAATTTAATTGGGACTCCTGAAGAGCTCAATAAAACTGCTAAATATTTGAAGAAAGAATTGAGATGAAAGATTTGGGAGAGACAAAGTTTTGTCTTGGTTTGCAAATGGAACGTATCCGTGGAGGAACGTTTATCCATCAATCCACATATACAGAAAAAGTGTTAAAACGCTTTTACATGGATAATGCACATTCATTAACATCACCAATGGTCGTTAGATCTATTGATACTAAAAAATATCCATTTCGACCAATTGAAGAGGGTGAAACAATACTTGGTCCAGAAGTACCATATCTAAGTGCATTGGAGCGTTGACTTATCTGGCTAATAATACTAGACTGGATATAGCTTTTTCTGTCAATCTTCTAGCAAGATTTAGCGCAGCACCCACTTTGAGACATTGGAATGGTGTTAAACACATTCTACATTATCTAAAGGGTACAATTGACCTTGAATTATATTATCAAGAAAAATCTGATAATACTCTAGTGGGGTATTCGGATGCAGGATTTTTATCCAATCCACATGAAGCTAAGTCACAAACTAGATACATTTTCACATGTGGTGGAACTGCAATATCATGGAAGTCTGTGAAGCAAACCTTGACTGCAACATCCTCAAATCATTCTGAAATCATTGCAATCCACGAAACAAGTCGAGAATGTGTATGGTTGAGAAATGTGACGAGTCATATCCAAGAGTCGTGCGGGTTAGCTTCATCAAAGGCCAAACCAACTATTTTATATGAAGACAATATTGCTTGCATCGCGCAACTCAAGGAAGGATACATCAAAGGCGATCGGACGAAGCATATTTCTCCCAAGCTCTTCTACACACACGACCTTCAAAAGGGTGGCGATATCGACGTGCAACAAATTCGCTCAAGTGATAATCTGGCTAACTTATTCACCAAGGCATTACCAACATCGACATTCAGAAAGTTGGTGCATGAGATCGGCATGCGTCGACTCAAAGATCTTCTATGATATCAAGTTCAGGGGAAGCAGTTGTACTCTTTTTTACTTCGACTAGGTTTTGTCCCATTGGATTTTCCTAGCAAGGTTTTAATGAGGCAACATTTTTTGTTTTAGGGATTGGTCAATCAAGGGGAAGTGTTGTAAATATATCTATAAGATATATCTTATGTGTGTTGACCAAGAAATCTCCCTAAAACCCTAGCTTCCTACTTGTATAAATAGAGGCATTTGGCCCTCATATTAAAGACACTTAATACGTATTATATTCTCTATTCTCTCGCTTCTCTCTAGTTTATAACATGATTTGGATTTTCAAATTTTTTGGCCAATAAAACTAATTTTGCTAAACCCGAAACGCATAAAATTAAAACCTTTTGCGGTTTTAACGCAAATTAAATCCAATTGGAAGGAAATTTGGAGTCCGGGGTAGAAATAGAAGCATAAATACAGTGTCAGTCTGCAACTGCAAGGAAAGAGAGAGAGGGAGTCTCCTTTTAGCTTGTCGAACACGCCCTTGCTTTCCCTTTCGTTCTCGTTTTCCCTCACGCTGATTTCGCCCGATCGTCTGCGCTAGGTAATTTCTCTTTCTTTTCTACTCTGCGGTTTGCTTTCGGAATCCTCCACATTTTCTGCTTTAGTTATTACGATTTCCGTTCAAGTGTTCCTCTACATTTACTTATTTTCTATCTGCAACTATTTAAAATTGCCATATAAGCAGAAAAAAAATGAAGAAAAGACTTTCAGAATAATGGTGATGCTTGGAATATGTGAAATTTTCTGCAAGCTTTTTTTGTCTAGAATCAGGAAGTGCCTCTGAGACTGAGATCGTTTTCCTCAAAGAGTGTTTTATTTTCTCTTCTGCGGTGTTGATATATGATAGTTTGTATGCATAATGCATCACGTGTTGCAACGTTTTTTTCATCACAAGCATTTTTCTTGGTCATATCTTTTAGATATGAAATGGTTAAATGCTGAGCTAATTGTCAGCCCCTCTGTAGTTCATACCATAGTATTTAATTGTCTTTCTTTGCCTCAAATATTACCCTGCTCTTGTGACATCTGCTGGAAACAGATGCTTACTTACTTCCTCTTATTGATTATTGTGATGAATTCAGAGATGAACTCGAGGAAAGGGATTGGGAATCCTTCTGGTGCAGTTACTTCTGATCCGTCAGTCAAAGGCGAAAGCAAAGCAGATGTATCTAACTCTAGCATTGATCAATTATCCCGGGGTGTTTCGGATATGAATATAAACCCTAC
This sequence comes from Salvia miltiorrhiza, assembly GCF_028751815.1. Classification (NCBI taxonomy): domain Eukaryota; kingdom Viridiplantae; phylum Streptophyta; class Magnoliopsida; order Lamiales; family Lamiaceae; genus Salvia; species Salvia miltiorrhiza. The sequence goes on along the minus strand of NC_080393.1, from coordinate 29,218,128 downwards.
AAACGATGATGGATGGGAAGAGTACGGAAAAAAATCAAAGAACAAAAACAAGAATAATGCTTCAAGACAGTTGGTTCCCCAGCATTCCACCCCTAAGGCATGGGGTCATGCTGACACTGTGCAGAAACTTGGCTTCAGAACTAATGGAGGGCTTGGACAGGGCTCCGGCAGAGGTTATACTAGACAACAGCCATCTGGCCGTAATCCTAACTCTGATTATGATGCAGCACCACCAGTATGGAACACTAGAGCCGCTTCTTTTCAGCCCTCAGCTCAAGCAGCTGATAATCAGGCCTTTGATGAAGTTGACGATGATGATGAGTCAGATGGTATTGATGACTCAGATGATGATCTGAGTGATGGATTTGCTTCAGATGAAAGCCATAAAAGTCATGAAACGAAAAAAAAGAACAAGTGGTTTAAGGAGCTTTTTCAGTGCTTGGACAATTTAACTGTTAAGGAGATTAATGAGCCTGAGAGGCAGTGGCATTGCCCAGCATGCCAAGGAGGACCCGGTGCTATTGACTGGTACCGTGGCTTGCAACCCCTAATCACACATGCCAAAACCAAAAGATCCAAAAGGATGAAGCTACACAGAGAGCTTGCTGAAATATTGGATGAGGAACTTAAAAGAAGGGGAACATCAGCAGTACCAGCTGGTGAGGTATTCGGAAAGTGGAAAGGTCTGGATGAGAGAGCTGATAAAGAAATTGTTTGGCCTCCCATGGTGGTAATTATGAACACCAAGCTTGACAAAGATGATAATGACAGAGTATGAAATTCTTATAGAAGTTTGTATTTCCATTAGTATTTATGCAATTTTTTTGAAGTAATGGCACACTAATCCATTTCTATTGTAAACTTCATCTACAGTGGATTGGCATGGGCAATCAAGAGCTGCTTGATTATTTCAGTGATTATTCTGCAATCAGGGCACGCCATTCTTATGGACCACAAGGGCACCGTGGCATGAGTCTGTTAATTTTTGAGGCCTCAGCAGTGGGATATGCAGAAGCTGAACGCTTGAGCGGACACTTTGAAGTCCATTCCCGAGATAGGTTTGCTTGGAATAGAAATAAGGTTCCGTTTTACCCTGGAGGCCAGCGGCAACTATATGGGTACATGGCCGAAAAACATGATATGGAGAGCTTTAATCAACATTCTCAAGGTGCTCTGTGTTTTTGTGTGGGTAGATTGTGTATGCTTGGGATTTTTTTTTCTTTCATGTCAATGGTGCTGACATGATTTGTTGTTAATTTCTCATTGTTATGATCGTTATTTGTTTTAATTTCTCATTGTTATGATCGTTTATTAATTGTCGTAAATGCTTAGGTAAGGCCAAACTGAAATATGAGATGCGATCCTATCAAGAAGTAGTTGTAAAGCAAATGAAGCAGATGAGTGATGATAATCAGCAGCTCACATGGTTTAAGAACAAAGTTGTCAAAGAACAGACAAGCAAGAAAGCCCTTGAGGAGTCTTTTGGAAAACTGAGTGAAAAGCTGCGGAGGACTATGCAAGAGAATCAAGTAGTGAAACTTAGGACACAAAAGCATCATGAACAAAACAAAGAAGAGGTATGTTTCAAGTTTGATAAACGTAACAAGGCAGAATAACTTGATCTTGTCTTGTTGGTGGAAATTTTAATCTATCTAGATCATGAAATTTGATATAGTAATAAGTTCTTCTCTTGAGTGAGATTATTTATGGACACTTGACCTACTTCAGTTGGATTTTCTGTAATCTCCATCAATGAAGTCATTGAAGCAATAACGGCTCTGTAACCCCCCTCTGGTGGATTTCTAAGTATTAGAACTATAAAAAGTATCTATACTCTTGATAAGTTTCTTGAAGTCTGTTTTGATAATATTGCATGATCTGTATGACCATTAAATCCGGAAGTTGCTTTATATTCTTTGGTGGAGGTACAGGCATTTTAGCTCAGTTTTTCTCTCTCGGATTTTTAGAAGGTTACATCTGATGGACTATTTCCTTAGTTCTACAGCTCAGAATATTAACTTGTCGTATGGTAACATGTTATTGCATAATTTCCTGCAAATTTTCCATCTTTTGTCTCTCCAAATTCGCAGGTAGAAAGTGGAACTTGAGGGGGAGAAAAATTATTCTTAGTGACTTTGGGTGTTGTTTAATTGAGCTTCATTTTCTTGAATCCCTGTGTTTTTATATGTTATGATAGCTTAAAGTTTGCTGTAGTCGCACACACTTATGGAATTTCTCCCCCACAGGTTCTAGGATGCATAAATTTTATATTTATCTTTTCCTTGTCTGTGTTAACCTCCTATTTCACTTTGTTATCAACTTAGATGGATAATCAGGAGCAATTCTACAAAGACCACATCCAACAGCTGTATGATGCTAGAAATGCGAAGGAGGAAAACTTTGAGAAGATACAACAACTTGAACGTGAAAAAGCAACTCATTCCGAGGCAAATCTTTCTTCTGCTGAAGAGCGAGCACGCAGGTAATTTACATTCCTTGTGGAATTTGTTTGTTTGTTCAGTTTATTTATCTCAATTCTTCGTGTCATGAGTATTTGTGATGCCTTACATTGTAGTATTTCTTTGTCGTGATTTAGCAATTGAAGAAAACATTTGGTGAATGTTGATAATTTTGTTTTAGGAGCGAAGAGCTTTCGAGATTCATTCAGCTGCAGGACCAAGAGTTGGAGGAGTTTAAGAGTAAGAGGGATAAGCTAATGGAGGCCCATGAAGAGCAAAAATTGGAACTGAAGCGCAAGTACAGGGCTGAAGAGATGGAGCTTGAGAAGAAGTTTGATGAGGATTACAATAAGCTGTTGGGGGAATACACTCCCGCTGATTCCAAGTAGCCCATCAATTTCTTCTACGCTTCCCAAACTTTGCTTTTTAGCCATCTAGAATTATGTGAACCGTCCCTTGCCTTGCAGCTATTAGAGTTTATCGGAGATAGGCTATTTTGTAACTGGTGCTTTAAACATATGTGTAGTGCCTTTATATTCTACTATCTCTCACATTAAAAATGGTTTGTATTTGATTTTAAGTTCCATTATAAGTGGTTTGTTTTCATAAATACTAAAATTAATTCATAAAAAAGTGTAGTTCTTATTATTTTAATCATTTTATATCTTCTTTTTTTTAATTTTACGTGCAATAAAGTAACCCGTCACTTTTAATGGGACGGAGGGAGTATATTGAATCATGATATTTTTGTCCATTTAAATGTGAGATCTCTTATGTTTAGTCATATCGTTTAAGCTCCAATCCAAAATACTTCCTTTCTTATTAAAAGTGATTTGTATTCATTTTTTCATAAATGGCAAAATTTAATTTTTAAAAAATTATAGGCCTTATTATTTTTAATTAATTTACATATATTTTTTTGAATTTACGCGCTAAAACATTTTGTATCAGTTATAGTGGGACAGAGGAAGTAATAATTTTACTTATTTCAACATCTTAATCATAGTTTGGGTTATAAAGTTAATGTTTTCCAAAAGATGTCCATGACTTACATTTTCACTTACAAAATGTTCAATTTTAGAAAAAGTTTGATGTAGGTCTCAGCTTATAAAATTTGCAAGGAAATGATGAATTACCTCACAAGATAATTAGATTTACGATTATTTGTGCAATTTTAAATTGAATAATAAGTTAGTCATATTTTTGAAGGTGTTTATCAAGTTTGTTGTTTGAACTCTATTTTATTGGTTCGGTAAGATGCATATGATATTTAGCCCACGTTTGGTTGAGTGTTTTTAGAAGTTGGAAAAGGATTCGATTAATTGAATCCATAACTTGTTGTTTGGTTTGAGTAATGAGTTAACTATTACCCTCTTACTTGAGGGTAACTCAATCACCCAATTTGTTACCCCTCAAAATAGAGGGAAAACAAAAAAAAAATGAAATCCTTTGCTAATGATTCATTTCCATTGTTTAACCAAACACTCAATAAAAATAATGACTATTGTTACCATTACACTCCTTTATGATACGATCCTTGTCAGACCGTTCAATCGAACACGCAAACGGAAGTCTGAAGAAACGAACGAACGAACGATAGATGGAAATTCCAGAACCTCTGAATCTAACCCACAAAATGATATAGGCGAATAAAATCCCTATACCCCAACGTGATGCTGACGCAGCAACTCGGGAACACGATGAATGACACCCGACGACGGTTGGTTGACTCGCCGTTAAGTCGATAGATGAATTCGTCTTGGAATAATCAAGAGGAATTCGAGAACTCTCAAGAGAGAATAAAACTCACAAATTTGATTGATAATAAAGCTGATTTTCGTCCAACATAAAGATGCCATATATATAGGCAAAAACTAAACCTAACTAATAAAGAAATAACTTAAGTAAAATCCTAAGCAGCCAAACAAGGCCCCTTACTCTTAAAATTTTGAAAATAACAAGCCCTACAATTAATGGGCTGCGAAAAACAAAACTAATAAATAAATTGAAGTCTTCAAACTTCGTCCCACTCGCACGTAATAAGATTAATTGAATTTGGGCTCAATTCGCCAACTCCACAATCTCCTATTGGCTTCTTCATCAACTCTTGAGTCCACGCTTCTTGGACTAAGAGCATCAAGCTCTCTTTGAACTTCTTGGCTCGTGCTCTTGTAACCGGACCAACAGGAACATGCACCGGGTCAGAAACCAACGAACCTTGGACTGCATCACTTTATTTGATTTCATTTCATTTCATTTCCGTTCCTCTATTTTGATTGTGGAACTCAATTTTAGCTATGTCTAATGATTTGAGAATGATTTATTTGACTGAAGGTAATCTCTATTAATATTTTTGCTTTGATAAGGTTTTGTGATCTCTGCTCTGATTGATGTTGAAATGAATCGATGGGATTTTGATTTTCAATGTCAGGAATCTATGGAGAGATTTCTCTAACATGGTTCTTTGAAGATTCCCACTATAATGAATTTTTTGAAATTTCGAATTTTGTAAATGGTCTTTGTGTAATTGTATATATGGGTTTAGATATCTCTACTGATTTGTATCCCTTTGAGCTTAATTGCATTTTATCATAATTATTTATGTTTGCATATTGCATAGGATTTTACATTCATGCTAAATGCCAACTTGGAACCCAATCCCATAGCCTTTTTTCTGGAGAAAAAGATAGGTTGCACTTGCACACACACAAAAAAAACGCAAATCGGAATGAATATTTCAATTGTGTGGAATTAGCGCATGTTGATACAGGGGATAACATTGAAGCAAATATGGATGGTTAGACATCATATGGTTATATGTGTATTACCAAATCAAATATAGCTTCTCTAATTGATATAATTTTTCTGCAGGGGTTATAGAATGCAAAATATGTTACTTATATTTGAAAAGTAAATGCAAATAATGAGCCACATAAATTTATTTTTTTACTTTACTTTGAAGAGTTAAATCATATACAAAGCAGATTATTGAATTTCGTAACATAAGATAATACTTTATTAAGGATAAAAAAAATACTTCTAGGTTAATGGGCACATTTAATCAAGCCCACTTAATTTTTTAACATAAGTAATATTAAGGGTGTGTTTGATATATAAATAGAGATAAATGGTGATAAATAAAACTTAGATAAATAATACCTGGATAAATAATACCAGGGGGAGGAGATATTAAATTTCTTAATGGAACAGTGATATAAGAGCGGGCCTCTCGCTTAATGCGGTCCTTCTTGTTAATCAATATTGCTATCAAACGCTTAGATAAGACATAATTATTTATTTATGGGCACATTAAATCAAAGCCCACTTTTAAATGAATTATTTTTATATAATTAAAGATATGATAGAAGTATATGTTCTTTCAACGAATGTGATTAAAAAAGCATTCACTAAGTTTCAAAATGTAATAAGTGTGAAAAAAAAAATTCATTCAGGGAGCGTTCGGTTTGATATACATTTATCCTGTAATGACCAATTATAATCCTCACTATTCAATCGGACATTTATTTTATTTTCGCATTGCTCTATAATACATTGTTATTTAATATTCCTATGTTAAATTAGTATATGAGTTATGAAATATATTCAAATAAAATAAGGAGCGCCGCCTGCATGCTCTCGCTTTCGTTGTCGTCGTGATGGATTCCGGTCACCCGCCTCATGGTGATCACGATCGTTCGGCGTTGAATTTTCCTACCATCTCTTCCAATTACACTCGAGCGTCTCCGGTCAAGCCGCTCCATGCTGATTCTCCGACTGTTGATGCGAGCAACTCGGTAATTCCTAGCGCAAACAACTCGACAAACCCTTGTGCAAGCAACTCGGCAAACCCTAGTGCAAGCAACTCGGCAAACCCTAGTGCCAACAACAAAGCCATGATGGATGGTGCTGTCCCCACCAGTGCTGATGATATTCCATCTTCCGATTCCGGGAAATCCAAAGTGATGAATTACGCTGCGGCAGTTGGACCACGGATAAGAAAGCCGGATCTCCCTGCTCATAGATTTCAGGCCCTTCACACCTCGACCACAGGAGGGGTAGACACCTTGAAGATCCCCTCGGAGTTCCTGCAGCAACGTCTTAAGGAATTCAAGTATGCCCTTATAGGAAGATTGATGCTCCGGAAAGGATCGCAACCTAGATTTACACAGGATATTAAAGCGGAATTACAAAAAATCTGGAACATTCCCCAAAACTGGCAGTTGATTCCGATGGGTAAGGGCTTTTTTACCCTAAACTTTAGTTCGCTGGAAGACAAAAAGGTTGCAAAGGGGAAGCTAAATCTTGATATATCCAATGGCAGTTTGCGTCTGAGAGAATGGGTTCCAAAATTCGATCCTTACAACGAATGTTCCTCATTGGCTCAGGTTTGGGTGCGCATTTATTATTTGCCTATCGAACTATGGCATCCAGAAGTTATAGCGGCGGTTGGTCGTTACTTGGGAAATCCGATTCGCATTGATGGTGGTTCGGCGAATAGAGAGGTGGGACACTATGCTCGGGTCTTAATTGAGATTGATCTCTCTGTACCCCTCCGCGATTCCTTGATGATTGATGAGGATAATAGTTCCATATATATTGAGTTTAGCTATGAATCGCTGCCAGAGTTTTGCACGCATTGCAAAATTATTGGTCATTCTCCTGATAAATGCAGGAAACTTACGCAGAGGGAAGACATGAAGAACAAAAATTCGGTGGGAAATAGGGATAAGGAGGCTGAAGGCTCGAAGAAACAGCAGCCTGCGGTGGATAATAAATGGCAGCAAAAACAGCAGCAAGCCTTAACAGAACAGAACTCTTCCGAGGTTACGAATGAGGTTGATACGGTGAAGAAACGTCCTGAGGTTTCTGACAACTCTGAAGATTGTCGTGCTCTCCTTCAGAGCGCTGCGATGGATTCTCCGGGGCGTTTGGAGAAGTCGGACTTTTCAAACAAAGTTAATACTAGTAATTCTTTCATGGCTCTTACGGACACTGAGGATAGTGGACAGGAGACGGGCCCGGACCTGCCGGAAAAGCTCTTGGTTAACACTCTGAAGACGAAGAATGATTGCATCATTAACATTGATTCTGTTCAAGAGGTGCAAAGATCTGATACTCCCAGGCCGAACGGAGGTAAGTCTCCGGATCCAGACTTCAAAGAACTCGCCCTTGAAAATGCTTTGAAAATTCAAAAGTTGGAGGCCTACATTCAAGAACAGGAAGTTGTCAAAAGACGTGGGAGGCCCCCGGGATCGGGGCGAAGAGGAAAAACTCTTCACACACCTGCGGCTGATTCGATTAAGAACAGACTTAGAAAACCCTCTGAGCTGGGACATAGTACTCAAAATTTTGTCATTGAGGATCCAGAAAGAGCGAGTGTTCGCACAATGCACAATTTAGCAGCTAAAAGCTGGGCGGCGGAAATGGAGTTGGGGGAAACTCCATCTTCAACTTCCTGATCTTCTCTATGAATGTGCTCGTTTGGAACGTCCGAGGCTTCGCGGACGATTCTAAACAGATTTTGAAGGAGCACTGCCGTTCCTTCAATCCGATTGTAGTCGGTATCATCGATCCCAAGAAGGGTCTTCACAAAGTTTCGAATAATTACTGGCATTCGCTCAATCTCATCCCTCGTCACCAGAATTGCAGGGTTCCTCGTCGGCCTAATCTCTGGTTACTTGCACAGCCGGCGGTGGTTACCAACGTTGTCTTCTCTTCGGAACAGGCTATTGTCTCTGATTGCTCGTGGCAGAATATTAATTTTAGGGTTGCTTTGGTCCATGGCGCTAATGATGCTATTCTTCGGCGGACTCTTTGGTGCGATCTTCTTCGCTTTGTGGATGGTCAAACTATTTTTATTGGCGACTTTAATGCGGTTAAAGGAGCGCACGAGCGTCTTAGCTCGGTGATGCCTTCCCGGACCTCTTGTTTGGATTTTTGCAGGTTTATTGACGATACAGGCTTCTTGGAGCCGAATTCCACAGGGCTCCAATTCTCTTGGTCTGGCCGGCGTTTTCTTCCTGAGCACGTTGAGTCGTTGCTAGATAGGGCGCTGATCTCTCCGACCTTTTCCGATCTCTGGAGTTCGATCACCACTCAGGTGCTTCCCAGAACCTCCTCGGATCATTCTCCAATTGTGTTCCGGTGCACCCAACCTATCACTCCTGGGAAGAAGTCGTTTCGGTTTTTAAATATGTGGATTTCCCACCCGGGTTTCTTGGATATTGTTGGCGCCTCCTGGAGAGAGAGTATCAATACTCCTTGCCCTATCCTCACGGTTATGCTGAAGCTTAAGCGCCTTAAGGGCCACCTTCGGACTTGGAATAAAGCGGGGTTTGGTCATGTTGACACGAAGTTGGCTGATCTTCAAAGTGATTTACTCAGGATTCAGGATCATATTTCGCGGGAAGGGTACACGGATGCTTTTTTTGATGAGGAGATTTCGAAACAAGCTGAGATCAGCACGCTGCTTTCCAGAAAGAATGTTCACATGCAGCAGCAAAGCCGGAGTACTTGGCTAAAGGATGGAGATCGGAACACTGCGTTTTTTCACAGGATGTTGAAGTATCGCAATTCTGGTTTCATGATCAGTCATCTGCTCATTGGTGGGGTCGCGGTGTATGATCAAACTATTATTGAATCTCACATTGTGGATCACTTTACAACGTTGTTTTCTCAAGGAGCGGCGGAAGAAGTTGATTTGGTTCATCTGGAAGCTAATATTGATATGCAGGTCTCGTTGGAGCAGAATTTCAAGCTGACGGAGATCCCTTCGGATTTGGAAATTTCAAACTCGGTTCTCAATATGGACGCCCATAGCGCCCCAGGTCCCGATGGGTTCTCTGGTATGTTCTATCACACTTGCTGGAGCATTATTAATGAGGATATTATTAGAGCAGTCCGTTGTTTCTTCCTCAATTCGTATCTGCCGAGCGGGTGCAATGCCAACACTCTTATTTTGATCCCGAAATCAGATTCGGTCACCACGGTTTCGGATCTTAGACCGATTATTCTCTCGAATTTCTTCATCAAAATTATCTCCAAAATTTTGGCGGATCGTTTAAATAAAGTTGCTTCTGCAACTGTTTCTCCCAATCAATTTGGGTTTATTGGGGGTCGCTCGATTCACGACTGCATCATGTTGGGCTCGGAGGGCTTTAATTGTATGAACTGTACGAACCGTAAGTCTAACATGGCGTGTAAAATTGATATCAAGAAGGCGTTTGACACCATGAGTTGGGACTTTATCATCAAGATGCTACGTGTGCTGGGTTACCAGGAGACTTTCATTTCTTGGATTATCATTATCTTCAGCTCGGCAAGAATCTCTATTCTTTATAATGGGCGTCTTAGCGGTTATTTTGCTTGCACTAGAGGGGTCCGTCAAGGGGATCCTCTCTCGCCTATTCTTTTTGGCATCGCGGAGGATTTGCTCAGCCACCTCTTCTTAAATTGTGTGGCTTCGCGTCATTTAATCCCCATGAGTTATAGCAGGAGCATGGACTTTCCGACTCACCTTTTATATGCGGATGACATTTTGGTGTTTTGCCGGACCTCGGTGCGTAATGCCAAGAAGATTAAGCACATCTTAGAGTATTATTACAGTTTATCGGGCCAAAACTATAGCCTTGAGAAATCGAGAATTTATTTTGGGCAGGGGGTTTCCACCCCCATGAAGAGAGGTATCAATCGGGTTTTGGGCTTTACACAAGGTGGGGATCAGGTGACCTATTTAGGCGCCCCTCTTTTTGTGGGGCGTCCTCGTGTTTCTCACTTTTTGGGGATAAAAGATCGTATTGTGCAAAAGTTCTCGCGTTGGGCTGGTCGTAATCTTTCGATGGCGGGTCGGTTGTGTCTGGTTAAATCGGTGATCCAGAGCTCGATCATTCATACTATGATGGTGTTTCGTTGGCCGATTTCGTTGCTCCGTGAGTTAGACAGGAAGTGCAGAAATTTTATCTGGACAGGAAACACGGAGAAGAAGCCCCCGTGTGCTGTCAATTGGGATCGTTGCTGCTCTAGTTTTGAGGAGGGAGGGCTTGGTATTCGGTCCTTCGCTTGAATGAACAGGAGTTACCTCATGAGAATGGCTTGGAATGTGATTAAAGGGGGCACTCTGGCTTCTGACCTTGTTAGCTCGAGATATCTTACCTCTCAAGGTTATGCAAAGAGAAATGTGGCAAATTCTTCCATCTGGATTGGGTTAAAACCAGAGGTGGTTAACCTCGTTAATAACTCCTACTCGGCCCTGGGGGATGGTCGCTCCACCCTCTTTTGGACGGACAACTGGCTTAGGTATAAATTGTGCGATAAGTTGGGCATTCCCGATTTTCTGCTTGAGCGGCTCACTTACACGGTTTCGGACTATTTCTTTGAGGGCACTTGGCATTTCTCGGAGAATTTTGTGGTGAATTTTCCTGATGTGGTTTGTGACATTCTTCATCTTCCTATGAGCACTGACCCTGATACTCGCCTCTGGAAGCCTTCGGTCCATGGTAATGTCACCTCGTCTCTTGCCTTGGCACATATTAGTACTTGTTATCCACGGGTGGCTTGGGGGTCGTGGATCTGGGATTCCACCATCCCGGTGCGCAGATCGTTGGTCTGCTGGCGCCTTATCCATGGGAGATTGCCTACGGTGGATTGCCTGAGACGTCAAGGCTTGGTTGCTCCCAATGTCTGTTCTCTCTGTTGGAATGCGGCTGAGTCTATTGATCACATTTTCTGGCAATGTCAGATGGTGGCTCCCATTTGGCAGATTTTTCTTGAGTGGTTCGGGAAAATTGAGCTTCTTGAGTGCCCGGACATTCACTCTTTCCTTACTTTTGCTTGGAATTCTTCTTTCAGTTCGCTCTTACAGCGGCTCTGGAAAATCGGTGTTATTAGTCTTATTTGGAAGATTTGGATCAGCCGCAACAATGTTATTTTCGATGACCAAGCGTTTAGTGCGGTTGCTGTTATTAAGTTTCTTAAGCTGGTTTTTAAGGAGACGGATGACATTAAGAGGCTCGGCTTTATGGATAATATTTGGAGTGACTATCTTTCTCTCCGCAATCTCGGTGTGAAGTCTAGACCTGCTCCCCCTCCGGATTACATATCGGTCTATTGGTGGCCTCCTGACATCAACTGGGTCAAGGTGAACACGGACGGTTCCACTTCGGGCGCGCCGGGCTTAATCTCCGCTGGAGGGGTTTTTAGAAATCATAAAGCGGACGTTTGTGGCTGTTTTCATATCAAGGGCGGATCGGGATTTGCGTTTGAAGCTGAACTTCTCGGAGTCATTACTGCCATAGCTATCGCTCACAACCGAGGATGGCGTCGTCTTTGGCTGGAGGCGGACTCCTCTTATGTCGTGAATTTGCTACAGAAACGTTGCATGGATGTGCCTTGGAGATTTAGGAATTATTGGAAGGATACTCTCACGCGTCTTGAGGATATTGTTTTCACGGTTACTCACATATATAGAGAAGGTAATGTTGCTGCGGACATCATGGCTCACTCGTCTCGCCGGGAAGGGTGGTGGTCTAATGAGATTGAGGAAATTAAGGAGGCGGTGCGGTTGGACATGTCGACGCACAGCTATACTCGTCGTATTTGACCTGCGTCTGCTGATGTCGCTGGGTTTCTGCTCGGTTGCTCGGCTGCTTCGGATGGTGGGCTGCTGTTCTCCCTTTTGTCGAACAGTTGGGGGGCTGTTTGCTGAGGGTCGAGGGAGCAAGGTTGGTGTGCTGTTTTGGGACTTTTTTGTGGTTGCTGCTACTGATTCTCGGGCGTCTCTGTTGGGAAGTTGGACGGATGCTGCTGCGCGGGTTCTCTTTTGGTTGTTTAGGGGCGGCGCTTTTCGTGGTCCCGATGGGGTGGTCTTTACCGCCCCGTTGAAGTTTTGGTCTTTAGTTTGTGGTGAGTTGTCTTCTTGGGACACACGGCGATGGCGTATAACCGGCCGTATAGTTCCTTGTAGGCGGCTCTTTGTGAGCTCACGGCGACGGCGTATAACCGGCCGTGTAGCTCGTCTTTGTTTTGCGTGTTGTCTTCTGTTCGTTTGTTGTGAGTTGCCTTCGGTGGACACACGGCGATGGCGTATAACCGGCCGTGTCATTTATGGTAAGGCGTCTCTTTGTGGGCTCACGGAGACGGCGTATAACCGGCCGTGTTGCTCGTTTTGCTTTTGCTTTTTGTTCTCGTTTGGGTCTGTTGTGGGGGGCTTTAGGCGACGGAATCTAACCGGCCTTCTGCCTTCGTGTTTTTTATGGGGTAGGAGCCGGGATTGTTTGGGGACGATGGTTAGGCCGGAGTTTCGGAAACTTTCCCTTCCGCTCCTCACCTTTCGGTTTTTGTCTGCTAGATGAGTACTCTTTTTCCTATTTACGGTTTTTCCCGCTGGGTTTTCTGTAAATAGGTTTTAATGAGGCTCGGCCCTTAGTCTGCTGTTTGTGCTTTCAAGGGTTTTCTTTAGGTTTTTTCTCTTTATATTAAAATCGCAGTTTATATATATTCAAATAAAATAAAATGAAACATTTTCCCAATCTTTTTCGACATGCCACTATAACATAAATTTAATTTTCAACTTATAAATTTAATGTTCACTATTTATTAACTTGCAGAATTTCAAATGGATTATTGTGGTGGTAATAATGATCACTATTTTTATAGCAACAAAAACTGCAACTAAACAGTGTAATTGTAGCACAGAAATAGCAAGCAGAGTATCGTATCCACAGAGACTATTATGACAAAATCACTATATCTATTTCCTAAACAGACTCTCACAGTATGCAGGTAAACGAAAGCAGGAAGGTTTAATTAACTTATACTAAAACGCAATTAACAATAATTAAAAGGGTTAAGTACCAAATCCAACCCCAACGTTGGGGCCCTTATCGCAAATAGAACCCTATACTCAGGGTAAGCGCTGTTTACTACCTCAACGTGGCTAATTTTAAACAAATCCACCCCTGCGTTTTGACGGCCCCAAACGCCGTCTGTGAATATTTTTTTTTCTCCCTCCGCATCTCTCCACCACGCGCCGCCGCGGATCCACCTCCCAAATGTGCCTGCACAGGATTCTAACCACAATCGCCACCGTGCCCCCGCCGCCCTCGTTTATGCCACCGGAAATTGAAGAGACGGACGGCGGGAATGATGCCAGGTACGTGACAAAATGTTCCCGGTTTGACTTGAATTCCACGGAGGCAAAGGAGCCTCTGAGCTCCAGCAGCAGCGGGGGTTCCGACGTCGATCACGAGGACGCCGGCGATCGCGATGAGAGGAGTCTGTCGCTGCTCATCGAAGCTGCCAAGCTGATTTTCGGTGAGTTCGTGGACGACGAGAAATCCGAGCTGAAGAAGGACGACGCCGCGGTGGAAATCGGAGAGACGCCATGTCCAGATCTCCCACCATGAACTTCACCGGCACTCTCACCTTCGCCGCCGTCCACGCCGCCGTCAGCTCCCAGTTCAGATCCAGTGCCCGGTAGTAATTGAGGCCGCCGATGAACCCATTCTGTTCAAATAACTAATTCCACTAAGAAACCCTAGATCTATTTCTGATTTGAGGAAAAGGGGAAGAAAAGGAAGGAAAAGAGGTGAAAGAAGGGAGGCACCGGCCTCGCCACGCCGGAGGCGGCGAGAACCGGCGACGCTCACTGGAGAAGGAGGGAGAGAGACGGATGCTCGATGGGGGGGAGAGAGAGAGAGAGAAAGAGAGATCATCTTAATTAAAAATTAAAAAAAAAAAAAAAATTTAACGGTGACTAACGGTGTTAAAACGCAGGGGGGGATTTGTTTAAAATTAGCCACGTTGAGGTAGTAAACAGCGCTTACCCTGAGTATAGGGTCCTATTTGCGATAAGGGCCCCAACGTTGGGGTTGGATTTGGTACTTAACCCTAATTAAAAAGACGTAGGAAAATTTGAATATTAAAAGACAACTGATCCTAGGGTAGTAAATTCATTAACTAAATCCACATAATAAATCTATTAATCCTATGTACCAGTTTAATCCAGTTATGACGAGAGATCACTTAATTAATCAATCACTCTTGCTAGAGCAGTAACGATCGTAGATTAGTAAATTATCTATCTCCGTTAGGTCTCAAGAAAATCTACTAACTCCCAATAGCTCATAAGAATAGCTCACTATGATCCACCTATCTCCGCTAGGTCTCAAGGTTAAAATCATATCATACATTCCTGAATCCGCTAAACAGTTATCTCCGCTAGGTCTCAAACCGAATAGCTAAACATGCAAACTATTGATCAGATAATTCACAAGAAATTAAGCACCAGGAATTATGAATCATAAACTGGAAGGCACAAAGGTATTAACAAATAAATCACATAAATTCAATCAACTATTTACAAACCCTAGAATCAGCTAAAGGGAACTAGCCAGACATGCTGAAATAAAACATAAACATAATTAAGAAGAATGCAATTATAAAAACTAAATTGTATAAAAGCCGAATGAAAATGATTGTAGCGGCTTGAATCTTCAGTCTTGATCCAAGCCTTTAAAACTAGAAAGCAATAAAATTCTGAAAGCTAGAAAACTGAAAAATAAAGTCTGGGAACCCTGAATAGGTGCAAAGAAGACCTATATATAGTACCAGGGTAAACTACAGAGTTTGAGCTCGAAAAGACTTTGAAAAACGAATAAAAACGCAAAATAACGGACTGACGGCGACCCCATGGCGGGCAGGCGGCGGTCGCCGCCTTCTTCACAATTTTTCCACTGCGCGCGGCGGGTGCCGCCTGATCGCCAGCCACGCCGATTTCTCGGCGGGCTGAGCGGCGGGCGCCGGCTGCTTCCTTAAATTCCTCCATCAGTCGGCGGTCGCCGGCTGGGTCGCCGGTTGATCGCCGGCAGCTCCGTTTCTTCCTTTTCTCGAGCTCCTCAAGCTCATTTCGTCGATTTTTGCATCCGAAACACTAGTAACTTGATATTTGGATCTTCAACATCCATATGTAGCTTTCAAAACACTCAAACCTAAAGCAAAATAACCAAAACCATACCCAAAAGTAATATCACAAAAGAATATGAAACTTAAACCAAATGATATCACAACCAAGCATAATTCTAGCACTTTGAACTCTTAAACACTCCTAAAAACAATGCAAAATGAGTGTTTATCAAATAAACGTCAAAGAATCGGCACGATTGATGGAAATGGTACACAAGGAATTGTTTCTTATGATCTAAATACGACAATTATTAATGAAAACAATGGTAATTAATTATGAGTCAATATATGAAAGTCGCCACTTTTTTTTAGTAAACTTAAAATTTACCCACTTAAATAAAAACTTAAAAAAAATACCAATTTTTTTGTGTTAAATGACTAGACTGCTCCTAAGATTAAAATTAAAAAATTACTCACCCCTAATCTTTGTCTCTCCTCTCGTCTCTCTCTCTCACTGTAAAAACTCTCTATCTCTCTTCTATTTCTCGTACACAGCTCTCTCTCTCATCCTCCCTGGGTCCATGCTTAGGAGTGTCGTCTGCACCATCATTCACGATTTCATGAGGTTCTTTGTCATCTGAAACCAGAGACTTTCATCCAGATCGGAGCTTCTTCAGCCGAAAATCGTCGCACAAGACGTTCATGATTAAGAAGTAGTATGTTTTAGGTATGTTACTTGGCGGCGTCCCAAGCTGATTTGAGTTGCTGCTTCTGCATACTTTTCAATGCTTTATGCTAATATGTTTTAGGTGTGTTGCTTTTGAGACAAAAGTATTTTGGATTTAAATTAGAAGAAAACTAAAACTATGGCTTGTGTTGCTTCAACATACTTTTCGATGCTTTATGTATTTAAATTAGAAGAAAGCTTAAATTAGTCGAAATTTGCCCTTATTTTAATTTATTTTAAATAGTTGATTAATATTTTTGAATTCACAGTTAGATCTATGAATTCACAATTTTTTTTTTTTCGTATGGAGATCTTGTTGGTTGTGTTGTGGTCCTATGGCTGGCGACTGGAGTTGCCAAGTTTGGCGGAGGGTTGCTGGGTTGGCTGGTCTTTTGTCGGCGGGCTGGTTTCCTTCGTGCGGCCTGGCGTTGCTGGGTAAGGTTTTTTTGGGGGCTGTGGCTGGGGTTTGGGTTGGATGGGTGATGTGGTTTGGATGCGTGTTTGGCATGGTTGCTGTCTGCTGGTGGATGGAGTTGGAGTCCTATTTTTTGTTGTTGATTTTCCTTTTCTTTGTTGTTTTCGGTTTCTTTTACGTTGGTTTTTTTTTTGTGTTTTTGGGAGCCGGGATTATTTAGGGGCGATGGTTCGGCCGGAGCTTCTGAAATTTTCTTAACTCAGCTCACTAAACGCGTTTTCTTGACGAGTACTCTTTTTCCTCGCTCGGCCCTTAGTTTGCTCTCTTGTGCTCTCAAGGTTGTTCTTTTTCTTTTTCTTTTAATAAAATTTTAATTTAATTAATTCGCAATTTACTGTTTTTGAATTCACAACCAGATCTATGAATTTATAACTTTGTTCTTGAATTCACAACTAGATTTAAAAATTCACAACTTAATGATCTTAAATTCACAATATGTTTAGAGATTTAAATGAGTGTAATTCTTTTTTCTTAAATTGGCTTTTGTTGCTAATTAATTGTGTTCTATTTTCCTGAGAGAGAGGTTTGGAGATTAGGATTGAACATTGATTAATGTTCTTGAATTCACAATCAAATTTATGAATTCACAATCTAATGTTCTTTAATTCACAATCAGATCTATGAATTCACAACCAGGTCTATGAATTCACAATTAAATATTCTTGAATTCACAACCAACTCTATTGCTGGTTATGAATTCAAATTTTAAAATTTGAATTCACAACTAGTTGTTTTGGTTGTGAATTCAAACTTTAAAATTCAAATTCACGACTACTTGAATTCACAACCAAAATAAATCCTAGTTGTAAATTCGAGTTTTAAAGCTCGAATTTACAATTAGTTGTTTTGGTTGTGAATTCAAACTTTAAAATTCAAATTCACGACTACTTGTATTCACAACCAAAATAAATCCTTGTTGTAAATTCGAGTTTTAAAGCTCAAATTTACAACTAGTTGTTTTGGTTGTGAATTCGAGAATTCACAACCAGTTTGATGAATTCACGGCTGAATTGCTAGTGTGTTAATTTGTGCATTCGAGTTTTAAATCTCGAATTCACAACCAACTCTATTACTAGTTATGAATTCACAACTAATGTTTTTAGTTGTGAATTCAAACTTTAAAACTCAAATTCACAACTACTTAAATTCACAACCAAAATAAATTTTGGTTGTGAATTCACAATCAAAAAATTCTGGTTGTGAATTCTACTGGGTTGTAAAATGCGGAAATTTTTAAAGGGTGGTGTTTGAAGGGGTAAAATGGTAAGTGTAGGTATTTTTTTAAGTTTTTATCTTAGTGGGTAATTTTTAATTTTACTAAAAGAAATAGGCTATTTTTAAAATCCACTCATTAATTATTCCTACAATTAATGGTTCAATATATATATATATATATATTTTTAATATTATTCTCTATTAATACAACTCAATATGATGTCACTGACCCACGATACCTATCTTGGCTTGCTCGACAAATAAGACGTAGTATTTTGAAAAGAAAAAGAAATCAAACTCACTTCAAAAACGCATCCTACGAAGCTAGGGCAAAGAAGACGTGAAATACTTTCACGAAAAAGAAAAATACCTCCACGAAACGTTAGTGCTTTGCATGTTAACCCAGGTACAATATGATACATTGTTCAAAACATCTTTAATAAGCTTTACTAAAAAGTTCATATACAAAATTTATTTGAATAGTTTTATATTTAATCTTATTGAGATCATTATCCATGCAGATGCTATGAATAACAATGTATCGATAGCTCGAGCTAAAAGACAATTGCTAAGGAAAAATAAAAGTCCTACAAAAAAAGTTGGTAAGGATCCATCACAATTATATTTGTTGTATAAATTTTGTAATTTAAATAACACTTGTTTAAAATTATCTACCTTTAAACTACTAAATATTTATTATTTATTCTAACAAATATTATTTACATCTTAACAGAGTATTTAGATGTTGGTGACTCGATCTATGAGTGTGAATATTGTAAGGTACAAATGTGGGTCAGAGAAAATGTTGAGCAATCCAAATCCGAACCCCCAAAGTTCTCACTATATATGTTGTTTTAAGGGGAAAGTCGTTATTCCATTATTGCAAAAATCTCCTAAACTGTTAAGCGATCTTTTAGAGAATAGACACCACAAGAGCATAAAATTTATCGAAGATATTCGTGCTTACAATATGATGTTCTCATTTACTTCGATGGGTGAAAAATTACATTATTCCATTAATAAAGGTGTAGGTCCATATACATATCTGGGAGGTCAAAATATTCACCGTATCGGTAGTTTGTTGCCAACAGAATGGTGCTCTCCTAAGTTCTCACAACTCTATATTTTCGATCCAAATTCAGAAGTAGAACATCGCAAGAACGCTGTCAGGTTTGTCTTTTTAATATTTCACTTACTTTTTATTATGTATATTTCTTTCATATAGATAAAAAAATTATCCTCATAATTTTATGAATTATTAAATAGAATATTAGGTTAAAGCATATGACATGTAAAACTCTTCTTAGTTTTGTTTTTTTAACACTATTAATGTTTTTAACATAATAGTTTTTATATTACACTTCTACAATTTTATAGTAACAAGAAATCAAAGGATTTGGATGACTCGATTGTGATTTCCGTAAACAAATGATTGATGACAACAGTCCCTATGCAAAGGTTTACTGAATGACTGCTGATCATATTTCACGTGATAGCTAAATTGATGTAAAGCTACGAGCCTACGACTAATAGAAAATAGATCAAAGGATGGTAGAGCATATAATATTCCGACTGCACCAGAGGTAGCTGCTCGTATTGTTGGAGATTTTAAGTCAATGCCTGACAAGAGAGTTATAATTGTTCAGAAGTGTTGTGAAAAACTTCAGCACATCTCAGAATTTCATCCTTCTTACCTTCCAATGCAATATCCGCTTATATTCATTTATGGAGAAGATGAATATTATGTAGATATTCCACCTGTTGAATCTGACACCAGCAAGAGAAACAAGCTCACGCTAAGAGAGTTCTTAGCATTCAGGATGCAAGACAGAGAAAATGAAGGACCACAACTTCTTCTTGCAAGGAGGTTACTTCAATAATTTATTGTTGATGGTTACACCATGATGGAAACGCAGAGGCTGCAGTGGCATCGTTACAATTAGCCATCCCTTATGTGCGAAAAATATACTCCATCCGTCCGCCAAGATTATGGCAATTTGCTTGGGCACGAGATTTAATAAAATTGGTGATGATTTTGATGTAGTGGAGAAAGGGTCCCACCACTTTATGAGATGAGTGGTTGAGATTGAATTTTGAGTGGTTTTTTTGTAAATAAAGAGTGTTAGTAAGGATAAAATATTAAAGAGGATGGTGGGACCATTGCCATAAAAGGAAAGTGACATAATCTTGGCGGACGCCCGATATAGTAATTGTGACATAATCTTGGCGGACGGAGGGAGTAGTAACCTAAGAGATTTCAAAACAAAAGGGAATGATGCCAGTTCATCTATTGGTAAACCAGTCATACTACCATCATCATTCACTGGAGGAAAGCGGTATATGATTCAGAATTATCAGGATACCATCGCTATTTGTAGGAGGACTGGATATCCGTCATTGTTTATTACTTTTACTTGCAACCCGAAAATGGCCAGAAATCATAAGGTTTGTTAGTAAAAGGGGACTACGACCAGAAGATAGACAAGACATATTCGTTCGAGTATTTAAGTTGAAACTTGAAGAACTTCTAACTAATTTGAAGTAGGAAAAAATATTTGGCCAACACACTGCACGTAAGCTCCTCTTATTAATTAATTTATTAAAAAATTTAAATAATTGATTACGTCACTTACTTATATTATTATGTTATTTATACTTTTAAACAGTTGTCTCAACCATCGAATTTCAAAAGCGAGGCCTCCCTCATGCCCACATAATTCTTTTTATAAGATGTGAGGCGCAACAACACTTGATCGATAACATGGACGATTTCATAAGTGCAGAACTACCACGTAAGAAGGAAAACCCAAAATTATATGAGGCCGTCTCAGAATGCATGATTCATGGTCCTTGTGGAGCAGATCATTTAAATTCACCTTGCATGGTGAATTCAAGGTGTTCGAAGGGTTTCCCAAATAATTATATTGATCGTACAAAAGTTGATGATAATGGATATCCAGTCTACATGAGGAGAGACACATGCATCACAGTAGAAAAAAATGGAGTATTGCTTGATGATAGATTTGTGGTGCCATATAACTCATTTCTCATTATGAAATATCGGGCGCAGATCAATGTTGAGTATTGCAATCAGGCTTAGTCTGTGAAATATCTCTTTAAGTACGTCACTAAGGCCAGTGATAGGATGGGCGCCAAAATAACTAACACAAATAATGATGAAATCTCTGAGTATATTGATTGTAGATACATTTATGCATGCGAGGCTATGTGGAGAATATTTGAATTTCCAATTCACTATCGGACTCCACGCGTTGAGCGTTTGTATTTTCATTTGGAATGAGAGCAAAGCTGTGTGTTTAGAGAAGGCGATTATATTGAAAATGTCCTCATGAAGAATAAGATCACTGAAACACAATTTCTCAAGTGGATGGAAATGAATAAGAATGATGCAGAAGCTCGGCAATGGTTATACATTGAGTTTCCCCAACATTATGTTTGGGAACTTGAGAAAAGAAGATGGAAGAAAAGAGATAGAGGGTTTGCCATAGGACACATAATCCATGTTCGTCCATCTGCCGGGGACATGTACCATTTTAGAATGCTACTAAATCACATTAGGGGTGCGACGTGTCATGATGATTTTCGTATGGTGAATGGTGAGTTGAAAGAAACTTACAAAGAAGCATGTTATGCAATGAGATTGTTAGACGATGATAAGGAGTACATCGAAGAAATTATAGAGGCGAGTTCTTGGGGATCAGGAGATTATCTGAGACGCCACTTCACAACTTTACTCTTATCAAATAGCATGGCAATGCCCGATGAAGTATGGAAAAGAACCTGACAATTACTATCGGACGACATCCTTCACATGAAACGGAAGACTCTTCAGAAGCCAGGTAATTGCTATAATGAAATATTTATCTTATATATTTGACCTTTTAAATATTTAAACATTTGTTACATCTAATGAACTTAATATGCAATGCATTATTTAGTTAAATGACATTAATTTTTTTTTCGTCTTTTGAATAGATTTGCAGCTGACAGATGACCAATTAAAAAACCTTGCTTTAGCTTAAATTGAAAAGTTGCTTGTGGCTAACTCTACCAGTCTCATTAACTTTCCTACCATACCGTTACTAAACAAGACTGTTATATCTTCTACTTTAAACCTGTTCATCTTGGAAGAGACGTCTTATAACATTGAAGAAATGAATGCCGAGCATCATAAGCTATATCACTCTCTAACAGATGAGCAAAAGACTGTTTATGATAAGATCATGCTTGTAGTTGATAGTGGTGAGGGAGGACTTTTCTTTTTGTATGGATACGGTGGTACATGAAAGACATATATCTGGAGGACCTTATGCTCGAGCTTACGTGGAAGAGGCGATATCATACTGCCTGTAGCCTCGAGTGGTATAGCTTCATTATTACTCCCTAAAGGCAGAACTACTGCGCACTCGACATTTGGTATACCGTTAAATTGTGATGAGAACTCCACATGCCACAAGATCAAGCCAGACAACGATCTCACTGGACTCCTCAAGAAGATAAAACTCATTATTTGGGATGAAGCACCTATGACGCACAGATACTACTTTGAAGCGCTGGATAGGAGTCTGAAGGATGTTATGCGATCCCCGAAGGAAGTTGTTCCGTGAAACCATTTGGTGGTTTAGTTGTTGTACTAGGGGGGATTTTAGGCAGATCTTGCCAGTTGTCCCTAATGGGAGCCGACACGACATTGTGCATGCTTCAATAAGCTCTTCTCAACTTTGGACATCTTGCAAAGTTCTGAGGTTGACTATGAATATAAGATTACATGTATTCCATGATAACACAATATCATAACTAAGTTCATTTATATTATGTCCTTGATAAACTGACTGTATAAATAACTTCTAATGTCAAGGAGGAGCGTCTGGATCTGATGCCGAAGACATTAAGAAATTTGCAGAATGGATACTTAGTATAGGGGATGGTACAGCTGGTGAGAGTATTGGTGATGGAGAAGCCGATTTGAGGTTACCAGACGATATGATAATACGGGATTCAAGTTATTCTATTGCATCCATAGTGAAAAGTACTTATCTAGACGTACTGCATACCCTGTCTAATCCATAATATTTTAAGGATAGAGCTATCCTGGCCCCAACCAATGATATGGTTGATTCGATTAATGAATATGTCATGTCCTTGATGCTTGCCAAAGAAAGAGTCCTTAGCTCGAATAACATTTGCAAAGATAATGGAGAAGTTGACCTCGATGATCAAGTATTTTCAGTTGAGTATCTGAACACGATCAAGTGTTCGGGATTGTAGAGTCATGAAATCAAATTGAAGGAGGGGTGCATTATCATGCTTCTCAGAAATATAGATCCTTCAAATGAGCTTTGCAATGGCACAAGGATGATAGTCACTAAACTTGGGGCCCGCGTGATTGAAGCCAAGTTGATTTCAGGTAATAATGTAGGCAAAAAGTTTCCCATTGCAAGAATGATCATGAGCCCCTTGGACTTCACAAAATTTCTGATTCGATTTCAAAAGAGGCAGTTCCCACTGAGTCTTTGTTTTGCAATGACAATAACCAAAAGTTAGGGTCAGTCTCTTGCAAATGTAGGTCTATACCTACCGAAGCCTGTGTTTACCTATGACCAATTGTACGTTGCAGTAGTCACTAGCAAAAAAGGCCTCAAAATTTTAACATGTGATGCAGAAGGACAGACGCACAACGCAACTACTAATGTTGTGTACAATGAAAATTTTGATAAATTGTGAGGTAATTTTGAATAGGGGTGAGCAAAATCGGACCAAAACTGACGGACCGGACCGAACCGATCGATTTTTTCGGTCCGGGTCGGTTTTGGTTCATGTATTGGTCCGGTCCGGTCCTATTTTCTTGGACCGAAAATATTTCAGTTCGGTCCTAGTCCCGGGGAGGCCAAAACCGACAAAAATCGGACCGAACCGAATATATATTTTTAAATATATATTTTTATTAATATTATTAATATTTTTATTAATTTTTAATATTTTTATTAATATTTTTATTGATTTATTAATATTTTTATTAATTTTTAATATTTTTATTAATTTTTAATGTTTTTATTAATATTTTTATTAATATTATTAATATTTTTTATTAATTTTTAATATTTTAAAAATGGTCAGTTTTGGACCGAACCGGACCGAGAACCGATGGCGGTTTCGGTCCAGTTTCGGTTCGATCCTAGCGTTTCAATTGGTCCGGTTCGGTCCAAAAAATATTGAAAATTCGGTCATCGGTTTCGTCGGTTCGGTCCGGTCCGGACTAGGGATGGCAATCGGGTACGACGGGTACGGATAGTGACTATCCATACCCATACCCATGAACTAAATGGATAGTGGTTGCTAGGGCTGTAAATGAACAGAGCTACTCGCAAGCTATTCGAGATTCGGCTCGAAAAAAGCTCGTTCGGAGCTCGATTCGATAATAAACGAGCCGAGCTCGAGCCTAATTTCGAGCTCGAAATTTTTATCGAGCCGAGCTCGAGCCTGAAAGTGCTCGGCTCGTTGAGCTCGTGAACATGTTCGAATTCGATTGTTCGCGAACATGTTCGCGAGCTTGTTCACGAACCCTCAGTCGAGCCTTCAATCGAGCTAGTACACGAGCCTTAAACGAGTCGAACTCGAACTCGTGTAACATACTCCCTCCGTCCCGCTATTCATGGCACGTTGCTTTTCGGCACGGAGATTAAGGAGAAGCAAATTAGATGAATAAGGAGTGTGGTCCACATATTTAAGTTTGTGATTAAGAGATTATTAATTATTTTCTATTTTATCAATATAAAAAAACTTTATTTCCTAAAACCTGTAAAAATCGAAATTCAATAACCAAATTCAAGAAGCATAATCATAATTGAAGAACTAAATGTAAATTAAAAAACCCTCAAGAACATAAAAATCGAAATTCAAGCAAGAAACAAGATTTCAGAATCAAATCAACAAAACAAAAATCAAGCCACAAACAAAAGCAGCCAAATTCCAGAATAAAAATAAAATCAACAAAACAAAATTTCAGAAATTCAACAAGATTCTATAATCAAATCAACAAAACAAAAATCAAATTTCAAACCCAATAAAAATCAGCAAACACGATTCCAGAATCGCGCCGGTTCATGAGAGGCAGGGAATCGCGCCGGTAAACTCAGAGGGTGAAACGGGAGGAGGCGGCGCTAGGCGGTGGAGGCAGCGCTAGGCGGTGGAGGCGGCGCTAGGGTTTAGGAGATGGTGGTGGAGGCTCTGCCACAGTCCTCGCGCCGTCGTTTGTGAGGCCCGCGCTACCGGTATAGGAGGTCGTCAAGGGCTTCGATCCGGACGACGAGGTGGACACCTTCTACAAGGACGGCTGGTGGAGGGGCGTCGTGAACCAGGCGCAGAGTCGACGGGCCTGTGGACGGCGGACAGATCTGGCGCCGCATCGGTGGAGGCAGTGGAGGGGAGGCTGATTGACGGCGAAAGAAGGCTAGAGTGGAGGCGGAGAAAGCGGAACGGCGAAACGACGGAGGCGGTGCTACGGTTGAGGGGAGGCAGCGGAGATTGTGGAGAAGAGGCGAGAGAGATGAATCGGCCGATTTGTTTGAAGGAGTAAAAATGAATTACTTTAGGGCTAGGCCCAATTCTGAATTAGTTTAGGTAATTAAGAGGGTAATTAACACCTTAATTGACCCCTTATTTTTTCCCAAAATAGAAACGAGCCATTATGGGTGGGACAACCCAAAAAGGAATACGTGCCATGAATAGCGGGACGGATGGAGTATTAATTAAGAAGATTTTCTTAAATTTATAACAAATTCGAGCTTGAACACCATATATACAAACATCTAACGAGCCGAGCTCGAGCTCAAGCTCGAATTCGATATTATCGAGCATCACCCGAGCCAAACTCGAACCGAGCCCGAGCTTAGTAAGTGGATGACGAGCCGAGCTCGATCATCAAGATAAAAGCTCGAATCGAGCTCGAGCCGAGCTCGAACACCCGAATATTTAAACGAGCCGAGCTCGAGCGTGCTAGTATTCGGCTCGGCTCGGCTCGTTTACAGCCCTAGTGGTTGCTAACCACGAAACTATCCATGGATATCAAATGGTATCCAAACCCGCTACCCATCGGGTATCCACGAACCCGCTATCCGACGGGTATCCGTCACCCGCTATCCACCGGATACCCACTATCCGCTGGACTCTGAACGGCTGCGCTGGACTTTGAACGGCGGCTGGCGTCTGGACTCTGAACGGCTGCGCTGGACTCTGAACGGTGCCTGGCGTCTGGACTCTGAACGACTACGTCTGGATTCTGAATGGCGGCTGCGCTCTGGCGGTGCGCGGACTGCGGAGACAGTGGCTGGGCAGAGACAGCGGTTGGGCAGAGGTTAGCGGCTGGGCGGAGGTCAGCGGGTGCTTGAGAGTTGAAAGGATGGAGTTGAGAGGAGGGAAGAGGGCGGAGGCCAGCGGTTGGAATGGCGACGGCGAATGGTGTTGCTGGACGGACGACGAGTGGCTGTCGGCTGGTGGCTAGAATCGCGACTTCGCGAGGAGGGGTAGGGGAAGAAACGACTAAAGGGGAGTCAGGGGACTGAACGGCTGTGTTAGGGGCGTAGGGGAATCAAGGTTTAGGTTAGCTGAATATTAGACTTTGAGCCTTATTGTCTGGGCCTATTTTAAGATATAAAATGCTAGCCCATAATCTCAAAATATATATTCAAAGCCCATATTTTGTAGAATTTTTTGTGGATATTTGACGGGTAATTGGCGAGTATTTTTCGCGGGTAAATGAGTTTCGTGGGTATGGATAGTAAGTATGCAAACCCATACCCACGAACTAAATGGATAGTGAATTGCAACCACAAAACTATCCGTGAATATCAAATGGTATCCAAACCCACCCTAATGGGTTCGGGTTTTCGCGGATATCCGCTACCCGCGGGTAGATTGCCATCCCTAGTCCGGACCGACTGCTCACCCCTAATTTTGAATATCATTTTTTATTTTATTTTTTATGTCATGTTATAGAGATTTTATTTTATTTTATTTGATAGCACAATTTTCTGCAGAAATGAATATTGGGACTCCTGCCAATTTTCAGTCATCTCCCATTGCACGACAGAACACGGCGGATAACTCTTTGGAAGGGAGGCAGTCTGGGAATGAATTGACTGAGAAGGGGCATTCTGGGAAAGAGTTGATTCAACCACACGGAGGTCAGCAGCTGGGACATTCCTCGGAACATGAGTCAGACAGTGAAGATGAGATAGATGAGGTGCTTATAATGGATGCTGCTCCGGAGTTGGGAGAGAGCACTTTGGGCGCTAATGAGAACGAGACTCTTGGAAACAAGACCATAAAAGTGCAGCGAGCTCAGGAGATGCTCCAAGACAGTAGCAATCCTGATTTAGCTTCGATAACTCGCGGCCGAGGGTGCCCAAAGGGGTCTACCAAGAAGGGGAAGGTTTATGATTCATCTATTAAACACAGACTCAGGCGTATAATCAAGAATGGTATGTCTTCGGATTTCCAAAAACCTCCAGGCCGTGCTACTGGTGCCGTTTTGCAGGGCGACGTTCTTGACACTCAGTTGTCGGTGGAGTTCTTGAATAAAGTGCAGAAGGCTCAGTCTGGAGGGGCGATTCTGCAAAACTTTGTGATTCACTCATCTTCTGACGCAGCCCAAGTTATGTCGGCAGTGGTCTCTAGAAAAAAGGAAAATTGGGGAGACATGTGTGATGAAAACGAGACTTAGTTTCATGGTCCTTTGCGGGTGTTTTCACGTAGTTTTTTGCTTTTTGACGGATCCTTTGTGATTCGCCTCTTTGTTAGCGTTTGTGCTTTCAAGGGTTTTTAGTCCTTTTCCTCTATGTTTTTTCTTTTTTTTTTAATAAAATTTCTATTTCAGCAAATAAACTTTCTATGATTATTATTCAAATAACTTTATTATTAATTTTTTTTAAAAAATGTTCATTTTTATGAATTTTTTGCATGTAAAATAGGCAGAATTAAAGAGTGGATGGAAGTTATTTTTAAGAAATATTTATATTTTAGTTTTACACGTACAAAGACCTTTTTTTATTATAATAGTTTGACATGACATATAAACAGTTTTTTTAGTGAATGATCTCCATAATTTATAAGTATATTATGAAATAATTTTTACGTCTTTTTTTTATAAATTATACTAACATCAAATGATACCCATCGAAATTGGACGGGTTACACACTAGTTATATATTACTTAAAAACACAAGTCTCCACAAATTCGAACATTTATATGGGCTAACGTCTACACAGTTAAAAAAAATTACAAGTTCTTTTATACAACCGAATGTATGGTGCATTTAGATGTGCAGGGAAGCGTTATATACCATAATGTTGAATAGAATTATTAATTGAACATCTAGCTCAGCTGGTAAGCCACATACCTCACAATTAATAATACCTTTTTTACCCTTATTTTTTACATTTTCACCACTCTCAACACAAATTAAAACAATACAACACATTTTTACCACTTTCAATACACTCAACAACTTCAACTTAGAATATGTGTCACTTCCTACTCGGAAGTATTATTGTGGATGATAGGGAGTACCATTTATTTTTATAAGAAGTATCATTTGATTTTACAACAAATATCATTAACGAAGTAGTATTTGCATACATCAAAAATATCATTTTCTCTTATTAAAAGTGATATTTGTCATCTATTATTTGTGAAGTATCATTTCTCGATCCATTCAAAAGTATCAGTTTCATGCACTAAAAATATCATTTTCTGTTATTAAAAGTATCATTTGTAACATATCATTTGTTTTTATAAAAAAAATATTAATTCATTTTATACAAAATATCACTTACGGAGTATAATTTGCATACAATAAAAATATTATTTTTTATTATTAAAATTATCATTCGTAATGTATCATTTGAAAATTATCATTTCTTGATTCATTCGAAAATATCATTTACATGCATTAAAAATTATTATTTTTTATTATTAAAAACATCATTTGTAATATATCATTTGATTTTATAAAAAATATCATTTACAAAATATTATTTATGTATATATAAGGAATTGTTTTATGTTATAAAATCTGTCATTTTATAATGTACTATCATTTGCTTTTATAAACAATATGATTTGTTATTGATAAAAGTATCATTTATGTTGATCTAAAAAAACTTTACCATATTTCACATAACTTTAACAATTTGATACAATTACCACATACCACATTTCTCCTATTCGTAAATACTTTTAAAGAAGTCAATCCAATCATCATCATCAACATAGACAATTGAACTATAACCATTAACCAATCATAATCATCATCACAGAGACAATTCAACTACAATGATCATTAAATATAAACTCAAAAATTAGATAATCTTTGCTCAATTAAGAAAATAAAATAGTCGAAACAACGTTTACATATATTATTTCAAAGCAAAATATTTCAGTAATTCTTCTACTCTACTTTCATCAAAATATCTGATCAACTTAGTGTAAATGATCATCTCTGCCGCATCAGTGGCGGAGACACATGAGGACCAGATGGCTGGAGCTCCCTCCCAAATTTTGAATTTTTAATTTTTATTTATTTATTTATTTAAAGTATATATATGTTTATACTTATTACTCCCTCTGTCCCATTATTGTTGGACACATTTAAAAATGTAGCCAACAATAGTGGGACAAAGGGAGTATAAAAGAACTTCGTCTTATAAAAATTGATTTACTTGTTATATCCCCTCATATATATTTAAATTAATGTTAATTGTGTTATTTAAAACTATATAATCTATGAAAATATTATTCGTTATTATTACCATTATACTTTTTTTAATAAAAAAAAAACCTAAAATGTACGAAATTTTCCCCCAAAAAATTTATAGTGTATTCAAACTATATAATTTATGAAAATATTATTCGTTATTATTACTGTTATGCTTGTCTTTTAATAAAAAATACCTAAAATATACGAAATGCCCAAACAAAAAAACTGGGGGCTGCCACCCCCGAACCCCTGTACAAATTTAGCCCTCCCTTAACTAAATTTCTGACTCCGCCACTGTGCCACATTATCTACATATTCATTTTATTTTAATTTTTTCCAAAGTTGCTAGCTTGAACGTGTAGGAAAATGAGTACCTTTGAGAGACCGGTCTTCCCAAGAACTCCTAGCGTGACAGAGCAGTATAAGGCGGCGACAGACGGATTTCGGCGGTGTTTCCATTGAGGCATGCACGTTCATTGCTGTATTGATTGCCAGCGAATTCCAGAGAGCACCCAAAGGGTTTCTTCTACTCCGGATCTTAGCGAAGCACATATATTCTGGTGCTACTGAGAAGGGTTGCAGCACGAACAAAGAGAACAAAACTGAAAGTACAGAGAGAGAGAGTCGACAAACGTACCATCACGGTGTCACGAGAAAAGAGCGACGGAGACAACGATGTTCACTGGAAAATCGAGAATGACAAAGCAAAAGAAGAAATTGAAATCCTATTGCATGGGCAGCGGTGGAATGCGACACGACTGTAGGAGATGGGAAAAGAGACGAGGCAGGTGAGAAGAGGGGGGGAGAGAGAGAGAGAGGCGAGAAGAGGGAAAAGATGAAGTGAGAAATAGAGGGGGGATGGGCAGCTGATATTAGAATTTAGGGCACGGATTTGGACACCAGGTCGGGGAGTGAGTCGGGCGCACGAGTCAGATTCAGATGTACAGGAGACCACCTCTAAGAAAAATTAACTCGTATTTTTTCAATCAGACACTTTACCTCATTTTACAAGGATTAGTATCATATCAACATAAACTTATACTCCCTCCGTCCCACCGAAAGTGATGCGTATTCCTTTTTGGGTTGTCCCATCGAAAGTGGTCAATTTCCTTTTTTGGTAATAATTTTACAGTACAAACAATGTGGCCCCACATACATTTACACACTTTTACACTACAATCTTATTATCCTTAAATCCCGTGCCCAAAAGAAGTGCACCACTTTGACCGGGATGACCTGAAATAAGTTTCTTTTTGGGGACGACACATGTTTTAAGAAAAAGTGGTAAAACGTATTGATAGTGGAGAAAAATGTGTTATAATTAGTATTGAGAGTGGTGAAAAGGTGAAAAAGTGTTATAATTTGTATTGAGAGTGGTGAAAAAGTGAAAAATAAGAATAAATAAAGTATTATTAGTGGTGGGTAGTTGTCCAAAAATGAAAAGAAAGAAAGAGGAACTTATTTGGGGGACGTCCCAAAAAGGAAAAAGATGAACTTATTTCAGGGACAGAGGGAGTAGCTTATAAATAACTTTTAAGTATTGCCATATACTGTAATAGCCCGGCTCCAAAGTTATCAGCTGTCCCCATAGACCAACCTGAGTCTTTTCTAACTTTTTTTGTCCTCATTCGTACGCTCCCCGAGAAACTTCTCAAAGGGTCACCCATTCTAGAATTTCTCCAAGCCAAGCACGTTTAACTTTGGAGTTTCTTCCACATGGGTACCAGAAAAGAAGGTGCATCTTGTTATTATGAATAGCACCTATCAAATCATTTAAGCTCTCCTCGAATATGCAGTCTCATACCTGCATATTCTTGGAATCCCTCTCTTTCTGGCGTGTTTCCATTCGTTCATGTACCCCTCCACTTCGAAGCACTTATAGGTGCCGCTCTTTTTCCGTGTCTTGTGCACCGACAATCACTCCTTACTTCTGCCCCGGGCGTCACATATACATTTCACATAAATGACTATATTACTTTACCTTTTATATCATAATTTTTTTACTAACTATTGAGTGAAAATCAGAACACATTTTGCAAGCATCCAAATCTTATTATCGAATTTAAAAGTATAGTAATGAAAATTTAACAACCAAGTAATAAGAAAAAATTCAGTTGATCGAGTCAATCTACTTGGCCAACCCTATTGATTTCAGGCTAGTGTAAACTTCGGCTATTCGAGCTAAAAATATTTTCCCTAACAATTCAATTTCGGTCGATCTAACCCTTTAGTTGATCAAGTCAATCCACTCGGCCAACCCTATTGCTTTTAAGCTGTTCTAAGTTCCGGTTATTCAGGCTAAAAATATTTTTCCCTTATATTTGGTTGATCTATGGGTCGACCTAGTAATTTCGGGCTAAATGACATCCATAATCGTGCTATAACATGGCATGCATCACTATTACGTAAATGATGAGGATAATTATTTTCTTCTCCTTTTTATAAATTATTTTAAAATCAAATGGAGCCAAGTGTGCCTACCAACGAGCAAACATTTGTTTGGAAACATCATGTTTAAAATCTTTAATAAACATTAATTTTGTAGATTACAATCAGTTTTAATAATAAAATTTTGATTATATAAATCATCTTGAAATTTTAAGGCACATTTAACCATAGAAAGAATTTCTTTTGCTATAGCAGCATAATTCTCTTGAGAATTATTTCATTTAACCATAATAAAATCTTACTAGATATTCCTGCTTATTCTTCGAATTTATTTGCTTCAATATTCCTCCATAACCAATATTAGAAGCATCTGTTTCAATATATATTTTTTTTTTTGAATTTGGATTACTTAACATTGAAAGGGTAATATTTTTAACCTTTTCATTTATTTTTCCAATAGCTTGGGTTGGGTATGTTGTTCTGACCATGATTTTGGTATTTTCTTTAATCTCTCCATAATATGGCCGTATCTTTAGCAAGATCTTTGTAATAATAATAATAATAATAATAATAATAATAATAATAATAATAATAATAATAATAATAATAATAATAATAATAATAATAATAATAATAATATACAACGTAAAATACCTACTAAATAAAATATGTTGGAAACTTAATGAAATGTCATAATCCTAGTTTTGATGATACCAAAATCAATAGGTTTCACTTGTAATAGACTAGAACTGTTTAAACTCAAGTGTTAGAGTTTTTTTTTCTAGTTTAGTTGCTGTTTTGAAGACTGAAGACTGAAGCCGGAGGACTGAAGACTGAAGACTGAAATTGCCGACTGATGTAACGATTAAGGCAAAGTCAATTACTGATATTTGACTAACCAGTCCAAGAATCAGTTACGACTGATTACTTAATGCGAGCCACATGGATTCAGCGGACTGATACTAAAGTCAAGTATCAGTTAAACATTTTTCCTCGGACTGAACCTCTAAAGTTTAAAGGAAGCCACGCACTCCAGAAGTACAGCCGCATTAAATGCAGAGATCTTAGGATCGTCCTTTCTCTGCAGAGGCCACTCTTTTTGGTGACTACATTTTCAGAGATGTCCTATATCCTGCTCTTCAAAGTAGCCGTTCTCACCAAACAAAAGAACCTCGAAGATTGAAACCTCAGCCCAAGTTCAAATTACTTTCTAACGGAAGAATTCTTGAAGACCATTTTTAGCCAACAGATCTATTTAAGACGTCTCCTATAAATAGAACTAGAGGATCACTTCAATCTTCACCGATTCAACTACATAAGCTGAAACGCTGCCGAATTCGTTACTCAGCATTCAAAGCCATTTCAAAAGTTTGAATCGAAGAAGAGAATCACAAAGCCAAAAATCAGTCACTGCTGATTACATACATTCTCTTAGAACTTAGGCAAATATTATATATCCAAAGCCTAAGTATAACTTATTACAGAGAACCTGTTCTTTGTAATCTAGTTGGCAAGTTTTCGAACCTCTTGTCACACCCCAATTCTTGAATGAATAAATATAATCGAGGTGCAACTAATTCATAGAAATAAACAAGGGAAAAACCTTCACTACTACAAAAGTTTACATACATAACAGTACATAGATAACGGTTTTTTTCAAAAACCGTTATGTATGAGCGCACTTTTAGGAATAGATAACGGTTTTTCGAAAATCCGTTATCTATGTACTGTTGTCTAAATGCATAGATAACGGTTTGAACAAATGCGTTATGTTTTTGCGTTATCTATTAGTTGCATACATAACGGTATTACAAAACCGTTACGCTACCGTTATCTATGACCATCTTTTATAACAGTTATTTATAACGCTAAAGAACCGTTATGTATAAGAGTCATTTACAACGGTTTTTGAACCGTTATGTATGAGCGTCTCTAAAAACTGTTATGTATAATTTTTTTATTAATTTTTTTAAAATAATATTAATATTATATTATATTATATTAAAAAATAACAAATTAAGTGTTTATCCTAAAATCTGAATTTATTTCTAGTTATAGACTTTGAAAAATAATAAAATCTAAATACATTATTAGAAACCTAAATACCAAAAATTAAATAATAAAAGTGAAACAAAAGAAAAAAAAAAAGAAAAAAAAAAGAAAGAAAAAGATTTGACTTCATTTCTTCAACCCCTAAAATCCCTATTCGTTGCTCCCGCTCAATTTTCACGCTAACACCTCAAAATTTCCCCCAAATCGGACCTGGCCTCTTTCTCTCTTCACCATCGCCGTGCCCTGCCACCGCCGTCGCGACTCGCCGCCACGACCAGCGCCGCCCGGCACTCACTGCGCCCCCCATCTCGTCGTCCTCTGTTTGTTTACCCGTAGCAGCAGCTGCGGAGATATCTCTCCATCTCGAACCCGCGTCGCCTGCCACCGACCGTGTCGACTCGCCGTTGCCACGCCGGCCGTCTTCTCGCCGCCCCTTTTAACCCTAGGCGCCGCGATAAACCCCATTTTAGCTCGCAAATCCCTATCTGCTCTTCACGCGCGTCAGCTCGTAAACCCTATTTTTTCCAATTCCTCATTTAATTTATGATTGTTTCTCTTTGTTGTCAACAATTCATGGAGCTTCACGCTGTGAATTCAGATTTCAATTAGAATGCAGAATTTATTGGACTCGAGAAGCCATTCATCGAGCATGCCGCTTTGTGGATGAGTATCTACTATTGAATACCTTTCTCGCTGGTTATAGCCTCACAATTGTAGATGTTGCAGTCTGGACTGCTCTTGCTGGTAAAATTTATGCAATTCTATTATTGAGCTTCTTTATATCGATGATCCTTGATGTGGTCTCGACTTTTTTTTTCCAAAGGACTTCTTTTCGTGAAAGAGATTACTCATGTTTTCAATGTGTATTATAGCTTGCCTTTGATTGCTATGTCTTTTCTATATAAATCATGGCACACAAGTGTTCTACTTCTCAGAGAATATATGTTATTGCTTGCGCCATCAAGAACTGTTGGAGATATGCAAGAAGTATGTGGATGTTCTGTTGAAATTCGACTTTACTAATGTTTTGAATGCTGATATGGTAATTAAAAGTAGAGATATGAATTTTAGGATTCACCTTCTTTAGGGTTAGTTCAAAGATGAATTATGCTTGAATTCTAAGGTGGCAACGGTGCTTCTTCTATGTTTTATTATATATCGATAACTTGAAATGAGAAATCTAATCGAAGTTTAGCTATTTAATAAGAAGATTAACAAATTTGATTTCCTGCATCGTCTTCTCTCTTGTAGCATCTTATGACTATCTGAAAAGAGTGAAGATGAGGAACTCTCGTGACAGTAAAATATTATTTGACTAATAGTGCAATGGCATATTAATTGGGCAGCGAGTTTCTTGAATGTTATTACTAGTTTCGAGCATGTCGGTGTATATGGAATCATAGTTATTGTATTTTGAATTTGGGCAAGATCTATCTGGCCAATGTAATCCTTGAATAGTCTCTAAAATAAATACTTTGATAGTCCAGTTTATGAAATTGGATTCTGATCGTAATTTATATCCATGATTTGCAGCATCGCCCTTATCAAACGTTTGGCTCTTGACAGAGAGGTGTATGCTCCAAAGGGTATCCAAATATGGGAACTTTGGCCCTCGAAACCGAGTCCTAGCTCTCTCTCGACTCTCCTTGGTTAAGGGTAGCCGCAATTATCCCCTTTCGAAGCTAAGTTTCCTATCCCATCTCTTTTCTATTGATGATAGTGTAAGAAAGATATCAGAACTTAACATCTATCATTGAGCTTGCCATGGCTATCTTGTTCATCTATTTATGACAATAGTGGGCTAAGGTTTTTCCCATATTCTGTGTGTATGCTATTTGTTCATCTATTTGAAAGAATTGAAGACAAGGTTTACCTTGAAGTCTGGTAGAGTAATGAATGAAGGCCCTCTTACTTTTCGGCTGTTGAAGTATTACATGAACTGAAACTTTTATTTCTGGTAGCAGGTAGATCAATTTACTTCCCTGGTGAATAAGGAATGAGTGTAGAGGGTGGTTGGCTGAAGACTTGAGTTACCTACGAAATGGTACAATGTTGGGTGGCTGATTTGAGCCCTTTGTGTACTATGGTATGGCTGGAGTATGGGGTAGCTCAGCTGGTGTCTGGTGAGGCAGAGCTACCGTGAAGAATATATGCAGCGAGGCAGACAAAATAATTCAGATTGGTAATTTGAAGCACCTCTTTCAAATGCTAATTAGTGTTTCTGATTTTGCTGCAGGTTATTTCGGAGAAGAACAGGAAAGAGATCTCCAAGTACAGGCTATTTTGGACAGGCAAAGCTATAGTGGTTATGGAAACGAGTGGTGCTGGAAAATGTGAGTTTTCTACTTGATGTACGGCCATCTGGTTTGTTAAGTTGCGTAAGTTGTAGTTGTGAAGTAGTTGAATGTAGGTTCTTTCTGATTTTATGGATTATGTTCGTGATCTGCTGCAACAAAAATGCAGTTGGATTAATATGCTAGTTTCTGATATAAAAAAAACATGTCTCTCCGTTTCGGGAAAATTCATATTCTTTTGTATACTTTCTAGATGGATGGTAGCTCAGATTATGAAAGAGTTTTTAAGGAAATAGAGGAGCACAGGATTTGCATACGCAAAGCGCTGCTTTATGAATCATTTGCTTTGTTTCTGGAAGCAAAAGGCAGACTGATAGATGCTTGTATGATTTATCATCTTGGCATCTCAAGGTTTATTAACTTCTCATTGGCATTATAGTTTTATATAAATCAGTAAGTTTGTGTTTTGATATTCCACCATAACAAAGGTGTTCTTGCGTATCAGAAATGCTGAGCCACTGGGGAGACTAAAAAAAGCTCAGGTTCTATTTCTCGAGAGAACGTCTGAAAGAGTAACTAATGGATCATTTCAAAAGGTATAACTGAATTCATTCATCCTAACCTGTTCAGAGTTCAGACAATATACTAGAGTAGAGACTATAGAGGAAAGGGAATTACCTTTTCTGAACAACAGATTTTTTCAGTGTTTGGTATTGGTGCTTGCAAGTGAGTCAGTAGATTAATTTACTAATTTTATTGATTTATATGATTACTAGAGAATAATGTTTGTTATAAAGAATATTCTGAAAATATCAACATAACCCAGGTTCTTTCCACCTTTGAACAGATGAAAAATGACATTTCTGTAGAGGACGGAGAGAATTTTATTAATCCATGGTCTGTGTCAACCCTCAAAAATCTACTGCAAAAGATGAATTCTAAAGTTGTGGAATATGAGGTGAGGTCCTTCCTCTATGAACGTATATAAAATTCCTGTGTAAATATTTTCTAAGGTATCTAAAGAAAATTGCATATTTTCTGAAGGGATACCATTCAAGTAATAAAGCATATCCTGGAAAAGTGGCGTTATCCTCCTTGCAGAAATCAGCTAAAAATAAAGACATCACTATAGGTAAGCATGTTTCAATAATATGCATAATTGACATAAGCATCCATTTACTATTCTTAAACGTTAGCTGTATATGCTAGAATTGGAGCATGTAGAATAACACTGAATGGCCTGCCTTGTTGTTGGTTATATAATGTGCATGCTTGGTTCCATTAAGGGTTTTACTAGAACTATTAGATGCATGTCTAAATGATATTCCTTCCGCTTTTGACTTCAGTTTGGTTTTGATTCGTCATGCCTGAAGGTAGAGAGAATTATCAGATCAGAGGTCGTGCAGGTCAGGGTGGGTTTGCTCAGGTGTTCAAAGCATATGTTGACGGCCAACCTGATGATGTCGTTGCCCTTAAGGTAATTATATCTTTTCATTCCAGCTTTCAATGTGGATTTCAATCTAGGGAGATCCTTGCATGTTTTCTGAAGCTTACAATTTCTGACAGATTCAAAAGCCTCCATTTCCTTGGGAGTTTTATATGTACCGCCAACTCGACATTAGGATTCCTGAAAAAGAAGTACGTAATTATAGTAACAACAATCAACAATAGCTATTAGTCATACCTCCCAGCTCATTTAAAGTCTTTGATTTTCAGAAGAGTTTTGGCTTTGCTCACAGATTGCACCTCTATTCTGACTACAGTGTCATAGTCTCTGATTATTTTGCTCATGGGACTCTACAGGTTGGCATGTACTTGCTTTCATTCTTTTAAAACTTTGAAATTTTTACCTAGTACTTAGTTCCTATTCAATGATCTGCAGGATGCCATGAACTGTAATGTGGTTACAGGTGGATCTATGGACGAAGTATTATGTATCTATTACACCATTGAGATGCT
Source organism: Salvia miltiorrhiza (assembly GCF_028751815.1). Taxonomy (NCBI): domain Eukaryota; kingdom Viridiplantae; phylum Streptophyta; class Magnoliopsida; order Lamiales; family Lamiaceae; genus Salvia; species Salvia miltiorrhiza. The sequence goes on along the minus strand of NC_080393.1, from coordinate 29,179,882 downwards.
TCAAATCCTAGAGACTCTGCATGGTGCTGCAATGATCCATGGCGACTTCAAACCCGATAATTTGCTCATACGATATTCTAGGTAATTTTCACAGCAAACTGGAGTCTCAATCACTCATGCAATTAAAGAACTCCTTTGAATCATTACTTTCTTTTCCTCTGTTGGACATGTTCAATCATTTTATTGTTTTGTTGAAAAAGTTCTAAAATTACTACCTACTAGTTTTTATGGAAAAAGTAGGTAACATGTACAGTTAGTTACTGGTACCCTCACTTCAATAGTCTTCAAGCAAGTGTCTAGTCTAACTCTACAACTATGATAATATACAATGGCAGGGATGATCCAACAGAGAGTGATACTAGATCAATTGTAAATGATTTTCAAGACATATTAGGTATGTCAAATTTGAAGTTTGTTGAATGTGCGAGTGCTAGTTGTATCTCTTATCTTCAATGAACCTTGGGAGGTTCTTTGTGGAATAAGCACCTGTGGTTTGAGTTTTCTACTTGATGATTTTGGTGTTATTGTGGCTGTCCCATGAATATGATTTCTGTATTATTTGTGAGATAAAGTTTGGTTTATGCTCATGTTGTGGTTATGATTTCTGTATTACTGGTGAAGTTCTGAACTTCTGATACGTCTTGTTGGAGTCTCGACTTGGCATTGTTTTAGGCTGTTCGGTGCCTGCTGCATAGCTGTGTTTCATGCTTTGGTTTCATTATTATCTTGTGCATAATAATTTGTCCAGTAGCTTAGTGCAACTTAGACATTCCTGCTTTGGCTTCATTACCATCTTTCGCCATGTGCCGAGTGCAGGTTGACAGCATACTTGGCGCCCGTGGCGATGCTTTTGAGCATGAGGCAACTAGAAGAATGCGTAATGAATTTATGGTAGCTTGGGATGGCTTGAGGTCAAAAGACAACCGGAGAATCATAGCAGGTTGATTAACTAGTTCTTGAGGACTTGGTGCTAGAAACATTGTATGATAGATTTTTGTTTTAGCTATAAGGTAGTTGGTATTTTCAATTTTGAATCGGAATATGCAATGATGATGTATACTTGATATTTGGTTCATTTGTATAATAATGTATGAATATTTTGGATGATATATAATATTGTTATTGTTGATTTTATCATTTTGTCGTTTTATAAAAATTGCAAAATTTAAAAATATACTACAATTATAAAAAGTGCAAAAAACTGTTATAAAAGGTGTAAAAAATCGTTATGTATTCTAATCAAAGATAACGGTTAAAATCGTTATAAAAATTGCAAAAATCGTTATAAAAAGTGCAAAAAATCGTTATAAAAAGTGCAAAAAAACCGTTATGTATTCTATCAATGATAACGGTTAAAACCGTTATAAAAAGTGCAAAAAACTGTTAACTATGATAAAAAAAAATAAAAAAAATTAATACATAACGGAAAAATCTTAATACATAACGGTGAAAAACCGTTATGTATTCTATCAAAGATAACGGTTAAAATCGTTATAAAAAGTGCAAAAAACTGTTAACTATGATAAAAAAAATAAAAAAAAAATTAATAGATAACGGAAAAATCTTAATACATAACGGTGAAAAACCGTTATGTATAACCTTTATAGATAACGGTTGCGTACTGTTATGTATGACGCATCGTACCGTTATCTATGCTACTATACATAACGGTTTTGAAACCGTTGTGTATGACGTATGGAATAGATAACACCACTATACACAACGGTTTTTTTGCTCATAGATAACGGATAAAATCCGTTATCTATGAGCGTTTTTCTAGTAGTGCTTGTTATAACCGAAATAGGATTTGAAATTCGGGCTATGCCCCTTTGGATCACAAGTTTTGTTTCATGCTTCTGACAACCGACATTTATTAACATAAATTCAGTAGTGAAGAGTCTAAGCTCGGTCAAGTATATCGTTTGAAATTTTACATGAAGATCTTAAGTTGGGATAACAAAATACGGATATGAGTGATTGCTACAGCGGAAGTCTAAAATAGGAATTTAACCCTAGCCTCAGCTCCGTCCCGTCAGCACCAGCCAGCCAACCTGAAAACATTTGAAAGTAATTTTGGGCTAAGTACTAATGTACTTAGTGGGCATGCATTTTCTGAAACATTTCATATTTTCGTAAAGAGCAGTTTATCCAATTATACTTGACATGACTTAGAAGGTTTTAAATTGAAAGAACTTCTAAGCATGTTAAAACATTTCTTTCATTTGTGCGCACATGTCACACTCCCTTTCTGTTACTCGCTGTGATCCCGGACCTTTTAGCCACCGACGGATCCGTTTCACCCATTTACTTGAACTGAGGGCGTAACCCAGACAAGTTTACTTTGACCTCGGGACGCTACCCAGGCAGGCCCTTACATTACATGCTTCGGAACACATCCAACAAGCACCCTTATAACGCCTCTTAGTTAGTGCCCGAATGGAGATCAACCCACCGAGTCAGCTAACGGTGTACACAATTCTCAAATAACGTGTTAGGCTATAAGAGAACCTCAATTGATTCGTTGTGGCGAGCCTTAAACAGAGCAGAGTGCACATAAACATTTTATTGGATAAACAGTTTGCATTTCATTGAATAAATAATTTGCATTTCATCGAAACATTTAGAGCTTAATAACTCAATCATACTTTATACATTTGGAAAGTAAGCCCACCTGGATAGGCAAAGCCTGAAGATCATAATCACATAAACTCGTCTTGGGAAAGTAGCGCTAATCCCCTTGGTTCATAAAGCCTACAAGAAATTCTATTCTTAATAGGTCTCCTTGAATCTAATCTTAAGTCATGGTGTAGTGCTTAATATTCTATGATTCACTTAACCGGGTTTTCAAAATTTAATGAATAAATAATTGAAAACTAAAATTCTTGAGTTAAGGACACCAACAATATCCTTACTCGACTTCCTTAAATAATTGGAATTATAATTAAAACCAATTAAATCGTAAATACTCTTATTGCAAAATAAATGCAATTTCATGTCATGCTTAGCATATAATAAGAAATTTACTTAATATATGCACATAATAATAATTTAATATTATTATGAAAACTAGTATTTGAATAAATTAATTAAACTAATTAATAGTTCAATTAATTAAAATAGGGCAGCTCAATTAATTTAATTAATCAAGACAGCCCAAAGTTTTAAAATAAAACTGACCCAATGATATTTAAATAAGGGCCCAGTTGAATTAAACCATTCAGAATCGGCCCAACTGAAATTTAAAGCAAAACTCGGCCCACAACTCAAGCCCAACTCCCCAAGCCCAAACCTAGCCTTTTCCTCCTTTCTCCATTTCATCAGTCACGCAACACACACACATCAGTCACCTCATTCTCTCTCAACTCTCAACTGATTCTCCCCCTCGACTGCTCGTTCAATAACAATACAAGAGGTTTTAAAAAATGAAACCTTAAAGATTTGATCGGTTGTGTTGCTGGTTCTGCTTGACTGTTCTGCTCTTGAACTTTGTTTGGGGTGATGGAGCGAGGGGAGTGAGTGAAATAAGAGAAAGGAACTTGGTTGTTGTATAATTGAATTGGCAGAGGAGTAGGAGTTGATTGCTCCTGCAAAGCATAGTGTGTAGGGTGGCTGGTAGGGGTGTAGGTCATGGGTGTTGATTGGACAATTAAAATTCCTCAGGATAAAATCATCGGAACTGTAAATGTTTCAGGGTTTGCTAATTAAAAGCTCGTGAAAAATGCTTGAATGCTAAATTAAATAAATATGCAATGCATATAAATTAATAACTAAATTTACAAAAGCTTTTGTATATCATTTTTGTTGGAATTAAAATAAATTCTTTTTCTCAATTCGGCGTGAATCATCTTAAATCTAAGTTCAAAATTATTCTAAACTTAGCTCGAGGAAATGGGGTATTACACCTCTTTTCAACCGATCGAATCGAGAGTTTGAGTTGTAAGGAGTTCAGACCAGTGTTCTGTCTCCGAAGAGATCTTAATGCCCAGTGTGAGCTAAAAGTGAGAAATCCAACCAGGTGGTGTTGGTATTGAAGATAGGATCTTCAGTTGTCCAGGTTTGTTGTGCACCCGTAAGCACACACCCAGGTTTGCTGTGCTCCCGTAAGTACATGCCCAATGAAGTTGTCGGTCTGATCAACTGACCGTGGATGTAGGAAGTGTTTTCCGAACCACGTAAAAATCTATGTGTTGTTTACAACTTTCAGTATTTACCTTCTTACTTGTGTTCAAACCTTCTTAACTGAAAACTGATTAACTGCAAAAAGAAATTTAACTTCTGACAACGTGATTAATCTCACAGGCTATTTCAAAATAAAAGATTTTTCGCTGCGTGTGTTATTAGTCTAACTGATCTATCTCCGGATAGTCAGTAAGATTCATAACATCTCTCTGTTCAATAAACTTGATTGAAGCTTTACGTGTATCAGTTAAAGTTTCTGACTTAACTGATAACTCCTTACTGAAGAGTATTCAGTATCAGTCAACAACCTAAACTTGGCTAAAACTCTTTTAACTGAAAAGGTTGTAACAGTTTGTGTTTCAAGTTTCATTTTCAAAAATAGCCTATGAGTGTATTCCCCCCTCCCCCCAATACACTTATTCGAGACCATCCGGACCTAACAAACTAGAATTTGTATTTTATAAAATAATACAAATAATCTATTAATATATGAAAATACAATTTCTTTAGCAAATTTTTTCCGCCAATTCAATGTCATTTTTACAATTATAATATCAATTAAGGGCAATTGTTTTAGAAATCAAAGAAAGAGAAGAGAGAATAAAAACAAGATTGAACATCCAACATTTTCATGTAATGAGAGAGGAAAGACGATGTGAGAGGGAAAAAAAATTGAGGAAAGAGGAGAGAGAAAAACGATGAGAAAGATTTATTCTAATTTCTAAAAAATCATATGTTATTTATTTTAAATCAGTTTCATATTATTTTTATACTAAATTAAATATTTTATCATTATTTTTAATTTAATATGCATACTAATTTTTTTTATGAATAGAAAAATATGTGCAATATAAAATACTATCTTAAGTAGAATAAGATTATCTCTCAAAATAATGTTATTTTATCATTTATTTTTAAATTTGACAAATTTGATTCTTGAAAAAATATTTAATATGCATCTTATATGAAACATCATAACATAATATTTAATTTTGTGTAAGAATAAATTTGAAATTAATAAGTTAGGATCATTTAAAATTTCAAAATAAACTTTTCTCTTTCTTCTATCCTCTTTATTTTATTTTTATATTCATTTTATTTTATTTTTCATATTGTTTTTAAAAAGAATTAATAAAACATGTGTTATTTATGTCGACCTTAAATCTAACCATAACCAATATATATGTGTGTATAAATACATAATAAAACACATAATTTATTCATCAAACAAAACAAAAAATGTCTAAATTAAAATTTTCAATAAAATATTATGGTGCATGCATTATTATCAACAAATGTCTGGGTAGTATAAGGATATTCTTTTTGTTTTACTTGTTGAAAATAATGACCATATAAGAAAGATGTATCATAAATTTGCGATAGAATAAATTAAATATTTACCCAATATGAATTTCAAAATTTGAAGAAATTCACCAAGATTTATTAAGTTCGTAATATGTATAATTGTAACAATAAAATGATATAATTGTAACAATTTTTAAGTAAGATTTCACATAAATTAATACTTCATCCGTCCCACGAATCTTGGGTCATTTTTCTTTTTCGGCCGTCCCACGAATCTTGAGTCATTTCCTTTTTTGGCAAAAAAATTCTATTTTTTTCACTTTTTCACCTACCACACTTAACACTATTTTCTTAATTCCTGTGCCAAAAAGAATTGACTCAAAATTCGCGGGACGGAGGGAGTATATGTTTTATAAAGAGTATTTAAATTTTTGTATTTATATACTAAAAATGCCAATTCATTTGATTATCGTGCATCAGAAGCGATTATACTGTTATTAAATACTCCTCCGTCCTACCTATTTTGAGACACTTTCTTTTTTGGTGTTCCACCTATTTTGAGACATTGTTTTATTTGGCAAAATTTTTACCATTTATTCATCTTTTCCACTTTTTCAGCTACATACAAAACACTACTCCCTCCGTCCCACTATAAGTGGCCTATATTCCATTGTGGGACGTCCCACTATAAGTGACATGTTTCCACAAATGGAAAATTTTAACACTTAAAAAAGTGTAGGTCCTATCACTTTTAACTAATTTACACAATCTCTTTAATTTTCGTGCCGAAATGTTTTGAGCCACTTATAGTGGGATTAAGAATGACAATAATAAAAGGACGGGAGGTCAAGGGCAGATGAAAAACCCTAGCGGCAGCCTACCCTGATGAACATGACTGAGAAATCCCTGTCGGCGGCCGCCCTGCCGGTGACTTCACCGCCTGCACATGATAAGTCGAGACTTAACCTTCCGATCGTTTCAACCAACTTCACGCCAATTCCCACATCTGCGGTAACAAGTTCACAAAGCCCGTCTAGGGTTGTTGAGCAATCTAGGGTTTCTGAAATTCATTCGGCTCTCATGAATAGAGGAACTTCCTCTGCAGGGAAGGAGCAGTTAACCATCGACGAGTCGAGAAACCAAGAGGACATACCAGATAAAACTACAACTACAGTGGAACAAGTGGAGTCCTATGCCAATGTTACAAAGCCGGCGACTGTTAGGAAACCAGATGTGTTGGTACACAGGTGTGCCTTGATCACGCCGGAATTCAAAAACGGAATGATCTCTATCAAAATTCCGGAGGCCATGTACAAGGAAAGGGTGAAGCAATTTCAGCATGCTCTCATCGGTCGTCTGCTTTTGCACAAAGGTGAGCGGCCGAAATTGGCGGCGGAGGTGAAACAGGAACTGCAAAGGTTATGGCAACCGAAAGAAGATTGGCACTTGATTCCTATGAGCAAAGGATTCTACACGATTAGATTCTCGAATGTTGAAGACAAAAACATTGCTAAACGTTCTAACATTTGGAATTTGAGATCAGGATCGTTGAGGCTGCGTGAATGGGTGAGAAACTTTGACCATTACAAGGAGATCTCGTCATTATGTCAAGTTTGGATGCGTATCTACTATCTGCCTGTTGAATATTGGACCAAAGAAATTATTTCAAGCATTGCTCGTTCGGCGGGTATGCCTATCAAGGTGGATGGAGCTACTGCTCATGGAGAGGTCGGGCACTATGCGAGAGTGATGGTGGAAGTGGATCTGGCGCATCCTCTACCGGAATCGGCTTCAGTAGATTGCCATGATCACTCTATTTACGTGGAGTTTGGCTTCGAGCAACTGCCTGCTTTTTGCACTAGGTGTAAAATTACTGGTCACGCCTTGGATAAGTGCAAGAAACGTTCGGATAAGGAAGTTAATAGTGGCATGGAGGGAGGCGGGAAAAAAACGGATAAGGAAGTCCAAAAGGGCGCGGAGGTGAATAAAGCTGCAGAAGATGCTACTCGGGCTCCGAAAAATTTGGAGAAACCAAAGCCAGCTTGGAGGCCGAGGGAGAACATGAACCAGGAAACTGATGTTGGTAACAGATTCAATGCGTTGGCTCAAGCGCATATTGAGGATTTGTCGGGAATTGAGCGAATGGAACAATGCACTAGGAATTCGGCCGATGGTCCCAATACAAGAAAAGAACATGACTTGGCTGAGGAGGAGGATTCAGATGAAGATATTAATGAGCCATTACTAAGGGAAAATCCGGAGTCGCCCCCTCAAGAGCAGCTGAAGGGGGTGGAGGAGAGAAATCCGATTTTGGAGACGGAGTATTTGAGGGAGGATGAGCAACAACCTCACAGTAAGGAAGAGAGAGTTAAAGGTGATGCTCTACAGAGCATTGAGAGTGATATTCCTAGCAACCGTGGCCTAGAGATAACAAAGATGAATGAGCAGGCGCCCCCGGTGAAGAAAAGAGGCAGGCCCCCGGGACAAACGAATAAAGAGATAAGGAAGCAGCTGCCGGGAGCGGACAGCATTAAGGGAAGATTGCGCAAAGCTCATGAGGCTACGTCCGAACCAAATCCTGAAGCGGTGGAAAGCATTAAAGAGCAGTTGTACAAAGCTTGGGAAGCAGGAGGAAATCCGAGGGATTTTGTTATCGCCAATGATGGATCTTCAAGTGCTAAAGTGATGTCGAAAATTGGAGCCAGAAGCTGGGCGGAGGAAGTGGAAAGGGCTGATGCCCTAACCACGAGAAAATGAATTTCTTTATGAATTTCATGGTTTGGAACGTCCGCGGGCTCACGGACGAATCTAAACTTCTCTTAAAGGAGCACTGTCGCTCCTTCTCTCCTCTAATTTTGGGCATTGTTGAGCCTAAAGCTGCGTTTCACAAAACTTTTAACAGATACTGGAAGTCGCTCAATCTCATCCCTTGCTTTCAAAATACGAGATTGAACATGTGCTCTAATATTTGGATTTTTTCTCAACCTGACGTTTGCACTGATGTAATTTTTGCTTCGGATCAGGTTGTTATCTTGGATTGTGTGTGGAGAAGACGTGATTTCAGGATTGCTTTTGTGCATGGTGCGTCGACTCATGTGGCTAGACGAAGGTTGTGGAATGATATTCTCACTTTTTTTACCACGAAGTATGTGGTCTTGGGGGACTTCAACGCGGTTAAAGGGGCGCATGAGAGGAGCAGCAATTGTCGTCCTAATGCCGCTTCCTGTCGGGAATTCTACGCCTTTATTGATACTCTTGGGTGTATTGAGTCACCTACTGTTGGTTTGAAGTACACGTGGTCGGGGCGCAGATTCATGCCGTCGCATGTGGAGTCGACGCTTGACAGAGTCTTTTTTTCGGAAAGTTTCGCTGAAAAGTGGCATACTATCTTTACTCAGGTGCTGCCCAGAGCCACCTCCGATCACTCGCCGGTTCTTCTCATTTGTCATTCGGCCCCCCAGTCTAGGCGTCGGTTTTTCAGGTTCTTGGACATGTGGACCTTGCATCCGGATTTCCTGGATATGGTTAAGCAGTCTTGGGCGGTAGATTTGGATTACACTTGCCCTATTTTTACGGTCATGGCCAAGCTGAAGAGATTGAAAAAAGAGCTCCGTTTTTGGAACAAGAGCACTTTTGGGCACGTGGATAAGCTTATTATGGAAAGACAGCAAGAACTGCTGGAGATCCAAGAGAGTATTGCTACTGAGGGGTACACGGAGGATTTATTTGACAAGGAGGTGAAAGCTCAAGCCAACATCAACACGACCCTCTCACGTCAAAGTATGCTGCTTCAGCAGAAGAGCAGAGTGAAGTGGTTACATGATGGTGATCGTAATACCAATTTCTTTCACAACATGCTCAGGTATAAAAGGAAGCCCCATTTTATTTCGCAGATGTTGATTGATGGAGCGGCTTGCGTTGATCAAGCCACGATTAGCAGACATATCGTGGGATTTTTCTCGTCGCTTTTCACCGAAGACAGGCAAGCGCAGGCTTCGATTGCGGATGTGGAAGCGGTCTTGGATCATATCATCACGGATCAGGACAATGAGATTCTGTCTAGAATTCCGAATGAAGAGGAGATTACGTCTGCAGTTTTTATGATGGACTCTCACAGTTCTCCCGGCCCTGATGGCTTTTCTGGTAAATTCTTTCAAGCGTGCTGGGATATTATTAAGGTGGACGTCTGGAAAGCTGTTACTACCTTCTTCTCTCGTTCCTATCTTCCGAATGGTTTTAACTCCAATACTCTTATTCTCATTCCGAAGAAAGACACGGTGTCTACTGTGGCGGATCTGAGGCCTATTGTGCTCTCAAATTTTATTTTCAAAATTATTTCAAAAGTCTTAGCTGTGAGACTTAATTCGGTGGCGGAGCACGCTGTTTCGAGGAATCAATTTGGCTTCATCAGTGGGAGATCGATTCATGATTGTATCATGCTGGGCTCTGAGGGAATTAATTGCTTAAACCGTTCTTGCGGTGGGCAGAATATGGCGTGTAAAGTGGATATTACCAAGGCTTTTGATACGTTGCGTTGGGATTTTTTAATCAATGTGCTTAAAGTTTGCGGGTATTGCCAGCGCTTCATTGGGTGGATTGAGATCATTCTTCAATCGGCTCGTCTTTCCATTCTGTACAACGGTGAGCTTTGTGGTTACTTTGGGTGCTCGAGAGGGGTCAGGCAAGGTGATCCTCTTTCGCCTATCCTTTTTGGTATTGCTGAGGATGCCCTCAGCGCGCTTTTTCATAACTGTCAGAGTTCTGGTCATTTAGTTCCTATGCAGTTTAGCAGGGGTGTTCCTTTCCCGACACATCTGTTTTACGCGGATGACATTTTAATTTTTTGCAAGGCTACTAAGATGAATGCAAAGACTCTTCGAAAAATTTTGGATTTCTATGGCCACATGTCGGGTCAGATTTTCAGCCCAACAAAATCACACATCTACTTCTCGGAAAAAGTGGTGACGAATACTAAGAGGCAGGTGTCGCGCCATCTGCCCATTGCTACGGGTTCCCTGCCTTTTGTGTATTTGGGGGTTCCGATATTTCGGGGTAAGCCGAAAGCGTCTCATTTACGCGCTATCCATGATCGTATTCTTAATAAGTTTGGTAACTGGAAAGGGATTCAGCTGTCTATGGCGGGTAGATTGTGTTTAATCAATTCGGTGATTAGCAGCTCTCTTACTCATTCTATGCTGGTGTACCGTTGGCCTCGTGATCTTTTGAAAAGCCTTGACTCCAGCTGCAGAAATTTCCTTTGGAATGGGGATATTCGTAAAAAATCAACGTGCTCGGTGAGCTGGGACCGTGTTTGTTCTCTTAAGTCAGAAGGTGGTCTTGGTGTTAGATCGTTCAAAACTATGAATAAGTGTTTTCTTATGAAAATGGCTTGGAAGGTGATTGAGGGGAACATCTTCGGTTATGATATCTTGAAGCAACGTTACTTGACTCCCCACTGTCTGATAAGAAACGTGACTTCGTCTTCTGTTTGGCTTGGGCTTCGCGATCAGATCGGAGAGCTCGTCGCCGACTCTTACAGTTATATTGGCAATGGAATGGAGACGCTCTTTTGGAGGGATGATTGGTTGGGGTATCGGTTAATGGATAAATGCGGGGTGCCATTCTTCATGAGAGATTCTCTTGATCATACTGTAGCGGATTACTTCTTTGATGGGATTTGGCACTTCACTCAGGAATTTATCAACACTTTCCCGCATATTGTGTGTGATATTCTGATGGTTCCGATTGGTGATTCTGATACGAGATTCTGGAAGCCGTCTCTGCAAGGGAAGGTCACGTCTGCATTAGCGTTTGCTCATCATGGGCAGAAGTTTCCGAAGGTCTCCTGGGGTTCTTGGATTTGGGAGACTTTCATCTCGGTTCGACGTTCGCTGGTTTGTTGGCGCCTTCTTCATGATAGAATGCCTACTTATGATCGTCTCATAAAACAGGGGCTGGTTTCGCCCAACTGGTGCCCGATTTGCAGGGGAAATGAGGAGACGGTGGATCACACTTTTTGGAACTGCGTGCAGGTTCGACAAGTGTGGGTGGTTTTTCTGACTTGGTTTAATTTCCCGCAAGCTCTTTATGAATTAGATATCAAAAGTTTTCTGGTAGCTGCGTGGAATAGAACGTCTAGTTCGCAAGTGCAGAAGTTCTGGAAGGCTGGAATTATTACGATTATTTGGGCAGTTTGGACGCAGCGTAACAGCTGTATCTTCGAGAATAAACAATTTTCTTCTAGACAGGTTCTTCACTTGGCTAAAGTGGCCTTCGTCGAGATGGAGCAGAACTTCAAGCATTTGGGACATATGAATAACGATTGGTCGGACTATGTGATTCTTCGCACGATTGGCGTGAAGGGTAGAGCTGCGCCTCCTTTGAATCTTATCTCGGTTAGCTGGTGGCCCCCATCTCCTTCGTGGATGAAGGTAAACACCGACGGTTCTACTTTGGGGGCGCCGGGAGCGATTGGCACTGGAGGTGTCTTCAGAGATAATTGGGGTTGGGTTAGAGGCTGTTTTCACTACAAGCATGGCGCTGGTTACGCGTTTGAGGCTGAGTTAATGGCGGTGATCACTGCCATTAGAATTGCTCATGCTAGGGGTTGGTTTCGTCTCTGGATGGAAGCTGATTCGACTTACGTTGTGAGTCTTCTTCAAGAAAGATCCAAAAAGGTGCCTTGGCGTTTTCTTGCTATTTGGGAGAATACTTTGAAGCTGCTGGAGAACTTTCAGCTACATGCAACGCATATTTTTCGAGAAGGCAATAAAGTGGCGGACATCATGGCGAATCCGGTCCGCACTGAAGGATGGTGGCCTCACGAAATTGAAGAGATTAAGCAGGCGGCACGCTTGGACATGTGCTCTCATTCGCATGTTCGCGTTAAATGATTTTATCCGACATCCTTGTTCGCTCGGAGCTTGGTTCCTTTGGTGGTGTTTTTTGCGGAGTCCTTCTGGGACGAGCAGTTTTCTGGTGCCTTGTGGGCGCAGGGATGGGCTCCGGGGTTGGTTGTGGTGGCTGGCTGGATCGGGCGGGCTTTGGTTAAGCAGTCTGCGTGGTTTGGTACTGCGCAGGGAGGTTGAGGGAGGTTGGAGCTGGCGTTTCGCAGCGGCTGCTGGACGTCGTCTCTCGGCTGGATCGTTTGGTGCACTGCTCGTCGAGTTCGTGGTGTCTGTTCGCTTGGGGGTTTGCTCTCTGTTCTGGTTTGCTCGTTTCCTTTCTTCGGGTTTGGTTGTGCGCACTTTGTTAGTTTCTGGCGACGGATTCTCACCGGCCGAAACTTTCAGTCTTTCGGGTTCCCTCGATGGGATCTTTCGGCGACGGCGTATAACCGGCCGTGCGATCCCTTTTGGTGGACCCTTTCTTTCGTGTTGGGAGCTCTCGGCGACGGCGTCTCACTGGCCGTGCTGCTCTTGGTTTGTGTTTGTGACTACGGCGACGGCGTATAACCGGCCGGGTCACTTGGTTTTTGTTGTTGTTTTGGTTTTATTTTTTGGGCTCTTGGCGACGGCGTCTCACCGGCCTTGTTGCCCTTCTTTCGGTTGTTGGGGGGAGAGCCGGGATTGTTTGGGGACGATGGTTCGGCCGGAGTTCCGGAAACTCTCCCTTCCGCTCTCTCCTCTTTCGGTTTTTTCCTGTAGACGGGTACTCTTTTTCCTTTCTGCGGTTTTTCCCATTGGGTTTTCCGTGGAAAGGTTTTAATGAGGCTCGGCCCTTAGTCTGCTTTTCTTGTGCTTTCAAGGGTTCTTTTAGGTTTTTTCTTTTTCTCTTTCTTAATAAAATCGCAATTTAATAATAGTGGGATTAAGAGTGTACTTTTTTAATTTTTGTGCTTAAAAAAGGTCTCAAAATAGATGGGACGAAAGAAATTTATATGCAAGTAAGAGTTATGAGAATAAAGAAAAAGAATACCCAAAAACGAGTTGGAGATTAAAAATCATGAAAAAGTTCTTATTTTTAAATTTTTTTATTACTTTCTATATTTAAATACAAAAATTTAATATTTTGAAATCAAATTATTTTTCAATACAAAATTCGTACCAAAACAGAGGGGCCCCATATGTCAAAAGGAGTCAACTCAAAACCTTAAACAAGCGGGCTCCACCCGGATCCGGGAAGTGGGGCCCGGCCGCCAGCTAATCCTGAAACGTGCTTCATGAAACTCCAAACAGAGCTTTACCAAAGGCTGAAACGCCCACCCAATTCTCTGCCAGTGTGAATGGGAGCCAAATATGGCCTGGAACCGCTTTGGGATTCTCCTCCCTTTTATATGCAATTTGCCATTTCTTCAAACCCTTTTAATATGCTGCACTAAATGCTCCCTCGCGCTCACGCATTCCCTTTTATTTTTTCTTTTTTTATCTATTCATTATTGTCTAGCCCGCTTTCTCTCCATCTCTTAAAAGGGTATTTCTAGAATCGTGGGTTCTTGTTTTTGGGGGGTTTGAGTTTTTTTTCAGTTTTCTCTCTGTAGGGTTGGAGTTGTAAGAGGTAAAACCCTTTTGTCATGGGATTTTTTTTTCGGCGTGTGTGTGCCGTTTGCTGACATGTATGTGCTGTGTAAAAGATTAGATTGTTTTTCCTCGTGATTGACGCCTAGTTCTTTCTTTTTTATGCATTTTAAAATGAATGTTTTTCCCTCGTGTTGTTTTGGTGCCTGTTCTTGAATTAGAATAACTTGATTTTTTTATGCTAGTAAGGATTGAAGTAGAGTTTGTGTAAGTTTTGTTGGTTAGCCTCGAAGATTATGGTGTTTTCTTTGCGTGATGCTGATGCATGATCTTTTGGTATCAAATCGGATTATTTTCTTCCTCAATTGCTATAACCCTTTACGATTGTTTTAACTGATGGATTATTTCTGGTTTTAGCATATCATTATGCAAGACTTGATTCTTAAGCTAAAGTACATTAAAAAAAAAATTGTATGCTTTTGTGTCTTGTTCTGCATAAATTTTCCTGTTCATTTTATTTGTGCAACAGTAATTTCAACTATGTCAATCATAGATCCAATGAATAACTTGTTCTTACAATAAACAATTTTCATTCTCTTTTGTTGTGTCTAACAATAGGTGAAAAACTCAAATTCTTAGTTTTAGTGCTCATTTATCTGCTTGTTATTTGAAATTTTGTTTCTATTGCTCGTCATATTTCAAGTGAAATATGTCGACTATGCCTATATCCAATATGGCCTTCCTTTGAAATTGGTCAATGATGCATTTTTTATATCAGCTGTAGATAAGTGTATTGCAATGGTCCATTTGTTTGCTTATGCATTTTCTCTTTAATTCTCGTTTCTTTATGGATTCAATGGAGGTTCATTTTTTTTCTGATCCTAATGTTGTTGTGGCGTGTTATGCGGCCTACTAGGCTACTAGTTTTATTTGCATATAGATTCAAAATTCTATGAATTTACTTTGCCTTCTCTTTAACTGCAAAAAAGGCTTCCGGGAAATCCGCTATAAGTTTCATTGAGTTAGACTTTGTTTACATAATCCTACATACGTTTGTCTTATATGTGTGTGTGTGTGTAATGCCGGCACATTCTGTTATGCACTTAATCTCTTTAGTAATTAATTCACTCAATACCCTCGTGTCACATTTTGTATTCCTTTTCCTCGTATTAAACGAATCATAGTTCCTAAAGAATCTGTTGGCTTTTTCGGTAAATGTTTGTGCAGTTATGGAAGAAAAACAACATCCCAGTCCTGCAGACGTGGCAGATGCCTTTGTGAAGCAATTTTATGTGATACTCAATCAATGTCCTGAAAATCTCCATAAGTTTTACCAAGAGGCAAGCCTGCAAGGCTGGGCCGGGGCTGATGGTGTTGTTACGCCTGTGACAACCTTAAGTGTAAGTAGTGTCTTATCACTCGCTGCCAAGCGCAAAGTATGCATCTTCATGATTGTCTTTTGAACTGTGCATTAGAAAAACCGGCACTGGTGATTTTGTTCCTTCAAAATGATTAGCTTTTGTGTTAATGCATCTCTAACTTTCAATTCACTCATCAGATTTTATTAACGTGCTTTGGATGATCTTCGTGTAGGGAATAAGTGAAAAGGTCATGTCTTCTGATTACAAATATTGCTCTGTTGAGGTCAAAACTACAGATGCACAAGAATCTATGGAGGGAGGGATCATTGTTGCTGTAACTGGTTGCTTGACCGGAAAGGATAATCTGAAAAGGAATTTTAGTCAGACATTTTTCTTGGCAAAACAGGAAAAAGGATTCTTCGTCTTGAATGATATTCTTCGGTTTTTTTATGTAAGCGAGTCAACAACTAAGGCTGCTCCGACTCAGAATTCTGGTAGAATCATACCCCCTAGTGTAGCACATTTATATTCTAACTTGATTTGCTGATTTGTTACTAAGATTCATTTATTCTTGTGTATTATGTGTAAATAATATCGACCCTTGCCTTTCCCTATGCAGCTCCACGCGACAGTTGTGATGGCCCTACAACCTTAAACTTCAAAGCAGCAATTCAAAATGGAAAAGTTGAGGAAGCATCAGATCTCTCCATCTCAGTGCACAATCTTGCGAATGGTGCTGCTGGTGCGACGCCCTCCAGTATTCTTTCGGGTGAAAACAAATCTGCTTCACCGGTAAAATGTGCAAAATCACAGTCAGTTGATGCACCTGATACAAATGGAAAAGTGAGCTCAGCTGTCAAACCAGATAAAAATGAGAAAATCCCCTCAGTTGTCACACCTGCTTTAAATGTAGCCCCAAAAATCACCTATGCTTCTGTGGTATGTTAGATGATGTTATTATTATTCCGGTTCCTATTCTATAATGAAACTTATATAGTAAATAATATTCAGAAAACCTTATATAATAAAGAATGTATCTGAATTTTGTGAAAGCTTGCGAAAGAAACTCCTGCAATTTCTCCAAGGGTAGCAGCGGTTGCTGTGAGTGTTAGCAAACAAGCAGTGGCGTTGCCAACAACTAAACCATCTTCCCCTCGTGGTGACATTTCACCGAAGGTATCAGCAACTCTTAGTGGCGGTGTGTCTTCCTCAAGTAAAGTTGCATCTAAGTCTTCAAGAGGCGGCCAAGGCATACCTAGTACTACTAGTGCCTATGCAGAAGGTAAGTTTCTGTACTAGGCCAACTGGTTCCATAGCTACCAAAAACAAAGGTGAGGCACTGAGGCTTTTGATCTTTCTGATGATCATTGCAGCTAAAGGAATATATATTGGCGGATTACCTTACGACATTACTAAACAAGGAATTATTGATGTTGTTAAACAATTTGGGCAAGTTAAAAGATTTTCAGACACTGTTCAGATCAGAAGACACGAGGCGAGCATGAAATTCGGTTCTATTCAAGTATTTCTCGCATCATCATTGTTCCACTCAAAGTTTCCATGACTCGATTCTGCATCTTTTCAGGATGGTTTCTGCTGTGGATTCGTGGAATTTGAATCTGCAGATTCTGCACGTCGTGCAGTGGAGGTAAATACTCATTTTCTGACTTTCTTCAATTTCTAACAACATTTTCCTCCCAAGAACTTCAGCATATCAACAACTTCAATACTGTGTTTCATTTCTTTGCAGGCGCATCATGTGATGTTTGGAGACAAGGAAGCTTATATCATGTACAAGAAACCTTATAATCGAGGTAAAAGGACGAATATCTTTCATGTTTGTCACCACTATATATGCATATATCTAAGCTACACACCATCTCACCACAGTATTTGCAGTAGTTCATTTTGGTCAAAGTTGGTAATAACTTGCATATTACTTTGGTTCATGTATAATACTTAAAACTACTGGTGTAGCATCAAATGATTTCTCTCAGAATTCCAACTTTGCCTACTGCTCACAATAAAGCTATGATATTCCATTTGTGACAGTTTTGAATCATTTTTCCTGTACACAGTACATAGGCACAATATAGCTGTATGCTTGATGCTGGCTTTTTTGCAGGCAACGGTAGAGCGAGGTCGCCAACGAAGCGTGGGCCCCGCAACGGCAACTCCGATGTAACAGATAACGGAGATTGGACTAACTACAGTCAGCGGCCAAGGCAGGCCAGTCGAGATCGCCTTCAGTAATCTGCATTGATCACTGTGCCATTGAATATCATGCTTATAGAGCCACATTCATTGCCTATGATGCAACACATCATTAAACTACATATTTTTAAAAAACTATATTTTTGCAATAAGTTGGCAATTTTTGCTTGCATTTTTCTCTCCCATTTTTGTCGATAGAGACATGAAAAGCCGCAGTGGACCAAATGACTGAAAATTCGGTATTACCGCATTTATCGTACCCAAAAAATATCAAAATTTCAATATACCGTAAATTTCAGTAGAAAAAACTTTGGGATGACAATATATCACCTCTATATATTTATACCGCAATATATATTGAAAAAACTATCATACCAACTAGTACGTGCCCACTCGTGCGATGCACGACCATCATTGAAATTAAACTATAATTTAAACAAATATTAAACATAGTATATATATATATATATATATATATATAGGGGAGGGCTATTCAGAAAACAGTCTTTAGTCTATAAAATAAGACCGAATCCAGACCTTAGATGATCATTTTTAAACGGCTACGATTAAAAGTCAACTCAGTATTTAGTTCATGTATTCCTACGTTAAATGCAGACATAAATATGTTTCCAGGGTAAAGATGGCAATGGATTTCGACCTTCCATATTTCCAACTGATATGGTCCGATTCTGCAGGGATTAATTATGGAATTAATAGGTGAATTGGATATGATATTAGAATCAATTCAATATGAAGAATTGGATGCGGTTGACGATTATCCATTAATGATTCTATTCAAAACACACCTAACCCTTTTGAACCTACATAATTTAGCGGTGATATTCCATCAAAAAACATGTAAAATTTACATATAACTCATACATTATATTCCATAAATAATAATTAAATTAAATTGAAGTTCACATATAATTTATACATTGTTAATGTAAAATTACAACTGATGTATTAATTATTTTTATCAACCAAGATCTGTGAGGTTTGTATGAACTATTGTGTTTTGTGGCTCCGAATATTTGAAAAACAAATTTTTGTATGATATCGTTCATGTGTAGGTTTAAAAAAATTCGTATGATATGGTGTTGCATGAATTATATTTGATTTTGTACGAATTATTTTTTATTTACGTACGAATTATTTTTTATTTATGTATGAATTATTTATTTTTGTACGAATTATTTTTTATTTACGTACAAATTTTTTTATTTATGTATTCGTTTACCTATTTCACATAATTCATTTGCCTAGTGAATAATTATATTGTTTATATCACTATGTTATTTACTTGGCATTAATTCATAATTATATATTATTTATACGTGAAATGAGGATGAATTATAAGTGAAACTCATGGTAGTTCATTCCAAAAAACGAAAATAATAAAAGCATGAATTATAAGTAAAATCAGGATAAATTATACGTTTCAGTTGCATATATCGACATAATCTGTACTATATTAAAAAGAGAATTTTTAATTTCAAATTGATTTCAAATCAATTTCAAAATTGAGTGGTAATTTTGTAGTTAGAATAAATTTGAAGGTATATTTATAAGCTATACATCTTTTCTTTTTCTTTTTCTTTAACTTCTTATTTTTCTATTTTATTTCTTTTTTAAAATTATGAAATTCGAAAAATTATAAAATATTTGATATGCATATCAAATTAAAGATCATGACAAGAGCTTTAATTTGATATATGTTATGTAAATATTGGATTTAAAATATAAAAATTATATTTATTTAAAGATTAAAACTTAAGAAAATTCTCTCTCCTCTCTCTCTTTTTTCTAATAAATCTATTTTTTTCAATTATCTTTTAACTTATATTAATTTTTTTGACAATATCATTTTTTATTAATACGAATTCTTCTTTGATATTAAATTAAAATATATTTATCTTAAGTTATAGTATGTTTAATTATATTTAGAATTTTTATATAATAATCAAATGATGATCAATTTTACATATAATAAAATATAAAAATATTTTTTGTGCGTTGCACGAGTGCAAATGCTAGTTCATACTAATACAATAGTATATGAAATACACACTGCAATTAGATTATATCATGTATTACGAAGCATAAAATCATTAACTATAATATACATGAAAATTCATTGAAAATTAAATAATTGATGAAAATTAAATAATTCATAAATAAATCATTGTGAATTCATATTATAATATACCAAGTAATTGAGAAAGGATTTTGACCTCCCATATCTACAAATACATGGTCCAATTTTCACGGTATAATTATTATTGAAGATTTGAAATGCATGTCAATATTCTCGGTATGAAGTGGAAGTTGTTTTTGTATGAATTGTGAATTGTCAATATTATGGCTTTATGGGTATGAATTGTTACTGGTATTTATTTATGTTATATATGTGATGTATGAATTGTCAACATTTTCCGTGTGAATTGCTACTTAATGTAGTGAATTTTTTTACTATATGTGTATGAATTACTCCTTGTTTTGTAAACATGAATGCATATGTATTTTGTGGATATTGTTCAAGGACTAATGCCTTATCAGTTCCTTATAAAATGAAACTCTCATACTTCCTGATCTCATCCTGATGACAATCCCTCTTTATCCAGACTCTGATTTATTTCTAGTCTCTTGCTTTGCTCTTTTCTATTTATCCTGTTCTGTTTAGTTCTGTTTATTTCAATCGTTTCCTTTGATTTTGCAAGATGATATGATATTTTGTCTAGGGGGAAATTTATTCACCCTTTGTAGAATCTTGCAGTTCAGTAGTCGCTTGCATTACATTTGTTTGTAAGGTTTTGGCATCATTAAAAAGGGGAAAATTGTTGGGACGCAAAAAGATATATCCAACCTCCTGGTTTTAATGAGACCAAAACTATTAGAAAATTCTTCTAGACTGTTAGTTTCTTAATGAACTTAAGTGTTTTAGTCCTCACTAGTTTAGACTGAAGCGGCAAAGACTGAAGAGTTATGTCTAAAGACCACAGACTGAAGAATGAAGGATGTTGACTAAAGCAGAAGTTTGAGGACACATGATCAGGAGAACCGACTGAAGGAATGGCACTGAAGATTACCTGTCTATACTCGGTCTGATACTTTAGAATGCATCAGTCCATTCCTCAAGAAGCTAAAATAGTCAACCATTGTACTTGGTGCAATTAATGCTAAGGACAAAAGCATTGAATCCCGAATAGATCGTCCTT
The DNA here is from genome assembly GCF_028751815.1 of Salvia miltiorrhiza. Lineage (NCBI taxonomy): Eukaryota > Viridiplantae > Streptophyta > Magnoliopsida > Lamiales > Lamiaceae > Salvia > Salvia miltiorrhiza. The sequence continues at coordinate 29,159,149 of NC_080393.1, read as the reverse complement.
CCTGACACAAAGACTCTCCTGCTGTGTCACATCGGCATGCAACACCATCTCCAAGAAAGAAGACTTTATTTATTTCAGAATCAAGGAGATCAGAAGATTGAAGACGTGAACCCAAATTCAATGTTATCTCACAACGGAAAAATCCTAAAGACAATCTCCACCAACGGATCTATTCAAGTCTTTGCCTATAAATAGGTTCAACGTCCAAGTTCAATCTTCACCGATTCAAAGCACAACTTGCTGAACCTCTGCTAAATTTGCGAGTCAGCCTAATCATAATTATCCGTAGCTTGAATCGAAAAAGAGAATACATAAAGCCAAAAATCAATTATCTTATTACATATATTCTCTTAGAATCTCTAGGCATTTCGTTGTAAATCCTAAGCCTAGATATCGATTACATAGAGCCTGTTCTCTGTAATCTAGTTGGTAGTTCAAACCCTTTTCAACCGAACGAAAAGAGTGCTTGAGAGTTAGAGTCGTAGACAGTTGTCTAGACTCGAAGAGTTCTTAGCCCCCGCAAGCAAGACGAGTAAAGTCTTAACAAATCTGTAAAATTGAGAAAAGAGACGAGAAGTCCAACCCAGTGTGTTGGCACTGAAACGGTTGTTTCAGTCGTAAGGTTTGTTGTGCACCCATAAGCACAAGCCTAGTGGTTCTCAATCTAACCAGCTGACCGTGGACGTAGGATGTTGATCCGAACTACGTAAAATTCTCTGTGTTATTTATCGCTTTCAATTGTTATCTTTATTTTTATATGCTCAACTATTATTTCAACTGAAACTAGTATAAGTAAAGAGAGAATTCTGTAAACTAACAACCCAACCTTCAAAAAGGCTATTTTGCAAAAGATCGTTTTTCCGCTGCGTGTGTTATTGATTAAACTGACAAATCTTTGATTTGTCTGTGAAATTCATAACACCTATCTGCTTTTTCTTACACTGGACTGAAGCTCAAATTGGATCAATTGTGTGTTGATCTGTTTCTTGTACTGAAACTTCTTTAAAGCCAGTCTAGTGCTCACTCTCAAACTTGAAACGCCTTGACTGGAATTTTGTGTTGTCTGTCCTTAGTATCAGTCAAGAGTACTTTCAGTCTATGTAAGTGAGTTTTTCAAAAGAAACTTTAAATGTTTTAAAAATGAAAATTAGCGTATTCCTCCCCCTTCCATACACCAGTTTCGTAACCCTCATGGACCCAACAGTTGGTCTCCACTGAAGAGACCTCACCATCCGGTCTGTGAAACCTGCGGTTGCACCCGTCCTGCTCCATCAAGTTATTATAGGTAAATGACACTTTTATTAATAATAAATGAAATCATGCACATAAAATATGATATAAAATATTTTTTTTTCCTAATAATAATTGATATATTTCGTAAATGTAAATGATACTTTCGCAAATAATATTTTTTTATAAAAGCAAATGATAGTTTATATAATTTGCCTTTACCTATTTAGTTAATATTTATTATTTTATTAAAATATAATTATAATTTTTATTTAGTACTCCCTCCGTCCCAATATTGTTGGCCACATTCTTTTCGGCACGGAGATTAAGAAATTGAGTATTATGTTTTAAGTATGTTTTAATTAAGTGTAGTCCATTAAAAATAAAGAATTAATTAATTGTGGTCCATATTTTTCTTCTCAGTCCTTCTGTTCCATTTTTCAAGCCGACGCCGGCGCTGCCGGCTCCGGCGACGACTGTCTACATGCAAATCAAGAATTTGGCTGTCAAACCAAAAAACCAATTCAAACCATTTTCTTTTCCAAAAAATCAATCCAGTTTTCACCAACAAATCAAACCAAATTCTTGAGAAAACATTCAAACCAAATTCGTCAATTAAACTAAAAAATCAATTCAAAACCAGAGAAATTGAGCAGAGCAGAGAGGGAGACGACGACGGCGGCAGCCCCTTAATTCTTCAACCTATTCGCGCGGTGAGGGGGAAAAATCTCAGATCTCCGAACCCAGACACCCAACTGGGCCGCCAACAATCGGAGCCCTAGCCCCCAAAATTCGCGGTGAAGGGCCGCCCCCAAATCGCGCCACCTCTCTAGTTGGAGATAGAGGGAGATGCGAGAAGGCAACGGTGGTCGCAGCGCAGACAGAGGGACGACGGCCATGGGGTCGCGCCACCTCAGATCTGGGCGAACCACCCCTAAATTGCACGAATCGGAACCCTAAGGCAAGCGGTTGCTGCCTTGCTCACCGGAGACGACGACAGATTCAAACGGGGAAGTCGGCGGTCAGACGAGAGAGAGGAGAGAAGCGTCCGACGAAGAGAGAGCGGGAGAGAGAAGAGGGGACGAGTGCGCACACAACGAGAGAGAGAGAGAGAGAGAGAGAGCAGAGGCGAGAGAGGTCGGGGACGGGGCGGCGGCCGGCGGCGGTGTCGGCCGGTGGAGAAGAAGAGAGAAGGGAGAGATTTGAGGTTGTGCGTGTGTTGTGTGTGTTTTATGTGTGTGTTTGTATTTATTAAAGAGTGTTTAGGTTTAAGTAGAAAATTAAATTAAATTAATTAATTGAGGTTAATTAAGTCTAATTTTTTCCTTATTTAGAAAGTGGCCAACAATAATGGGACAGACCAAAAAGAAAATGTGGCCAACAATATTGGGACGGAGGGAGTAGTAGTTTGTAATGTATTTTATACATAATAATAATAATAATAATAATAATAATAATAATAATAATAATAATAATAACAATAATAATAATAATAATAATAATAGTTACAATTTAATTATTATATCTATTCGTAAATTTTGGAGAATTTAATTAAGGACTACAAATTTAAAATCATAAGGAATATGTTAATATTTATTTTTCACAAAATCATTTTTTCTAAGATTAACATTTTTAATTACTCCCTCAATCCCACTAAAAGTGACCTGTATTCCATTTTGGGCCGTTCCACTATAAGTGGCATGTTTCTATAAATAGAAAAAGTTAACCCTTAAAAAAGTGCAGGTCCCATCATTTTTAACCAATTTACACCTTCTCCTTAATTCTCGTGGCGAAAAGTTTTGATTCACTTATAATGGGACGGATAAAATAATAGTATTATTTTCTTCCACACAAACGGATTTCGATATTGTCATGAAAAATAATAAAATTGAAGATAGTGTTGCTGCAAGTTTTTTTGCTTATTTTGCAACCTATTTTACTTAATTTATGTCAAAAAGTACAAAATCAATTTATTGTTAGAAAAAACCCTATTTATGTTGTCTGAGAGAACACGTAAAACAATCATATTAAATATATAGACTTGTTTAAGATTTCACTATAAAAATCTCATAAAACTTTGGATCCAAAAAAAAAAAAAGAATATTTATATCTAATGATCTGTCACCGTTAGACGAAGGGGTTTAATTACATCCAAATTGAAACATGGAGGAGCTGATTGATTGAATCTTAAGTATAGAGTGTCATACGCTATAGGGGCTAAATTGTTGCTTTTCCATTTTTTACAAATGAAAGAATTAATTATATTTTGCATCCTCAACTTTGATTGTTTTTTTTTTGAGGAAAAACGAGAGGATATATTATTGAGCACAAGAGCATGGTAAATGAAGATGACCCTCCACAAACGACGGGGGTTCACTCCAAACATGATGTGTGGAAATATCTCTCGCAGTCTTAGCTAGACAATGAGCTATGACATTACGGTCCCGACTAACATAACGAACACTAACACCCAGAAGCAACAACAACAGCTCCCGACAACAACCGGCAATAGCACCTCTCTCAAAAATATTCCGTTCGCCTAAACGTATCACAGTGCACGCACGTTGGCTATCGCTCTCAACCCAACCATGACCGAAGCCCAACTCTTTTAACCAAGAGAGAGCTTCCTTGATTCCCATCAACTCCCCTTCCTCCACACTACGATTTCCCGGCACCTTCATAGACTTCCCGATAATGAAATCTCCAGCGTGATTACAGATAACCATACCAATCCCCATGGCATTCTGGGAAGCAAAAAACGCAGCATCAACTCCACAGAGAACCGCATGCGAAGGGAGAGGATGCCAGCCCAAGCAAGGGGGAGCAGTAGAGATGTCAAAATCGACCCGGCCCGATGGGCCGGCCCGGCTCGCCCGGGTTAGGAGGCGGGCTGGGCTTGAAAAAATAGAGCCCAAAAAAAATCGGGCCTAAAAGCCCGGGGTTTTTGGCCCGTCGGGCTTATCGAGTTTCGGGCTTTTTTGGCCCGCCCATTTATATATATATATATATATATATATATATATATATATATATATATATATATATATATATATATATCTATATATATATATATATATATTAATTATATTTATATACATTAAGGAAACTTTAAAAGACTAAATTATCTCAAGCTGGATTACAAAAACAAAATTTAATTCATGTTTATTTATATTTAACAAAGATATGATTTATGATTTTTATTTTTTTATGAGAACTATCTTGTCGATTAATAATGCACTAATTAAATACATCATTTGTTATGAATTTTTAATTGCTCCGTTTATGTTGAGCAGCAATGCAGCATATGGTGTATTCTAGCTCAAATTTGAGATGTTTGTGCCGAAATTAAGATATAAGAGCCCAAGTTTATTAATTTAAATTTGAGTTAATTTTTTAATTTAAATTATTTTTTATTATTTTTGTAAAAAAAATAATATTAAAAAAATTATGGGCCGGTTTAGCCCGACCGCCCAATGGCTCGAGAGAGACTGGGCTGGGCCTAGAATTTTGTAGCCCGATCTAATTTCGGGCTGACCCGACCCGGCCCGAAAAAATTGAAAGCCCAGTGGGTTCGGGCCAGGCTGGCCCGACCCGTACCATTTGACATCTCTAGGGAGCAGATCGCGAGGGCAGAGCCTGCTGTTCCCGAACCAACCTTGCAGTTTGCCACTCCTTTCGACAGTCAAGAGCCACACGAATCGACTGAACAGGAACAGGGAAGATATCCTGCCAGACCGCCGTATTACGATCACGCCAAACCTGCCACAGCACCATGCAGATACTTGCCTTCACCTCCATGTTTGGAACATCCAAAATCATAAAGAGAGCTTGCTTGAAAGATTCACACTCGTCGATAATTGTCCCAACAACAGTATGGAGATTACTCGCTCGCCAGCAATCCTTAGCGAAAGGACAAAAGAAAAAGCTGTGCCAGAGGTTTTCGAAACCCCCCCGACAGATCGCACATTCGCCGCCAACCTGCATCCCGCGGGAAAGAAGCTTCTCCTTTGTAGGAAGATTGTTTTTCACATCACGCCAAAGGAAATGCCGAACCTTAGGAGGAACATTGAGCTTCCACAGCTTATTCCAATGACCTGCCTCGCCATACGTTTCATCTAAGGTCATAGAGCTCGCCAAATTATAGGCAGATTTCACCGAGTACCTCCCATTGTCAGAAAAATGCCATATAAGTTTATCTGAAAGTCCATTAGGAATAAGGGGAATACTAACAATATTCCTAATATCATCAGCATTAAAGAGTGCATGGAGGAGATCGAGATTCCAGCTGCTATTTCCGGGAAGAATCAGATCGCTCACTAAGAGATCTTGCATAAAGGGAGAACTAGACGAAGAGATTCGAAAAGTATCATCTTTTCGGAGCCAAGGATCATGATAGACACGAATATTACTACCATCACCAATCCTCCATGCTCCGCGCAGAGGGTTACTATTTAATCGTAAGCCGCGAAAGTTGGTTGCACCCCCCGGGTCCTCCATGCTCCGCGCAGAGGGTTACTATTTAATCGTAAGCCGCGAAAGTTGGTTGCACCCCCCGGGTCCTCCATGCTCCGCGCAGAGGGTTACTATTTAATCGTAAGCCGTGAAAGTTGGTTGCACCCCCCGGGTCCTCCATGCTCCGCGCAGAGGGTTACTATTTAATCGTAAGCCGCGAAAGTTGGTTGCACCCCCCGGGTCCTCCATGCTCCGCGCAGAGGGTTACTATTTAATCGTAAGCCGCGAAAGTTGGTTGCACCCCCCGGGTCCTCCATGCTCCGCGCAGAGGGTTACTATTTAATCGTAAGCCGCGAAAGTTGGTTGCACCCCCCGGGTCCTCCATGCTCCGCGCAGAGGGTTACTATTTAATCGTAAGCCGCGAAAGTTGGTTGCACCCCCCGGGTCCTCCATGCTCCGCGCAGAGGGTTACTATTTAATCGTAAGCCGCGAAAGTTGGTTGCGCCCCCCCGGGTCTTCCATGCTCCGCGCAGAGTGTTCAAGCTTGGATGGGAAGCAGCAAATGAGTGCTTGGATGGGAAGCAGCAAAGGAATGCATTGGATGGGAAGCAACAAAGGAAGGCTTGAACGGGAAGCAGCATCAAAATCCTCGCCAGAGGAGTCAGCCAAAATCCTCGCCAGAGGAGTCATCAAAATCCTCGCCAGAGGAGTCAACCAAAATCCTTGCCAGAGGAGTCATCCAAATCCTTGCCAGAGGAATCATCAAAATCCTTGCCAGAGGAGTCATCAATATCCTCGCCAGAGGAGTTAGCCAAAATCCTCGCCAGAGGAGTCAGCCAAAATCCTCGTCAGAGGAGTCAGTCAAAATCGGCAGAGAGGTCATTAAGATTTCAACAAAGACAGAAATCAACATCAACGCCAAAAATATACATCACAGTTGGAGATCCGAGAATGCAAATTTAACATCAACAGGTAACAAAAATAACACGAAGTACGAAGGAAAGAAAGAAGCACAAGCAGGGAAGAAACTTCATTTAAACATACGCAGGAGGCAGAGTTGTACACCAAAAATCAAAAGTAAGTATTGAGTTTTTTACAAACTAAGGGGTTACAAAAATTTTTGACAAGTCAGAAGGAGGAGATTGGGGACATCAAGAGGGAGGAGCAGATGAATCTTCAGCAGGGGCAGAGGAGACTGGAGCAGAGGTGACAATTGCAGGGACCTGGCTAGCAGAGGCTCCCTCTGTAAATACCGGCAGCATGCCAGTTTCCTTCATCTTCGGGAGACGGGACTCCATGTCCAGCAGCTTCACAGCTTCTTGTACATATGTGTTTTCGTCTCTGTACAGGGTAAAAAGCTGATCCACCGCAGAGGAAGAGGAAGCGGATCCCCCCAGATCAGAGGGCAGGGGAGGTTCCATGCTATATTGAGAAAATTTTCGGGTGCTGTTGTTAGTAGGATCCCGTAGCCGGTTCACGAAGCCCACCAGGGAAGCAGAGAAGGCAGGCATATACATGGGATCAGAGGGCAACGAGGCAGACCCAACCCCAAAGGCAAAATAAGGAAGGGCCTCCTCCAGCACTGGATACCACCACACCGGCTTCCCCGGGGAATTCTCAGGGATCCTCATCAGCTTGTTTATGTCCTCATCCTTGAGGTTCTCCATCAAGGCTCGCAGATCCAGGGTAGCAAGCTGCTCCGGAGACGCCGCCGCCATCTCTAACGCCTTCGTGGCGGATTGCTTTATCACGTAAGCAAAGAGGGGCCCGAAGTCTTCCAGATACTCGGGAGTCCGCTTGAAGGCCTCCAAGGTGCCCTCCAACATCACCTCCAAGAAGTGTTGGCCTTGAGGGGACAAGAAGTACTCCAGACGCTGGTCTCGTGCCCCCAGTACATAAGCACGGTTCTGAGCCTCCACAAATGTTTTCCTCCAGACACGTCTGGCCTCCCTGTAGTCTTTTTCGTACCCCGCCTTGAATCTGATAAGGCTCTCATGACTCTCCCTCGTCACCCTTGTCAGTTCGGAGGCCAGGGACGACTTCTCCACCTCTACTTGGGCCAGCTTGGCCTTCAACTCAGCAATTTCCGCCTCTGCTCCGCTCAGACGTTCCACTACCCCGGCGACGTCGTCATCACGCTTGGCTACCGCAGCCTGCTCTTTCTCTCTCTCTTTCTCCAGCACATCATAATCGTGGATGCGCTGGATAGCTCCCCAGAGCTGAGATTCCACCTGCAAGGAAATAGAATGGATCATATCAGAACAAAGAAGTTATCTTCACCAAAGGAATGATTTTCTTCAGAAAAATGGGTTCCACCAGAATAGTCAAAAGGTTAATAACTTAAATTTTTAGATAAGAATACAAGCTGCAAAGTACCTGAAGAGCCAACTTGCCAAGCTGACTTGCCAGAGCCCCTCGGGTCAAGTTCTCTACTCTCTCCTTGTCCTTCGAGTGGACACGAGATGATAAGGCATCAATAAACCCCTGCCCCGATAAACTCGAAATAGGGCCAGGAATGTTATCCTCTGACTCATCAACAGGGGGGACCACAACCTTGCCCTTGCCTTTTCCCCCAGCAGAAGGGAGGACTTTCGAACCACCAGCAGACTTCGTTGCTGGATCCGCGGACTTGCTGGCCTTCTTCAGGCTTTCTTGCCTCTCCTTCTCACCCACGGAGATCAGAGAGCCCCTCTTCCGCTTCTTCGAGAGCTCGGGAGTGGCGATGTCCGAGGCTGAGTTGGGAGAAGGGACTTCATCAGTAATGTCCACAATCTGGACATTCTCTTCACCAGCACCGGATGCATCACCAGTACTGGGGCATCTGCGCCTGTGAACGAGGCGACCAGCATCAACCTCCTCTGCATCAAATGTACGTGAGGCTTCCACGTTTCTCTCTGGGACCTCTGCCACAGGGAGAGTGATGACCATCCCGGACCCAGTGGGTTGTTCTAAGGGGCCCGTTCGGGAAGCAGAGCCTCCCGAGCCATGTTCCCCGTTGCGAGCAGGAGAAGCAACGTCATCCAAATTGACCCCGCACTGTTTCCTCCAAGACATGTCTACAAATAAAAATTCTACACCGTTAGAATCAGGGTAACAAAAGTTAATATATTTCCTAACTCATATTTTTTACCTATTGATTTCTTTGGATATAGGGGAAATAAGCCATTGTATGCCAAAGCCGAATTGTGCTCAGCGAGATATCTACATGATAGGGGCTCAGCCTTATTCATGGCATTAAGTTGGGCTATGACACCCAGGTCAAAAGTGGAGGGAGCAGCCTGAGAGGCTGGTTTATAGGTGGTCCGATGACTATGCCACTCCAGCTCCAAAGCGCCGTAATCGCGCCAGGAACCAACAAGGGTGCGCACGTAACAGTAATTAAACAAAAAATCCTTGTCAAAAGAATTTAAGGAGGAAAGGAAGGAGGTGGGATATTTCTGAAGACCGGCAAAGCTATACAAGGGACTGCCCTGCATACGGAGAGATTGGGTCTGACAGAATAGTTTGGCGGTGTCCCCAACACCATGGGCTCGGCATAAGATGTGGAAGGCATATAGCCTCCGGATGGCAGAAGGGGCAACTTGATAAAAGGGGATGCGAAAATGGTTGCAGATGTCAACCAGGAGAGGAGGAGGAAGAAGCCTTAAGCCAGCGTCTATCTGGGCTTGCCAGATGGCTATTGTTTTGTGGTCACGAAGTTGTTCTGGGGGTTTCGAGGCTTTAGAGAAGGCCTCGAATCTTAGGCCTTCAGGGCAACAACACTTGCGCCTCATCTTTTCCATCGCCGCGAAGCTAAGGCGAGATTCGGGAACAGGTTTAGGGGGCTGGGGCGCCTTTTTAGTCCTCTTCTTAGGCCCAGAAGGACTCGAAGTGGCCTAAGAATCATGCGAGACGGAGGGAGAAGGAAGGCTTTCGAGACCTTGAGGCTGGGGGGAGGAAGATGAAGAATCTCGGGGAGAGGGCGACTGCGAAGGTTGGGGAACGGAAGTAGAAGCCATTATCAAAAATTTCAATCCTAGGGTTTCTAGCACGCTCAATCAGAGCACCAACAATTACACCACTACACTACAACTAATCACAAATATTGGGAGAGGAAGGTACGCGAATTACCTAGGTCAAAGAAAGATTGACTGTAAATACCGAAACGAAAGGGTCGCTGGAAGTACGCCGGAACAAGAGGGAGGATCGCCGGAAATTGCAGATGAAGGAGTTCGGGAAAAATTGGAGAAGAGGAATAGTGGAGAGTAAAAGTTCAAAACTGAATATGTAACGTACGCGGGCAACCATCATTATACGGGATGAATGACACGTGGCCCTAAAAAGCAATCGACAGTCGAGGATTTCTACGGGGAGGCGAAAAGACGCGAAGGCTGAAAAAGTAACCTCGGGATACGGAAAAAGCACTGTAGAAGGGACGGGCATTTAATGCTGGTGACGTCATCCACGCGGGCGAATCCTCTGACTAGTTGTACCGTTCCAGAGCGAACTAGTCAGACCAGAGGGGGGAGTAGCAAAAATGCCAGAGAACAATTTACAGGGCTTACTTTTACCTTCTTACAATATTAGAATTTTCATGTCTTCATGATTTGCAGGGACCAAGGAAAACAGCACAGCGCTATCTTTAACAATACCTCGCTGGTTGAACACGAAGAATACCCGGTTCAACCAGACTAGAGGGGGGAGTGGTTGATGAGGAGTGATATATGCAGAGTAGGGAAATGATGTAAATCAGAGGAACCGGCTCCACCAGCGGAATGAATATGGCAGAGAAGTCACCTTCGACAGAGAAGTCACTTTCTCCAGAGAAGTCGCCCTCGCCAGAGAAGTCACCTTGGCCAGAGAAGCAGCCTTCGCCAGAGGAACGGTCTTCATCAGCGGAGTCACTGGAAAGTGCGGGGAAGTCTTCCGCGTGAAGGCAAAGTTACAATTCTACCCTCAAACATGCAAGGCGCATGCGTCACAGAGGAATTTACTGTTTTACCCTTCCTTTGTAATCTATAAATAGGACATACGTGTTCTCTTGTACAGTACGTTATTTCTCACTTTCGAATACAGCAGCAAATTCTCTCTTGCGTTCTAGCATTCCAACTGTTTTCTTCGTCTTCTTCAGCTAATCAAACTAGGTATAACTTATGATTATCATTTTAGCTTAGGTGTTGGTCCTTGATTCACCACCTGGGCAGAAAGAATACTACGCCAAGTGAAGCTTGGGCTATGGCCAATCTTAGCATTAAGGAAATCAGTGGGAGGAAAATACTTGGCTTTTAAGACCCGACACACCAAAGAATCGGTATCCTCAACGAGTCGCCAGCCCATTTTACCAAGCATCACCACATTAAGGAGTTGGAGACTCCTAAAACCAAGACCACCAAGGTTCTTATCCACGCAGAGCTTTTTCCATTTAGTCCACTTAATGCCTTTACTCGCCCCACCTTTATTTCCCCACCAAAAATTATTCAACATTTGCTCCATTTCATCCGTAAGAGTAGTCGGAAGAGCAAAAATAGTCATACAATAAGACGGGATTGCTTGGGCAACCCCCTTGATAAGGATTTCTTTCCCGGCCCTAGAGAGTTTTTTTCCATTCCAACCATTAATCCTGTTCCACAGCCTGTCACGAAGATAGGCAAAAATCTCACGTTTCTTGCGACCTACAAGAGAAGGCAGCCCCAAATAACGACCCGTGTTGAGGGCAGCAGTCACGCCCAGAATGGAGGAAATTTCCTCACGAATATGACCAGTGACATTACTACTAAAGAAAATTCCTGACTTCTGATAATTGATGGCTTGACCCGAGGCCACTTCATACACCTCAAGAACTCGCTTGAGGGTCACACATTCAGCAGGAGTCGCACGACTGAAAAAGACACAATCGTCGGCGAACATCAGATGGGATATAGCTGGGCCACCACGGCTGATTTGAATCCCATGTAGATTTTCCCCGAGCCGTCTCATGTCGCACCATAGCCGAAAGGCCTTCAGCACATAGGATAAAAAGATAAGGTGATAGTGGATCCCCTTGTCGAAGGCCTCTACTAGGAACAATCGGACCGATGGCCTCACCGTTGATGAGAACGTCATAAGTAACAGTCTGCACACATAAATTCATCCAGGCACGCCACTTATCACAAAAACCAAGTCGGCGAAGAACGGCATCAAGGTATTTCCAATCAACTCTATCGTAAGCTTTGCTTATGTCGATCTTAAGAGCGAAAGAGCCAAACTTTCCTTTTGTTTTCTTCTTCATGGAGCGGATTGCCTCAAAAGCGATCAAAATATTATCTTGGATGAGCCTACCTTCAACGAAAGCCGACTGAGCCCGATCCACCAGATGGGGCAAAGCATTCTTAAGCCGATTGCAAAGGACCTTCGAAATCACCTTATACATCACATTACATAAGGCGATGGGCCTGAGATCTTTCATCGTAGTCGGGCAGTCCACCTTCGGGATGAAGGAGATAAGAGTGTAATTGAAATATGCAGGGAAAGACTCCAGCTCGAGCCACTGAGTACAACTATGAAAGACATCTTCACCCACAACGTTTCAAAACTTTTGAAAGAACTTCGGATTGAAGCCATCGGGGCCGGGCGACTTATCCGGATGCATTTGGGTGATCGCCAACTTGAATTCCTCCATTCTAAATGGCTGAATATGAGCCACATTCATGCCTTTGTCGATACACGGGTCGAGCCGATCCAGCACCTAATGATAGTTATTTGTGGCCGGGGGTTCATCAAATAAAGTCTCAAAGTAACTTCTGGCAATATTCTGAATATCCTGAGCATTAGAAGTTCAGACCCCGTCACCACCCTGGAGACGAGTAATAGTATTGGCTTTTTTCCTAGCAGAAGCCATGGCATGGAAAATTTTGGTGTTTTTATCTCCATCCTTCAACCAGAATTGTTTAGCCCGCTGTCGCCAGTGGTCTTCCTCTTTCAGAAGAAAAAGCCCATAATCCCGTCTAGCCTGCTGCATGCGCTCAATAGAAAAGCTATCGGACTTTCCTTGAAGAGAGGATATGAGCCGTTGCAAGGTATTCTTACAGTTCCGATCATACTGTCGAATATGGGAAGCCCAAACCGAGATAGACTCCGAGACTACCGTGAGGCAATCGAGAATATGAATACCACTAAGATTGGTCCAACAGTCACGGATAACGTTAGGAAGACCCGGCTCCATACACCACTTATTCTCAAACCTGAATCTCCGAGAGGGCCGAAGAGAGGCCGTCCCTTGACAATTTAATAAAAGTGGAGTATGATCTGAAATCGGTGCAATGAGAGAAGATAAAATAACATCTGGAAAAAGACAGTTCCATGAGTTAGTAGCCATACCTCGATCAAGTCTCTTCTCCACTGTATTAATAGTTCCCAAACCCCGGGACCAAGTGAATTGGTGACCACACAAACAAATATCAGATAAACCACAATCTAACACTGCAGAACGGAAACCCGAGAAGAGCCAATTAGGGTGATCAATCCTTCCTCGCTTTTCTCCTGGATCTAACAAGTCATTAAAATCGCCAATGATGGTCCAAGGAAGGAGTTAACACTCGCCAGTTGTCGAAGTAGATTCCAGGAATCCCGATGACGCCCTCTATCCGGGAAACCATAAAAACCAGTAAGCGGCCAGTCACCACTGGCATCGGTAATATGCAGATCAATGTGATTGCGAGAAAAGCCAAGAAGTTTACATTGGGAGGAAGACTTCCAAAGCATACAGAGACCACCGCTCCTCCCCACACACTCAACAGTAAAGAAACCCTCGAAAAGAAGACGGGCGCGTATTTCTTCCATACACGCCTTGGTAGAAATCGTTTCACACAAGAACACGTACTTTGGCCGATGAACTCGAATGAGTTCATGCAAAGCAGAAATCGCAAGAGGCTGGCCCAACCCCCTGCAATTCCAGCTCAAGACATTCATTGGATTCGACCGACCTCGGCTCCGGGGCCCGCCGTTAGTAGGTTTTGTGCGTCTGTACCATCCTCAGAAAAGTCTGCGGGAAAAGTTCCAAACGTTGAAGTTGTCACAGCCCACTATCCCAATGACGGGTTAACCGGGGTTATGACTTGGGATGAACAATAAGAAACGGAAATTAAAGGGGATTTACTAAGTAACCAACATTAATAACAAACTAGTGGTATATATATATATAACCACTTGGGTAATTCACAAACGAGTCTGCCATAACGACTAGACCCCAACTGAAAGTTAATTAAAATGAAGTAGTAATAAGTTCAAGTAGAAATGATAAATAAGTCAGAGTGTTTGCAGCGGAAAAACGTGTGAGTTATGCATATGGAGATGCATACTCAAGGTTTCATTACATAAACATCAAAAGGGAAATCCGCTCAACACCGATCCATTCCATCGCCTGCTCAACCTGCACATTTAGAAATACATGCAGGGCTGAGTATAAAAATACTCAGTGACATAAGCCGAAAATACAACATGCATACATATATAAATTGAACTGCCAACAGTAACACACAGGGGTTTTCTTGAATGACCTGCGCTTACTAAAACATTTCATTCATTTTCATAAAGGTGGATGCGCATCCCATTTTCAGTCTATATGATCCATATCTGTCCTTTCTGTCACGCGCCGGGAAGGAGGCCTCCTTACCACGGACGCCAAGACCGGTCGCAAGCGACTCGCGGTCTCCATGAGTGTACACGTTAACCCTAGCTAGCGACCTTTGTCTAGCATAGGATCCCAATTGGATTTCCTTTAAAGTTGGCGAACCAACACAGATAGGATACATATAAAAACATAAACATTTTTGGCAGTCAATCATTTCATAAACATTTCATTTCATTTCATGAACATTTCATTTTCATTTCATAAGAGTCATTTATCATTTGGGCATAATAATAAACTGAAATTAACAGTTAAAATCATCTCATGCATATATTCGTATAAGAGGCCTACGACACGCAGGGGATCTCTATATACGTATAGTAAAAGTAATGCCCACCTCAATTGTTCTTAAAGCTGGCGTGGAGTCGTTTCTTCTTCGGCTTCACTTTCTGTCGCCCGGACCTTCATTGATGAAGAGTCGATAAGTTCGTGAAGAAATTGTCATAAGACAAAGTCTAATTCTACGTGCCTAGGGTATCTTTTAATGTTTTAGGGTTCTAGCATCCATAATTCATTACATTAAAGACAGTCAAAAATCAATCATACCTCGTCTAATCTCATTCAAACACATAGGCAACACAAACACATAAGGCACATAAGAATCACAATCAAACATCATCAAAACATGCTCTGTTTTTACACTGACTCAACTTCAAAATTTAATCTGTTCTGACTCCGACATCTCCTGGACTCGAGACTCATACCGAAAGAAAGATCTTCGAGTCTAGTTTCATATAAAAAAAAAGTAGAGTCGAAAACTCCAAGTGGTTTGAGAGATATGACGTTTTTACCACGATCTACCATGTTCGGCAGTTTTGAACAATCGAAAACTTGGATTTTTGAAAAATAGTAAACGTTGTCAAACTGGGCTCAACTTTGGTGGATATCTAGTTAACACAATAAGGTTAATACCATAAAAATTTGGAAATCTAGATCACACAGGAAGCTACTGAAATGAATGACTCTTTCCTCTGTTCTCTGAAATTCTCGGTAGTAATGTGCAGTTTAGGTTTTGCATTTTAAAGAAGTATCAAACGAAGTTGGAATGGCTTGAAATTTTACCAGGGTACTCAAGACTCATGTAGGGACTTGCTATAAAATTGTCAAATCTATTAGACATCGACAAACCGTCGATCACAGTAGGTCAGTAGGCCTACGAAATTCATATTTATAAGTCCTTAAAAAAATAATTTATATAAATCAAGAAATAAGAGTTTAATCCCAAAAATATTCATTAAAAGTCCATCATAATTTAAATAAAAGAACGGACCTCATTTAAAATAAATAGTCCCAAACTCGTTACGCACATATACTAAATCTTTCATGAAACATCCTTTAAAATGAACTTTGATACATAGAAAATAATTCAACAACTTGAGCTCTTAAGAGGTTGTTTTGCAACAGACATCAAATCTGCCTCGGATCTCCAAATGAGGCTCCAAAAGAAATTCTGGAAACTAGACATTTCAAGGATCATTCTCCAATTTGAATCGAATGAAAAAAAATTCAAACGAGCAAGATATGCCCTCTCAAAGATGGGTATTTAACAAGCAAAAATCTGAAAATTTCAGATTTCCAGATTACAACCAAGTCAGTGGGCTTTCTTTAAAAATTCATATCTCCCTTTACAAAACTCCACTGGGAACCCCAAGGGTCAATCTGGAAACTAGGGAGAGATCATAACACTCTACAGTTGGATTTACTCCAAGAACATTCATGGTTTAGAAGATATGACTGTCTAAAGTTCAGTGCACAAAAAGAGTTCAAGTTTGGCAGATTTAGAACATAAATCAGAAAAACCACTTTAGGCTTCACCAAAAATTCTAAAACTGAACAAGTAAGTTCCCAACATGTCAGTGAATATTCAGTAGAAAGATAGGCTTGAGAATCAAAGATTTAAGTCGGCCTTTGCCACCTAAAAGTCGTAGGTTTGTAAAATCTACTGGATGGTACAAGGAATAAGAACTAGATTTCAAGAATTTATACCGGTTGTTTCCCTTACTCAAAAATGGTGAGACCGATGTCAAAAGAAAGATACGGGAGTCTAGAGTGACATATTCAAGTTTCAAAGGTTTTCACCGATTGAAACTTTACTTATGGCCTCCCAAAGATTGTTTACCAAAAATGTATTCCAGATAGGCAGTGATGTTTACAAATTCATAAATAAATCATAAGAGCTCCAAACCTTCTGAAATTTTACCAAAGTTTAGAAAACATATGAAATATGATACACAATTAATTTGGGAATTTTTGGGAACCGTTTGGATGGATGGAATCGCCTTGCAAAACACTGCCGAGCAGTGTGCTTATGGCAGATTCGCTGCCTTACCTCATGCACGGTTTTTCACCCAATAAACTCTACCAAAATAATCATCCAAAATCATAAAACATATCCTCACATAATATAGCACACAAATGTGTAAAAATCCATGGCCATAAAGCATTTTCAGTTGAGAAAAAGCAAAGAAAAACTCACCCTCGAAGCACAACCTTCACTCTATAGTTTTCCCACACTCTCCCTTGCTTTGCTACTTCTCTTGGGGCTTCAAAGGCTTCTATGGAGTGTGATAATGGTGGGAGAAAAGTTGTGAGAGTGGGAGAAAGATTGTAGTGGTGGGGGAAAAGGAGTAGTGTGGTGGAAAGGTAGGAGTAGTGGTAGGGAAAAAGATTAGTGGTAGGGAAAAGAAAATATTAGTGGTGGTAGGGAAAAAGATTAGTGGTAGGGAAAAGAAAATATTAGTGGAGGATAATGGGGTGTTACATTAAGTAAATATAAAAATGTGGTGTAGTAATAACCCATGTGTAAAAAAAATATATATATGTAAGACTAATCATCAATTGATAAAATGCTAGAGCATAAAACTCTTGTGATCAAAATTAGAATAAATAGCACTAACATTAGTGCTCTCTCTCAATTTATAAATACATCATAGGAAAATAATTTGAGAAAAATATTGATGGAAAATTTTTATAACTCATCATTCCTAAAGTTCTCGGTAAAAATAAATAAATACATAATTTTTTTTTTCGATTTGAAAACTCAAAATAAATCTTTGAGCTCCATCATTCTCTTAATGGACTCAAAATATATTTTGAGTGCATCATCCGTTGAAATAAAAATAAAAATAAATTATCACGTATGTAATCATCAAATTCACATAAGTCCGTATTTTATTAATGGATGCTGAACCCTAATTACCATAAGAAATCCTTAAATCAATAATTAAAAGTCTATAATCCTTAATAAAAAGTCGGGGCATTACATACTATCCCCCTTAACATAAATTTCGTCCCGAAATTTGTACCTCAGAAAATAACTCTGAGTACTTCACTTTCCTGTTAGACGGTAGTCTATTATTGACCATGATATATTCATAGGTCCCTTACTATCGGTATTGACTTAGTCCTTAGTACCTGAACTTCCCGATCTAAGATAGATTTGGATATTCCTTCGTAACTCAAATATTGACTAATAATAATGTTGTTCTTATGGATCATATGCTTTGAATCGTAAACATACTTCTCTATTTGCGACACATGGGATACATTACGCACATTCTCAAAGCTTAGCGCTAACGCCAACCAGTAAGTTATTGGGTCTATCCTTTCTACAATCTCGTATGAGCCTATAAAACGGGGTTTAGGTTTACCCTTTACACCGAATCTAACGATTCCTCTTGATGGAGAAACCTTCAGAAAAACTTTCTTTACATCCTCAAACTATAGGTCCTTTCGGCGTTTGTCAGCATATGACTTCTGTCTATCCTGGGCCTCCTTGATTCCTTTTTCTGATTTGACGGACGATCTCAATCATATCGCCATTTCATCCCAACAAAGTGGTGATCTATATTTCCCCAGGTATAACGCCTCATTTGCCAATTTATCGATAGTCAATTGATAACTGGTATTATATGTCTCACAATGAGTGGCAAAAACATGTTCTCAGCTTTCACCCCGGTTTAGCTCGGTCGTCCTCAACATACCTTATTAGTAATTTCTATGTCGTTTAAGCGGAACTATAATGACTAATATCTCTAGAGCATTCTTAAGGCAACTTAAACAGTTTGTAAGGAGACCAACCATTTCGAGCATGTAGGCAGTCTGCCTAAAACGCCGTTATAAACTTTTATTCATTCATCGAAGGAATCTCGAGTCATGTGGGCATTGACTGCCCCCTTTCGTGACAACCTTTGCTTAAGTATGATGGATTCGAAAAAAATCCATCTCGACAACGAAATTCATTGGTTCGTTAAGGGCTCAGTTTGTCCCAAACACGACATTAAGCTTGACTTTATGAGCTCTAAGACTCAAAGTAACAATATGATATGTTGTAAAACCTTCACTTGCTAGCACGCAAGACATATTTCAACAAATGAGGTTACATCTCGTTTCATGCCTCCTAACTAGAATTTTTCTAGATCTTAATACATCTTAGTACTTCTTGGTGACAGTATATGGGTGCCATGGCTTTATCTTATTCTTAAGTTCATTGTCATGGACATGCATATCTTCCCTTCAAAGAAGATAGCATTATCTGATTCTTAAGTTCCTTATTCTTCCTCGTAGCTTCTCCATCTTTTCGTCCTTCCTTTTTGCTTCTACCACCATTTTTCTCATACTGGGTATTGTCGCAATAACACTCGCTATTGTATTAGGTGGTTTAATCACTTCTATCCTCATCTTGTCAAAGTTTTTAATGAGTTCATCTTCCCTCGTGAGAAAGTATCCTAACTTAGACGAGACTTTAGGACTCAATGCATCGGCTACTACATTGGCCTTGCCTGGGTGGTAGTTAATACCACAATCATAATCCTTTACTAGTTCGAGCCATATTCTTTGTCTCATGTTCAGATCCCTTTGCTTGAAAAAAAATATTTCAAGCTTTTATGATCGGTGAATATCTCACACCTAACTCCGTATAGGTGATGTCTCCATATTTTCAGTGCATGCACCACTGCAGCTAATTCTAAATCATGGGTTGGATAATTCAGTTCATGTGGTCTAAGTTATCGCGATGTATATGCTATCACCTTTCCCTCTTGCATTAACACACAACCTAGTCCATTTTTCGACGCATCCGTGTAGATCACATATTCCCTGTCTGGTTCTGGAACTGCTAGCACTGGTGCAGTAGTTAACATGTCCTTGAGCTGCTGAAAACTTCTCTCGCACTCATCAGTCCAAGTATACTTGATTCCTTTCCCAAGTAACTGCGTCATTGGTCTTGCTATTTTTGAAAATCCTTCAATGAATCTTCGATAGTAGCCAGTTAATCCTAAGAAACTTCTTATCTCATTTGGAGTTGTTGGTGACCTCCATCCTTGTACTGCTTCAACCTTGATACCTTCTGACCTTAAGTCAAATCTCACATTTAGTGAATTTGATATAAAGACATTCACCCCTTAGTGTTTGCAACGCGATTCTCAATGTTTCTTATATTCTTCTTAATCTTGGAGTAGATAAGGATATCGTCTTTGAATACCAAGATGGACTTATCCAAGTAAGGATAGAATGCTCTGTTCATGAGGTCCATGAACACCACTGGCGCGTTTATTAATCCGAACGGCACAACTACGTATTCGTAGTGATCATATCTTATTCGGAAAGCCGTTTTGGGTATATCTTCATGTCTAACTTTTAACTGATGATACCCAAACTTCAAATCGATCTTAAAGATTACACTCACGCCTTTGAGTTGGTCGAATAAATAATCCTCAAGGTGCCTTCCTTCTTCTTGACAAATAACACAGGCGCTTTCCATGGGATACACTAGGTTTGATAAAACCTAGGTCCAATAATTCCTGTAATTGGATCTTTAGCTCCTCCAATTCCCTTGGAGCCATCCTATAAGGTGCCTTGGATACCGGTGCTGATCCTGGTTCAAAATCGATGGTAAATTCTACTTGTCTATCGAGTGGCAGCCCTGGTAAATTTTTTGAAAAATATCTCAGAATTCCCGTACAATCTCTACGTCTTCAATTATCCCTTTGGTCTCAACTCCTCCGATCAGGTATACCAGGAAAGCTTGGCAGTCTATCTTGTTCATCATCTTCCTCGCTTGTAAGGCTGAAATAATTGGTATCCTGTTCCCCAGGTTTATCTCAAAGCATCCATCCCCGAAAAGTTAAAAGCAATCTTCCGCTCCTTGCATAAAACTGTGGCGTAGTTCTTAGCTAACCAGTCAATCCCTAGGATTACATCAATGTCCTATATTGTATAAACTGCAAGTTGTTTACTATGACCTTAAATGATCCTATGTTTACCTCTTGGTTTGAGTAAGCATGTGTTTCTATCGTCGCCCCTCCTATGGGTAAAGAATTTCTCATGTCCAGATTAGCCCTTTTCAGGTATGAGTTTTAGGGTATTTGCACATGCACTTGCAGAGAAAGAATGCGAGGCACCCGTATCGAACAGAAGTATAACAGGTGTGTTGAGTAGCGTGCCCATACTTATTAGGTTTCCTTGTTTGCTTCCTTATTTATTCTTGTGCGGGGCATAGGTTCTAACTTAAGGGGGTTGTGGTGGATAGAGTAGTTGTTGGCCTAGAATGACCCTAAATGGTTGTGCTTGACCCGGTTGATTTGATCTTCACATCCCTCCTTGTGGCCTCGCTTGGAAATCTTTAGCAAAATGGCCCTTCTGACCATATTTAAAACATGTATTACTATCATCCAAACATATATCATAATATGACTTGGAAAACTTCGGCCATGGAGGTACCCCAGGCTGGCCCTACTTATCCTTAGCAGGTCCTATGTTTGTTTGATGTCCTTGTCCTTGCCTTTGGGCACTATGTTTCCTACCAAGGCCTCTTGCCATTTCGACTATCATAGTAGTCTTGCCTTCGTCCTTGATCATTTGCTTCCTGAGTTGAGTTTGGGTCGGGCAAATCTCGGGCCTACTACCTCGGCGTCCAGAGCTTGGCTGAACAATTCAGAGTTCATAAACTCAGTATAATTGTCGAGTACCTTAGGCCGGAGTGAAACTTGTCTATCATCTTTTCTTCTATGTCCACCTACTGTGGGGCCTAACGGACATGCTGCAGAAAATATGGTCATACTTGGTCATATCCCATCTTGTTTTGCTTTGGATTAAACACTTCTTTTCCTTTCCTCTTATAACGGCTATTAGAAATATAATTGTCATATACCCCCGTCTGAAAATCTTCTAAGACAAGTCTGACAGCTCTTCTTGAGTCATCGCTTTTCTTTTGGCCTTCAACCAAAATCTGCAAATTCAGTCAATTGGAATGCAACACAGAAAGTCGTTCATGTACGCAAACACTATATTACGGTCTCAATTTGGATTCTGAATTTCTATCATAATGAATGGTCGATAATATTCATAGGACAAAGACTAATCTCAACTAATTTAAACACAATGAGAGACAACTATACAAAGCTATAGTTTGGGTGGTATACTAGGTCAGTAGACTAATACTTCTTAGTCTTATCGATAAAGGGAATCTACTATGACAACTCACGAGTTGCAAGGCTCAAAATCAACACAACATCAAAGCAAGGTGTTGTAGAAATTGTTCAAGAGATTCAAAAGAATGACCAGAGGGTATGAAATGATTAACTACAAGGTCGAACAAAATGACCTCGAGTAAGAACCCGTCTGGCTTTTCAACCGAAAGTTGAAACATATAGGTTTTCAACCCAAAAGACGTCTACTGAGATTTGGATCATGTGGACTGGCCAGGTCCAACATCATCACTTCCCAGTCACACGGGAAACATTGTCCCGAACTTGAGAAGTCGTGGACATACTATACATAACGAAACTTGAGTTCGTAGTGGCAGCTTAAAGCTCAAACTTAAGGTTCTAGTCCTATTGAACTAGACTCTTATTCCCCAAGGTCTACATACAGACAGTCGAACCATATTTTCTTATATAACTTGTAGTCCCAAAGACATGGGCAACAGTCCAAAGGCGTGTATACTGAGCTATAACAATTCTTATGTCGTCATCAAAAGCTATACTAAAATCCCGATATGCCCGGGTAGTCTCTGCTGGGTCAAACGCGGAGCTTTCCTAACTATCGGAATATGCCTGGACGTAACCCTCTTTAATAGATAAGGGAAAGTGTGAGTCTTCTTATACGTAAGTAGACGTAAAACTCTTAAATGTACAAGGTTATGAACATATTATGCATAACAAAACATAAGTTTCATTAAGACAACTAAACTTATTTTAAGGTCTTCTATTCTAGTGGACTCGGATCCCATTTCCCATGTATGTCACAAATATATATATAACCCGCAAACAATCAAATCACGCCCTTTTTATAATCTATCGTGTAACATAAGTCGATTCGATGTTCCATCGTGTGTAAACATTCGAACGTAGAGACTTATGCTTAAACCCTTGATGCAATGTTTGCCTTGAATTCATCTTGTATCATCATTCCGTGCTTTTCCTTCAACGCGTACATGTCTTTTCATTCCATTTTGTAATTCAAAAGAACCATTGTTTTCTTGTGGAAGCTGAAATGCTCTAAGTTCTCTATCATTCTTCTAAATCATCACTTCAAGAATCTAGATTGTAGAGATATCCTACTAATCCAGCAGTCTATGTTCTTTTAGAATCGTGATCATGCAACTTATAGCAATCTATGTTTTCTGGGGAAAGCATGTGTCAATTCTCTATCATTCTTCTTATTATATCATCATAACTGCAATGATATGCCATGAAAGGCAAAACATTCAACATTTCATCATAGCATGCTCTTTACATAAACATCTTCATGAAACAGTTTAGAATAATAACATCTTTAAAACGTTGTAACTGCAGTTACCTTTTTCCTTGATTGAGCACGATGCAATGGAGTGTTGAGCGGTGTCGTATTAACCCACGTATGTCTAGTGAATCAAACTAGACTTGGCTTTTTAGAATAAGGTTTCTAGTGCCAGAGCAAACGAACTGCTCTGATACCACTCTGTCACAGCCCACTATCCCAATGACGGGTTAACCGGGGTTATGACTTGGGATGAACAATAAGAAACGGAAATTAAAGGGGATTTACTAAGTAACCAACATTAATAACAAACTAGTGGTATATATATATATAACCACTTGGGTAATTCACAAACGAGTCTGCCATAACGACTAGACCCCAACTGAAAGTTAATTAAAATGAAGTAGTAATAAGTTCAAGTAGAAATGATAAATAAGTCAGAGTGTTTGCAGCGGAAAAACGTGTGAGTTATGCATATGGAGATGCATACTCAAGGTTTCATTACATAAACATCAAAAGGGAAATCCGCTCAACACCGATCCATTCCATCGCCTGCTCAACCTGCACATTTAGAAATACATGCAGGGCTGAGTATAAAAATACTCAGTGACATAAGCCGAAAATACAACATGCATACATATATAAATTGAACTGCCAACAGTAACACACAGGGGTTTTCTTGAATGACCTGCGCTTACTAAAACATTTCATTCATTTTCATAAAGGTGGATGCGCATCCCATTTTCAGTCTATATGATCCATATCTGTCCTTTCTGTCACGCGCCGGGAAGGAGGCCTCCTTACCACGGACGCCAAGACCGGTCGCAAGCGACTCGCGGTCTCCATGAGTGTACACGTTAACCCTAGCTAGCGACCTTTGTCTAGCATAGGATCCCAATTGGATTTCCTTTAAAGTTGGCGAACCAACACAGATAGGATACATATAAAAACATAAACATTTTTGGCAGTCAATCATTTCATAAACATTTCATTTCATTTCATGAACATTTCATTTTCATTTCATAAGAGTCATTTATCATTTGGGCATAATAATAAACTGAAATTAACAGTTAAAATCATCTCATGCATATATTCGTATAAGAGGCCTACGACACGCAGGGGATCTCTATATACGTATAGTAAAAGTAATGCCCACCTCAATTGTTCTTAAAGCTGGCGTGGAGTCGTTTCTTCTTCGGCTTCACTTTCTGTCGCCCGGACCTTCATTGATGAAGAGTCGATAAGTTCGTGAAGAAATTGTCATAAGACAAAGTCTAATTCTACGTGCCTAGGGTATCTTTTAATGTTTTAGGGTTCTAGCATCCATAATTCATTACATTAAAGACAGTCAAAAATCAATCATACCTCGTCTAATCTCATTCAAACACATAGGCAACACAAACACATAAGGCACATAAGAATCACAATCAAACATCATCAAAACATGCTCTGTTTTTACACTGACTCAACTTCAAAATTTAATCTGTTCTGACTCCGACATCTCCTGGACTCGAGACTCATACCGAAAGAAAGATCTTCGAGTCTAGTTTCATATAAAAAAAAGTAGAGTCGAAAACTCCAAGTGGTTTGAGAGATATGACGTTTTTACCACGATCTACCATGTTCGGCAGTTTTGAACAATCGAAAACTTGGATTTTTGAAAAATAGTAAACGTTGTCAAACTGGGCTCAACTTTGGTGGATATCTAGTTAACACAATAAGGTTAATACCATAAAAATTTGGAAATCTAGATCACACAGGAAGCTACTGAAATGAATGACTCTTTCCTCTGTTCTCTGAAATTCTCGGTAGTAATGTGCAGTTTAGGTTTTGCATTTTAAAGAAGTATCAAACGAAGTTGGAATGGCTTGAAATTTTACCAGGGTACTCAAGACTCATGTAGGGACTTGCTATAAAATTGTCAAATCTATTAGACATCGACAAACCGTCGATCACAGTAGGTCAGTAGGCCTACGAAATTCATATTTATAAGTCCTTAAAAAAATAATTTATATAAATCAAGAAATAAGAGTTTAATCCCAAAAATATTCATTAAAAGTCCATCATAATTTAAATAAAAGAACGGACCTCATTTAAAATAAATAGTCCCAAACTCGTTACGCACATATACTAAATCTTTCATGAAACATCCTTTAAAATGAACTTTGATACATAGAAAATAATTCAACAACTTGAGCTCTTAAGAGGTTGTTTTGCAACAGACATCAAATCTGCCTCGGATCTCCAAATGAGGCTCCAAAAGAAATTCTGGAAACTAGACATTTCAAGGATCATTCTCCAATTTGAATCGAATGAAAAAAAATTCAAACGAGCAAGATATGCCCTCTCAAAGATGGGTATTTAACAAGCAAAAATCTGAAAATTTCAGATTTCCAGATTACAACCAAGTCAGTGGGCTTTCTTTAAAAATTCATATCTCCCTTTACAAAACTCCACTGGGAACCCCAAGGGTCAATCTGGAAACTAGGGAGAGATCATAACACTCTACAGTTGGATTTACTCCAAGAACATTCATGGTTTAGAAGATATGACTGTCTAAAGTTCAGTGCACAAAAAGAGTTCAAGTTTGGCAGATTTAGAACATAAATCAGAAAAACCACTTTAGGCTTCACCAAAAATTCTAAAACTGAACAAGTAAGTTCCCAACATGTCAGTGAATATTCAGTAGAAAGATAGGCTTGAGAATCAAAGATTTAAGTCGGCCTTTGCCACCTAAAAGTCGTAGGTTTGTAAAATCTACTGGATGGTACAAGGAATAAGAACTAGATTTCAAGAATTTATACCGGTTGTTTCCCTTACTCAAAAATGGTGAGACCGATGTCAAAAGAAAGATACGGGAGTCTAGAGTGACATATTCAAGTTTCAAAGGTTTTCACCGATTGAAACTTTACTTATGGCCTCCCAAAGATTGTTTACCAAAAATGTATTCCAGATAGGCAGTGATGTTTACAAATTCATAAATAAATCATAAGAGCTCCAAACCTTCTGAAATTTTACCAAAGTTTAGAAAACATATGAAATATGATACACAATTAATTTGGGAATTTTTGGGAACCGTTTGGATGGATGGAATCGCCTTGCAAAACACTGCCGAGCAGTGTGCTTATGGCAGATTCGCTGCCTTACCTCATGCACGGTTTTTCACCCAATAAACTCTACCAAAATAATCATCCAAAATCATAAAACATATCCTCACATAATATAGCACACAAATGTGTAAAAATCCATGGCCATAAAGCATTTTCAGTTGAGAAAAAGCAAAGAAAAACTCACCCTCGAAGCACAACCTTCACTCTATAGTTTTCCCACACTCTCCCTTGCTTTGCTACTTCTCTTGGGGCTTCAAAGGCTTCTATGGAGTGTGATAATGGTGGGAGAAAAGTTGTGAGAGTGGGAGAAAGATTGTAGTGGTGGGGGAAAAGGAGTAGTGTGGTGGAAAGGTAGGAGTAGTGGTAGGGAAAAAGATTAGTGGTAGGGAAAAGAAAATATTAGTGGTGGTAGGGAAAAAGATTAGTGGTAGGGAAAAGAAAATATTAGTGGAGGATAATGGGGTGTTACATTAAGTAAATATAAAAATGTGGTGTAGTAATAACCCATGTGTAAAAAAAAATATATATATATGTAAGACTAATCATCAATTGATAAAATGCTAGAGCATAAAACTCTTGTGATCAAAATTAGAATAAATAGCACTAACATTAGTGCTCTCTCTCAATTTATAAATACATCATAGGAAAATAATTTGAGAAAAATATTGATGGAAAATTTTTATAACTCATCATTCCTAAAGTTCTCGGTAAAAATAAATAAATACATAATTTTTTTTTTCGATTTGAAAACTCAAAATAAATCTTTGAGCTCCATCATTCTCTTAATGGACTCAAAATATATTTTGAGTGCATCATCCGTTGAAATAAAAATAAAAA
Source organism: Salvia miltiorrhiza (assembly GCF_028751815.1). Taxonomy (NCBI): domain Eukaryota; kingdom Viridiplantae; phylum Streptophyta; class Magnoliopsida; order Lamiales; family Lamiaceae; genus Salvia; species Salvia miltiorrhiza. The sequence goes on along the minus strand of NC_080393.1, from coordinate 29,132,137 downwards.
TAAATTATCACGTATGTAATCATCAAATTCACATAAGTCCGTATTTTATTAATGGATGCTGAACCCTAATTACCATAAGAAATCCTTAAATCAATAATTAAAAGTCTATAATCCTTAATAAAAAGTCGGGGCATTACAGAAGTAACTTCCACAATCTCAGTATTGGTGCCACGTCGCCTCTTTCTCTCCTTCGGATAATCCATATTAGGGTTATCAATATACATTGACTCCCTATAATTAATTTGATGACTAATTTCATGCAAGATATTCCTTTGCTGATTTTGCGGGAGAATGCTACAAGAGATTTGCTCCTTATTAACCGCAATAATGATATTGCGATTTTCATGGGATTTTCGTTTCGAATCTGTAAACGACTCAGCAGGAACCGTAGCAGCCGCCGCCTCCATGCTAGGGTTTCCACTTGCCCCCTCCGAACGTAGCCACTTATCACCGACAAGGGTCGAAACTCGCCGATCAGCTGCTTTCAGACTAGCGCTCCATTCACGAACAATATCCTTTGAGTTAGGTGTGAAAACTAACTCGCAAAAACTTTCAGAATGTCCAAGCTTACCACATAGAAAATAGAATATATTTAGACGTTCATACTTGAAATTAACCGTGAACGATGAGCCATCCTTCTTCTTTATTTTCTTGAATCTCTTCAAGGGTTCAGAAACACGAACTGCCACCCTTACTCGCATGTACTGCCGCCAAACACCCGTGGAGTTGGTGCTATCATACTCCATAAACGTACCGATGAAGTTTCCCAAAACTTTGCCCACTCCCTCAGTTAAATAGCCCGCCGGGAGATCGTGGATCTGGACCCAAAATGGTAAAGTGTCGAGCGGAATGCTCATGGGGAATTCTCCATGTTTTAACCGATGGAGAAGAAGGGAAAAATTCCCGAACGCCCAAGGACCACCCTAAAAAACCCTTAGGAGATCAATCTCATGGAAGAATTGGAAAATGAATCTTCCTTTTCCAATATCCTTCATAAACACTCCTTTACACTGTATGCTAGCCAAACGACTACGCATGAGATTGAAATTAATGGGTTGTCCAGTAAGGAAACGACCCACAAGACATAGATCGACGGCAACAGCGGGATCATCGGCAGTTTCATCATCAATCAGCAACTCGTCCTCCTCCGTGGAAATATTCAAACCAGCCATTTGATCTTCCATGGGGGGGAAAGAAAGGAACGCAGAGAAGAAGAACAAGAGTCTCAACAGAGGAGAAAACCAAGGCTCTCAACAAAGGAGAGAAAAAAAGTCCTGTAGAGTTCGTTTAATAACCGATTCAAAATAACTTTGATTGTTTCTAAAAATTAAATATCTTAATTTTTTTTATTATAAAAGCCCTCAAATTTTCAAAATTTCCATCAAATATCTCAAACTTTTATTTTTTTATTTAAAAATCTCAAATTTTCAACTTTTTTCATGAAATGTTTCAAATTTTTGTTATCTATTTAAAAACCCCTCAACTTTCAATGTTTTTTAGAAAGTGTCCTCGAATTTTAGCATTTTTAAAAAATATCTTATTATACGAAATTTGACGATAAAATGATGAGTCATCTCACTAGATTCTTAAGGTGGAACGATGTTTTTTATTGAGTGCACAACAAAAAAACATTCCACTTAAAATTTAAAGACATTTTATGAAAAATAGTAAAAATTACAGAAATAACACATGATTAATTCTAAATAAAATTATATATTCTTTTAGGGGTTATTGCCGAAAAATACTCAAAGTTGGTCAATTTTCTTATTTGTATTATGACATTTTCTTTTGCAAAATAACATATGAATTTAAAATTGATTTTGAATCGTCCAACGACAGGCAATTTCGCCCAAATCCAATCTGATGTCACAATGAGAAATTGATTATCGTAAGACTATTTAGATTGGATTTGGGCGAAATTGCCTTATTCCTCTCTTGATCAACATCTTTGCTGAAACGAATTTGATTAAAATTATCGACTGTTGAACGATTCAAAATCAATCTTAAAATTAATAAATTAGATATTTTTCGACAATAATCCTTTTTTAAAAAATATATATGCACTTTAACGAAATCCAGATCAAATGATTGTATTGTCATTGACTCATCTCTCGAATTGCTGGTGGCAGGGCACGTCGAACCCCTACACTGTCCTTCTAATAAATTTTGGCCAACTTCATATATAGCCAATGAAATAGAATATAAAAGTTTTATATCCTACTCCATAAACATATAAGTTCTGTAGCCACTTTTAAAGGATAAGACAAATATAATCTTAGTGGTCCCACCATTATCAATTAATGATTTAAATTATTCAATGCATATTATAAATATTTTGAAACCGTGTGTAATTTGTGAAACCGTGTACCCAACCGTGCATAAGAAAATCCTAGCTGTGCACGGAAGAATCCTAAAGGTGGAAAACTGATTTAATTTACATGTATAGTGTTTTAGATGTCATAACTAAGTCCAAAATATGTAATAATTAAGTCATATATATAACATAAATGACAAACTAAAATACACAAAATCAATAAAATTATAACCGCACACGCATAAACATAACCACAGTTTATATAAATGTTTGATTTTGATGTTAAAACTTAGTTTTTGTGGTCATAAACATTAAACTACTATTCCAATTTTTTTACAAATGTATTAAACACATATAAAGGCAATCGCGTGCAACCGTGTACTATAGAACAGTAACCATGTACACATGAAATGAAAAAGAAAATATGCATATTTCACATACCTTTTGTATTATAAGACTTCAGATGAATTTATTTTGAATTTTTGAGTAATCGTGTACTGGTCGTGCACTATGTAAGAGGATTTTCTTGCTTTCGTTTTTGAATCTACAGTGAATGAACTCAATTTGTTGGTGTATACACTTATTCCCACAGTCTACTAACTACACAACAACCTCTTACATTAAATAAATGTATATATATATTTGATGAACCCAATTTGTACTTTTTGTAACTTCTTGTTCATTTCCTTTTTAGCGATAAACCTAATCTCTGCTTTTTCTTGCGTTCGTTTAATGACAACATTTTGAAGATTTGTAATGCTAAAAGTCAGCGGCCATTAAGTCTTGGGATATAAAATCATAAAAGTTACAGTTTTTCAAAAATAATAAGTGGGTTTTAAACCCACATAAAATCATAATTAAGGAAGGAGACAGTGGGTTTGAAAGAGAATCCACAGGTTTTGTTTGTGTTTATTATATCATTTTTTTTTTAACTCATAAATATATGAAATGTTAACATCAATTGCTTTTTGATTTGTCATAAAGGTATTTAAGTAATTTTATTAAAAAATGGCTACAAAATTCATATTTTTATGATCTCGAATATTAAATTTATAGACTTTATGGATGGCAATTACCACATAAATTTTTCGTCTACGTTTTTGTACAAAATAATCTTTTAATCACTTACGTGTCCCCTAATAGCTACGTTTTGTTCTTCTCCTTTTTATATAGAATAAAAAAAGAAATACAATATCCTTTTCACTGTCCTTTTTACTACACTTTTGTTCATTATAAAGAGCATATATCTAAAAAATACGTAATCTGATTTTCTAGTGCACCTTTAAAATATATTTTGGTGCAAAAATACACAAATTCTCAGTATTTACATTTGAAAAATGTGCAAAAAGCCATCATCCTCTCGATTTTAAATCCTTTCAGCTTCCTGCTGGTCCCATAAAACAAAAGTTAAAAACCAGAGAAACAATTGACCCATGAAATTTCTTCTATCAAGTCACATCAGTAAACCTAAAATTCTCATAGATTGAGGTGGAAGGAGACGACTATTTTGCAAACAAAGTTATGGGTGGTATTGCACTGCTTTAAATTTAGTTAAGTTATGGTAATTTTTTTAGGGGTTTGATTTGCCATTTATTCATTTTATTATGCTCTAGCCCCTTGTAGTTACTAATTTATGTGTTGGCTTGGCTTGCTAATCTTTCATTTAACAACTTCGAGAATCTCCCATTTCTCAGGCGCAAGTTAACTTTGCTCAAAGAAATTAAATAAAAAATGAGAGCCATCTTCAAGATTGCATATGATTGTAGAGTTGAAAGACAATATTTTTTGGGAGAATTTCCATAAGTTAGATATGACTTATCAGAGCATCCGATCCACACCAGGAGGCAGGAGCCCCTTCAAGGTGCTCTTAAGTAGTTAAGTTGTTCACATTCCTAAAGAGCTTCTTCTTCACATTGGAGCTCTCTAACTTTATTTTTAATTTAAATGTATTTTTAAATTAAATTAAAAATTAAATTAATTTAATAACAAAAAAATCATTAAAATTAAAATTAAACTTTAAATTACAAATAAAAGTTACAATAATAAAAAGTTATAATTAGAACGATTAAAATCTATTTGTGCATTGTTCCACCAATTTCCTTATTCACACTCCATTTTTTTAATAGGAGAGAATTGGAAAAAAAAAAAAAAAAAAAAGGAATTGTGCTAAACAACTCTTTAAAAATTTAAAAAAAGTGCGAATTTTTTACCTTTTTTTTAGATATATATTGTTTCTTTTTTTTTTTTTTTTTCTAATTGGACGGTATCCACCACACGCTCCTCTCTCTCTCTCTCTGCGAACCAGCTCCGCACCGCAACCCGAGCTTTCCTCGACATCGCTCTGCGGCTCGTGCTCGCTCCGCAAGCCATAGTGTGGCTGCTTTTAGTGATCAAGACATAGATAAAGTGTTTTGCTAGAAAGTTTCTTTTTTGATAAAATACTAAAACCTTAGCATTTGACTTTCTATGGGATCCATCGAAATATAAGAAAATGAAAATAAAAAAAGATTGCGGAATTTAGAAGTCTTTACACCTCGCGGGAGGGGGGGGGGGGTTAATTGCACCATTTATTTGAAACTTTTTACATTTTGCAGAATTACTTTAATTAGGGGTATTTTTATGCTTTGCTTTTAACATCAAGGCATATTTATACCTTTTACCTATTTTAGTCTAATATTTTTTACTAACTCACCACAAATAAAAAAGTGTGATTTTAAGTGTTTGGATGAATTTAGGATAATTTTGGAGGAAATTTCAAAGTAGAAAACGTAATTTAAATATATGAAGAATTAATGTATGTATAAAATTCTTTTGAAAGATGTGAATGTTCTTTGGTTGTTTAAGATGAACGTAGATACTTGCATACGATTGATCTCATATATGAGATCAGTCACGTAGGATAGCATATATAAAAACATTTTCATAGAAAATTACTAGAAGAATGTCGTGGCACAGTGGGTTAAGCTATGTTTCTCCTACCGAGTAATACTGGGTTTTGTTGGTCCCGAGGCGAGTATGTACTGGTCTATGAGAGGAATACACCAGTTAACAACTTTGCTCGTTTTCTCAAAGTATTGAACAACTTTACATTGAGAAAGTGCTCAAAAATTTAATGCGTTTGATAAAGCGTCACTAAAAACTCCATTGGAACTCAATGTTCACTTGAAAAAGAATATGAGTGATCATGTTGCACATGAAGAGTATATATGCAATGGTCATTGGGTGCCTTATGTATATTATAAATTGCATTCGACCAGACCTCACTTGTCCCGTGAACAAATTGAGTCGATATATAAGTAATCCAAGTAAAGAACATCGGAAAGCACTTGTGAGAGGTTTGAGATACTTAAGGTATACTCTAAACTTTGGACTACATTACAGGAGATCATATCCCCCCAGTACTTGAAGGGTATTTTAATGCAAATTGGATATCTGACGTGAAAGGCTCATTATCAACAAGTGGTTATGTGTTTAATATTAGGGGTGGAGTTGTCTCGTGGAGATCTATGAAACAGAAGTGTATTGCTAGATCTATCATAAAATCAGAATTCATTGCCTTGGATAAAGTAGGTGAAGAAGCCAAATAGCTACGTAACTTCCTAGAAGACATTTCATGTTGGTCTAAACACATGCCACCAGTTACGATAAACTGTGATAGCCAAACAACTATTGGTATGGCAAAAAGTGGGTTGTACAATGGTAAGTCTCGATACATAGTCAATGACATAATACCATAAGACATTTGATCGAAAATGGAGTAATCTCGATTGACTATATAAGGTCAACGGATAATCTCGATCCGTTCACTAAAGCTTCAAGTTGAGATCAAATGTATAAACTGCTAGAGGGAACGTGTAAAATCCACAACCTAAGGGCAATTATAGTGGTAACCCAACCATGATGACTGAGGATCCCAAGAACTTGGTTCAATGAAAAAACTAAGCTATAAGAGTCGAAGTAGTACACTCGACTACTTGCATTCTCTAGAAAAGCAACTGAGTGTTGAAGTTTGCTTAGTGGTAAGGTTAAGTTTTTGACCTTTAATGATTTCTAAGCACCTTGAGGAGGTTGAGTATGGCAGGATACTCGAAAAGGAATCACCTATATATAAGTGAGTTGTGGAGGCCGCATCAACTTAATACTTATGAATCCAAAGAACTGTCCAAGGCCTGCAAAGGACAGAAACGTGAGAACGAAATGAGGTTGAGACATTAATGTGTTAATGTTGTTGTCTCGGTATACACAAATGAGAACGGTTCAATGACATCGAATTCTACCAATTCGCCCGTATATCCGATAGTATTAACTAAAGATGGTTCAAGGCAGCAAACCACCTATCCTAATGCACTGATATCTCTTAAGAATAGAGCTTGTGTCTGCATATGCATTTGGCTATTTCCACTCATGTGGGGGATTGCAGGAAATTGGTTATGAGTTGATCAATGTTTTACCAATCTTTCGAGTACCGAAAATATTTAATTTAGTATAATTAAATGGCACATGATTGATCTACGTTTCAAATAGATTATCGTAGTATATTTATTTACTCAAAATCTATTTCCGGTAGGCGAGAAAAATTATTTAATGTTGGTTATTTGAGATATGAAATTGTGGGAAAGTGATAAGCATTAAAGAGATATTAATGCTTATCTAACATTGATTAGTTAACACTAATTAATCTAGTATATAAGTTATTGCATCAATGTATCTAATAAAACTTTGTGCACAAGTGAAGGGTTACAAAGCCCACACACGCGCCGTCGCCACCGCCTGTCCGGTCCCGGCTCCCGGCCTCGGCCGTAGACTTGGATCTTAGCAATAGCATATATAGCAATCGAGTATCATATCCACGAGAATTTATAGGCGAAAATACTCTAAGTAATCCTAATAATTCTCTAGCAATATTCTGGCAAACAAATATAAATATGATGGGAGAATAAAAATACTGAACTCAAATAAAATTAATAAATAAAAAGAAAATATAACAAATATCTAAAAGATTGATTCCAGGGAATGTAAACTCATTAATTAAATCCACACAATTAACCTATTAATCTTAATTACCAGTTTAATCCAACCATGATAAGAGACCACATAAATAATCACACGCTCTTGTTAGAGCAATTTATGATAGCTGATTATTAAATTCTCTATTTCCGTTAGGTCTCAAGAAAATCTACTAACTCCCAAAAGCTTACAAGAATAGCTCTCTATGATTCACCTATCTCTGTTAGATCTCACGGTTAAAATCATATCATACATTTTTGAATTCGCTAAACAGTTATCTCCGCTAGGTCTCACACTGAATAGCTAACGCATACAAATTATTGGCCAATAATCCACAAGAAATCAAGTACCAGGAATTATGAATCAGAAACTGGAAGGCAAAAAGTATCAATAAATCAATCACATAAATCTAATCAACTATTTACAAAACATAGAATCAGAAAAAAAAAATCGATATCAGGAAATAAATCAAAAACATAATAAAGAAGAAAACAATAAAAGTAATTGAAATAGATAAAATCTAGAAAGAATTCTGAATGACAGCTTGAATATTGAAATCTTGAATCTTACAGGAAAATAAATCTAATATATGAAAGCATAAATTCTAACGTAAAATTAAAAAATATGAAAAGAGGTGAAGAGAGGTGTCTAATAGGTCAAGAAAATGATCTATATATATAGGCGCAGGAGATAAATATAGTACAAAACTTGAAAAATACTGATAAAATACGAAAATTGGCAAAATCCCGTAAATCCAGTCGGCCACTATTTACATCTGCGCGCGACTTTCTTGTTTCGGTCATATCTCCTTTGTTCGAACTCCGATTCATGATCCATTTGCGCCCATGAACTCGTATCACGATGATTTACAACTTTCTTTCAGATCACACTTCCAAATTCAGCACAAATATTTTTGTAGAATTCACCAAATTACGAGAAAGTATCACATTTTAAAAATAAATCAATTTAAGCACAAAACAATTATCAAACACTCAATTCCCTATAAAATTGACATCATAATAATATGAAAAACCGTGGAAAAGTGAGTGTTATTGAGCCAGACCTTAAACCCCATTGAACTTGTTATTTAAACCACCGATTTCTTCAGCCCAAAAGGATCGAGGCCCAAACCATTGGGACCGTACGTGCACATGGGGACCCATCCCCATAGTGGGTCGTAAGGACCAGTTGGTCTCCCGCCATAAACTATATCACAACATAAAACCTCCGTCATTATGGGATGAGAGAGAGTTGCATCTAAGAATTCAAATAGGAGCTGTTGTTACATCCGTAACTCCCAGCCAACTCGCCAGAGCTTGTTGGTCTGTGGTGTTGCTACCCACGAGACAAAGTCGTTTCATCTTTGGAGACGAAACGCCAAACCGAGAACACTATCAGGACGTATCATGTCTTGCGGACAGAGGATTCTCCTCGACTTAGCCTTCCCGTTCTTACGAATTTTTCCATTGTAATCTAAATTTAGTTTGTTTCTTTGTAATTTGATCTTCTTTTTTTCTGTTTCATTGTAATACGCCCGCAAGCTATCTATTTTTCAACGCGGACAAAACTTTTCCTACGTTAACGACCTTAATAAATAGGGGAATTCTTGAACCTTGGATGATTTGTTTTATAGCTGCAAGTGAGCTTGACCAATCAGTTCTATTAGACTGATCACACGGGTTACGCGGCTGTGACTGTTACTTGGCAATTTACGTGGTTACAATACCGTAGGTGAAAATTTACGCGGTTGCAATCCCATATGCTATTTCTCGATAGCTCTCGTTACTGCCCCAACTTTCAGACTTCACACCCCGAAGTCGATAGTGAAAATATGTGAAAATTTTGAAAGTCGATATATTTAGTGGAAAGAAATATGAGAGTGTCTAGTTTGTGATATCTTGATGAGAATTTTTTTATTTGAATTTTATATATGGTGACCTGGTTAGGAGGAAGCTGGAATTTATTTCATGCTTATTTTGAGAAAAAAATAAGGTGTTCATGTTCTTGATATTGAGTCACTTAGCCAATTTTTTCCACCTTAACCAATGTCCCTGTTGGGTCACTGCACTAGTGTATGGGGGGGAATACACCAATGGGCTATTTTCGAAAATTCTTTTGTAAAACTGAAGTGAGTATCAATTGATACTGAAGGAGTATAGACTGAAGTCAACAGTAAAAGATATTTCAGTTTAGGAAAGGGATTAGACTGATACTGAAATTGTTTCAATATTTGATTTCAGTTCAAGCACAGAGCTTAAACTGATAATCCACGTAAGGTTTCAGTCTAGAATTTGAAATCAGATGAGTGTTATAAATCTTACTGACTATCCAAGGATTTGTCAGTTAGACTGTAACACCAGCAGCGAAAATTAAACTTTAAGAAATAGTGAATAGGCTGAGTCGCAAATTTGACAGAGCTTCAGCTTGAGTGTTTGAATCGGTGTTGATTGACGATGATCCTCGAGCTCTATTTATAGGCGAAGTCTTGAATAGAGCCGTTGGTGAAATGGTCTTCAAGATTTCTGCCGTTGTGAGATAATTTTAAATCTTCGGCTGAAGCTTCAATCTTCGAGGCTCCTGATTAATTAAGGAATGGGCATCCTTAGCAGTAGGAGAATGCTGCTTCTGAAAAGTTAGCACGAGATAGTAAACTCTGTTCAGGCAAGGACGATCTTCATATCCTTTTCATATAATGTAGCTATACTTGGCGTGAATAGTGGCTTGTTTTAAACTTAAGTCTTCAGTCCAACGAAGAATGTCTACTGATATTTGATTTAAGTATCAATCCGCTATTTCCACGTGACCGGCATAGGTATTCAGTCATAACTGAATCTTAAGTGAAAGTTCGTCTTTCAAAATACTTAGTATTTTGTCTTTAGCCTTTTTAGTTCCAATCTTCAGTCAAGCGGTCTTCAGTCTTTCAATCTTCAGTCCAGCGGTCTTTAGTCTTCATTCTTCAGTCTAGCTAGTAAACTGAACTCTAACACTTGAGTACAAAAAGTTCTAGTTTAGTGAAAGAAAATCTAAGGGGGGTTTTGGTATCATCAAAACTAGGACAAGAATATTTCATTAATTTCCCAACAATTTTCCCATTTTTGATAATGTCAAAACCATACAATCAGTCCTAAGATAAGCAACGACTGAAAACTGAAAAGCAAGATACTAAACTGGGTGAATACTATTTCCCCTTAACAATATAACATATTATCTTGCGAACTGAAAGAAAACTTAGCAATTAAAGAATAAAGAAGACAACAAAACTGAAAAACATATGCAAGCAATCAGAGCCTGGACAAAAAGGTATTATCGCCAGGTTAAGGTCAAGAAGTCGGTATTTTTCATTACATAAGAATTGACAAGTTATCAGTTCTTGAACCATAAAAAATACAAAGCCAAAGCAAGAAGCAACATAAATACATTGAAAACAAAGCTAAGGCATCTGAAGATAAATATCGAAAACAACTTTCTTGACATTGTCGAAGTTGATTGGGTTCCTCTCCTCGTCGATCCCCCAACTCTTGCAGACAGCAGCAACCTCCCTCTTGATGGTCTCTCGATTGACATGGCCTTTGGTTCTGGGAGGATTTATATACTGCTTCAGGGGATAAGGAATCATGCTAATTTCGGCTTCTCTCTGTGCTGCTATCAGTCTCTCTATCATATTTCTCTCATACCAGTTGTTGAGAAAATATCTCCAAGTTTGTCTTTGGATATTTGCATCCTACTTGAAGTCAGCAAAGACTATCCACTTCGTGTATATTTCCTTCCAACTCTCCCACCACTCATTCATATCCTCTGGTACCTATACTTTGTGATGATCAAACTTCTGCGCGTGGGATACCAGAAGTCCTTCTTCGATGAAGTTCTTCATCAGTTGACGTTTTTTCAGTTGAAGAGTGGGAGGAGGAGCAACAACATAAGGGGCTTCAGTTGGGTCTGAAAGCTTCAGTTGCTTTCTGGCCCGAGTCTCTTTTTCTCTTTCTTCAGGCAACGACCTTTTCCTGTACTCCTTTGAAAGGGACGGAGCAACTAATTTTTCTTTGTCAGATTTTCCCTTGGTTGCTCCGATTAATCCGACTGAAGCTTCAGCAGGAGGAGCTTGGATGGGATGCCAGTACTCTTCCCCCTTTTTGGCATCATCACCTGGTATAATGCCTAATTTATCTTGAAGGTCATGAAGATCATTGAAGATCATTTGGACCACAATGGGGTTGCTCCAGTCACGAACATCATGAAGTTCGAATTCTAATTTATCCATTCGCTCAGTGATAGGCATGAGAGCTTCGACAATCATATTCTGCACATAAGCATCTAACAGGATCTCTTCTCGGAGTTTATCCACTTTGTTGATTGCATCTAGGTGAAGATTCTTGACTTTGAGGTCTGCAAGCTCGAGCTGAGTTGAAGCCATTTTGTCTTTGTGTTATGAAAATATTAGAGTTCTCACAGAGAATGGCTGTGGAATTTAAGGTTAGAGGCAGAGGAAGTTTGAAAAGTGTTTAAGTGTGGAAATAAGTTATTTTTATAGGTAGATATGTGTAATGCCCCGCTCTTTTAAATATATATTAGATTAAACATGTGCATTAGTTATAAAATTCTTTTAATTATTTATTGTGAATATTTTATTCAGATAATATTATTTCAGCAAAAGTCTGTATAAGAGATACAGAGCTGCGATTTAATATTCAATCATGAATCAAACCAATAATTAAATTATTGGTTTAGCTACACGTTTGAGACCTTGCATTACCAGTTGATTGATTTAATCAATAGTATTAGAAATTTTAGATTTATAACCGATTTCATAAATCGTGTTATTTAAATCGAATTGTTAGAATTATAACTTGAGCGTATGTGAATAATAATTTTATTATTACATGTTATGTGTGTTTAGTATTAAGTCGTGAATTAATTCCGACTTTCACGTATTAAATCCCAAGATTGAGAATTTAATTTATATAAATACGACGAGTATTTATTAAACGAGAATTGGAGAATTATTACAGAAACAAGTACGAACTATGAGAAATTAGATCACGATAAATAGTCGAATCACTACACTAATACACCAAACCAAAGAAAAAAAAAAATTCATCTGCAATCTAGAGAGAGAAAGTAGCAGGTGAAGGGTTGGGAGAGAAGGTGAATAGTGAAGTACTGTTCAAGTGAATAGTGACAGTCGCGAATAGTGAAATTCGTGAATAGTGAAAATTAGATAGTAATTTTCACGGGGTATAACGGGTTGTGAGTTGAGTGTTGTGAGTGTTGTAAACACTGTGCTTTTTTCTCCCTTTAAATATATCTGCAGCAGCTCCGGAGACGTAGGCATAATTGGCCGAACTCCGTTATCAAATTTGTGTCTTTATTTTTCCGCATTTATTTCGCTCTCGCATATCTGGTTAGAGGGAAATCGCATATAATTTCCCAACATCCATGCAATCCAAAAAGCCAAGATATGAGGAAAAGAAGATCACGAAAGAAACAAAATTTTCAAAGATTGCATGCTCAACCTTCCCCTCCAATTCAAGATTTCTGACTTCAAAGATTTGCAGATTTCTAGCAAATCTTATTTTTTTTCAAAAGTGTAGATTTGCAGCTGACTTTCCTTCCAACTCCCCTCCAAACTGAACTACACAGCAAATCTATTCTTGCTGTTGGTCAAATGGGCTAGCACATAGGCTACTATTCACAGCTCTTGCCATTTCCATGCATTTACGGCAAATAATCTCATTGTCAAAAGTTGATGCATTGTTTTCAACTAATAATCTCATTGTCAAAAGTTGATGCATTGTTTTCAACTATTACTGCCATTGTCTTCAACTATTACGGCTAAGTTTGCCTATAAATTGAGCTTGCAGCAACATTTCATTATTCACCACCTCTCCCACAATTTCACTCACCCCATTCTCGCAAGAAGTAGAAGGTTCACTCTTTATCTCATCAGCCAAAGTCCTCCTTCATCCCACACAACACTCTCTCGCCAAGAAAAAAAACTCAGATTCCATATTTTAGATTCAAGAACCAAGCTTCATACTTTTAAGCTCAAGTGAGCTCCCTTCGCTGGACCGTTTATTCGCCGACCGGTCACTAGGCTCTGAACCGAGAACGTGTACTCGTTCCTCCATCTTCAGGCTACCAAACCCAACAATCGAAAGGCCGAAACCTTCTCTATATTTTCCCGACCAAAGGCCACAATATCCTTCGGAGGCCAACGTCGAATTCCCGACTTAGCCACCGGCCAACTTACGGCTTTCGTTTCTCACTATCCTTACGACGAAAAAGGATCGAGAAACCACCGTTGTGTAGCCTGATCTACCTCGCACGAGGAAGACTAAGTCGTAGACCTTCGCGGCTAAACACCATAGCGGAACGACGACCAGAAAAACCCCCGGCGAACAACTTCCATTAGTGCTCACTTGGACAAGGGTAAGTTGACGCCCTTATTTCAATGCATTCCCGTTTCTATTATATTATGGGAAATTTCTGGGGTATAGATGGGAGTGTGGTGAATATTTTTACAAAGTTTCATGTTATTTGAACTTCGTTTACTACCCTTTTAAAATTTGAGAAGTCTACTGTCAGTATCTGCTGAAACTGTCGTGAGGCAGATGATTAGGTTAATTATTTCAGTAACCATATGTTGATATTTAACTCTCAAATTTTTATTGTATGAAGATATATGTGTTAGATATCTGCATATAAAAGTTGAGGTTATTCCGGTAACGTTTGCTATTTTTTCAAAAATCTGGACTTTCAGTTGGCAGAAACTGCCGAATCTGGTAGGCGATGGGAAAATCGCTATATCTCTTAAACTACTTGGAGTTTTTCAACACACTTTTTTTTCAATTAAACTAGACTCAAATAGGTTTCTATTGATATAAAATTCGACTCCATACGAGTTCGGAGTAAAAGCAGTTTATTAGTTGAAGTTGAATCTATACAGTTTTGTTGAGATGGAAATGATTCAAAATAATTCCTATTAAGAATTTTAAAGTTTTATTGTTGATAAAATATCACTTTTAGTTTATAAATGAGCTATTGATGTGTGTATATATATATATATATATATATATTGGTGATTGACATTATTAAATGGGGAAAAGGAAAACGTGTTATGTTTATAGAATTATTCTTTATTTATAATAGATAAATAAATGAATAATATAAAATGGAATTTCCTACATCCTCAAAGGTACATGAAGTATTTTGATAAAGGAAGAACGATTGTATATGAGTTAGATATAGTCGTTTAAGGAAATATGGGTAGTTAGAGAAATGAGTGAATAGTGCATGATTCACTGCATTTGTTGTTATCTTTTCTATTATTCACTCGAACACATGTTTTCGTGTTATTAAAGGTTCAAATAAACAAAAGCGTCTGAGTAACCTATCGCGCTAAGGAAAGAGAATCATTGTCTTAAGTAGCAAAACACTGCAATCAGGTGGGCATTACTTTTACTATACGTATATAGAGATCCCCTACGTATCGTAGGCCTCTTATACGAATGAATGCATGAGATGATCTAACTGTTAATTTCAGTTTCATATATATCAAATGAGTTTAAATGATACATTCAAGCAAGTTATTTCATGACAAAATCTTTGAGTTAAAGTTATTTCAAGTATTGTCTTGCCATAAAATGTTTCAATTTTAGTATGATATCTATCTGCTTTGGCTTTGCCAATGATGCAATCGAATTCGGGTCCTGAGCAGTTGATAGCTATCCTGCCAGGACTAGTGTACACCAGTGACCGTGAGTCATCTAGCGGGTTGGCCGGTCAAGTGACCGTGAGAGGTGGCCACCTCTCCGGCACACAGTTCCAGATATGATAGATTACAAGAGAACTTAGTCTGCAGACGAACTTTAAGAATCACAAATGAACTTAGTAAGCTTGGGCCTTTTTAGCGAAAAACTCCCTTGCTGTACTGTTTATGATGGCATGACAATTTACAGTTTTGAAGCATGTATTTTTATACCTAGGCATACGTGCCCACTGAGTGCTTTTGTACTCAGCCCTGCATATGTTTTCTAAATGTGCAGGTTGAGCTGATGTGATGATGGTGCTGCAATGAGCGGAGTCTCCAGGGTTGTTAATAAATAGTTAACCTGTCTAGAATATGTCTTCATACATATGTCTAGCTACTTTCCGCTGCAAGATGTTGTTGATGTTATAGTATGTTATGTCATACTTTGAGTCTTAAGAGAATGGTTTCATATGATGTATAACTTGATTAATGATATTAATTAAGTTTTATGCTGTCTTTCATAGACTATTTTCAATTGAGTATTCATGAATAAAAATGACGAGTTTTATTAAGATGAGTAAGTGTTACGGCTATAAATGACGCCCCTTTTCTTCCCCTTCTTCTTTAACCCCATCCCTAGTCGTAGATCACTCGGCTTAACTATCCTTAGTTAGGGCGGGCTGTGACAAAGTGGTATCAGAGCGAAGGAAAGCTCTGAATTATAAGTCTTGAGTTTAGTCTAGAATGAGTCACTAGACTAATAGTTATTAACAACCGTGAGCTCAGCGCACCATCACACCAGACTCAACGAGGTATGTAAAATTTCAAAGTTTATTTGACATTAAATTTTGAAGAGCATGATGTTGAGGTTATATGATGAGTTATGATATTACACTTTGAAGGTGCATAGTTTGAGTTTGAGGATGACAACATGATTAATAATGAGTTATTATGTTGTAAGAGCATATGTTGACGTTACATGATGAATCATGAGAGCGTTTATATCATATGATGTTATATGATTGAGGATGCATAATTATGAGTTATGATGTGATGTATTTGAGATGTTTTGTGATGAGAATTGTTTGAGCAGTTGTGATAAGTCACGATGATTTAGATGAAGGAATCTAATGTCATTGTTAAGAGAGATTTTTTTTACTAAGTAGAAGGATGAAATGAGAACTTAGAGCTAAAGCTTGAGAGAATTAGCAATTGCTTTAAGTACTTGTTGGTTTGAGTTATGAGCTTGAGTATAATAGCATGATTATTGATGAATTATTAGCATGCTGCAATGAGATATTGTACGATATGTTGAGTTGTTTTGTGACGCGAGTTTTGCTCACGCAACCTTAATGGTATTTGAGGAGGTATCATGAGCCATAGTCTTTGGAGATGGCTTTGAGAGAAAATTGTTGAGTTGTCTTACTGAGTCACGATGATTTAGATTAAGGGATCTAATATCATTGTTTAGAGAGATTCCCTACTGAGTAAAGATGGGACGAGATGAGAATTTAGATGTTTTGAGCTTGAGTTTTAAGATAACAGTACTACTTAGTAGGAGTTTTGCTAAGTTATGTTTTGTTTATTTCTGTTGCTAGAGCCAAGGAAGGCTAGGGTTGAAAGGATGAGAAGTAGCCGAGGAGGGCTAGAGTTGATGAGAATGAGAAGAGAAGCCGATGTAGGCTAGAGCTAAGGATGATCTTGAGAGTATGAGCAGTACACCCTTGTTTTTGATTAGTTTCAATTATATTGCAATGTATATAACTTACTTAGGAGATATTGATACTTGAGCTTTTGACATGCTGATAGATAAGCATGCGAATATAGTACCCTACTGATGTTAAATAGATGGATGTTCCTAGTGTGCTAAAGTAGCAACTAGATGAGTTAACCGGTAACAATTACCGTAGGAAGTCCAAACCGAGACATAGCACCATTAATGGTGTCGGTTTAGAAGGGACATTACGATAGATACTATGGTTTTTGTAGGGTTTATATAACCCCTTTATGTAAGTCCTCTAAAAAGAGGCATTCTACTGATGGATATATTAGGTTGACCAGAGTGGTCTTTTTGTTAGCATTTCGTGAGTACTTATTGCCTTACAGATGAATGTTAAGGTGACCGTGAGGGTTTCCTTAAAGTTGAGTTAGTAAATTGAACTTGAGTTTCGAGGATGTTTAGAGCGTTGGTCGAGTTGAGTTTTCCTTTTGTGATTTCAAAAATGCCTCAAAGATATCATCAAGAGTGTGATGTGAAGGATAGGCGGGATAATACTCCGCCACCACCACCGCAACATGAGAGGAGAGTCGAAAAATATTGAACTTTCGAAACAAGAGTCTAGAACATAGGACCCTGAGTTTAAGCTTTTAGCTTGCTGGTGTGAACTTAAGTTTTGTTATGTATAGTATGATGAGGGTTTAGAAGACACAGAATTTCCAAGTTCGGGATAGTATATCCCGTGTGACTGGGGAGTGATTATGTTGGACCTGGCCAGTCCGCATGATCCAAATCTCAGTAGACGTGTTTTGGGTTGAAAATCCATGTGTTTCAACTTTCAGTTGAAAAGCCAGATGGGTTCATACTCGAGGTCATTTTGTTCGACCTAGTAGTTAATCATTTCATACCCTCTGGTCATTCTTTTGATTCTCTTGAACAATTTCTACAACACCTTGCTTTGATGTTGTGTTGAGTTTGAGCCTTGCAACTCGTGAGTTGTCATAATAAGATCCCCTTGATTGATAAGACTAAGAAGTGTTAGTCTACTGACGTAGTATACTACCCAAATTATGGCTTCGCATAATTGTGTCTCATTGTAATTAGTTGAGATTAGTCTTTGTCCTATAAATGATATCGACCACTCATTATGATAGAAATTCAGAGTTCAAGCTAAGATCGTAATATAGTGTTCGAGTACGAGGACTTAAGTTAATTGGTCTACGATAGTTTTAAGTGATTCTTATTTTTATAGATCTAGATTGTATAATGTTATGTGTGAAGTATATGCCTTGAGATGTGAAAGTTCGATGGAGTTTAGTTTACCCAAAATTGGGAACTTTTGAGTCAATGGTTAAGATGATTAATAGATGATGAAGATGAGTCCATGAGATGTATATGATGATGATTGATGGAGTAAATTGAGTATATGATGTCAATTGATGATTTTGATATGAGTTAGTTTAATAAAATTAGGGATATGTGTATCTATGCTCTAATTTGTAAATTGATGGGTTATATGTGAGATTAATTGGCTAAGATTGATAGATCTATGAATGGATTAAGGTATCATGTGTGTTTATTAAATTTCAAAGAGTTTACTTTAATAAAAATTAGGACTTTTTGCCTATGTGTTATTTAAGTGATTTTGGCTTAAGATATATGTATTTGAGCATGATATTAGTGTATAATTATGTTTGAGTAAGTCTTTTGTTGGCTAAGAAATTTTTGACTTAGTTTAGTTTGTATGAGTTTTTGAGTTTTCATATTTTGAGAAGTCGATGATTGATAAAATGAGGTCTAATTGCTTTATGACCATTATGTGAAAGTTTGTCATGTTTTATTAAGAGTTTTATGATGATACATGAAGTTTCATTAGAGTTTAGTTTACATGATAAAAGGGAATCTATATGTGTATAATGATTTATATGATGAATGAGATCATGTTTGAATATTTGAGTAATTTTGAGCACGAAAATGAGAAGAGAATTTTAATGATGCGTTCGTTGAAATGTTTTACTTAAGATTTGAGGTTATGATGTAAGAAGAGAGTCAAGATTGAGTATGATGAGTATTATAATGTGCTTGAATGTTTTCAAGTGCTATATGTGTTTAAAATGAGCTTTGATTGGTTTTCATTGAAGGATGTTGGGTTGAGCATTTAAGAGTTTGAGATGAGATTTTGGTGAATTTCGTAGGCCTATTGACCTACTGTGATCGATGGTTTTTAGATGTCTAATAGCTTTGAAAATTTTATAGCAAATCCCTACATGAGTCTTAAGCACACCGATAAAATTTCAAGTCATTTGGACTTCGTTTACTAATTTTTATAAAATACAAAACCTAAACTGCACATTACTACCGAGAATTTCAGAGAACAGGAGAAAGAGTCATTCATTTCAGTGGCTTCCTGTGTGATCTAGATTTCAAAATTTTTATGATATTAACCTTATTGGGTTATCTATATATCTACCAAAGTTGAGCCCAGTTTGACAACGTTTACTATTTTTCAAAAATCCAAGTTTTAGATTGCTCAAAACTGCCGAATATGGTAGACTGTAGTAAAACAGTCATATCTCCTACAATACTTGGAGTTTTTGACTCTACTTTTTTTTGTATATGAAACTAGACTCGAAGACCTTTCTTTTGGTATGAGTCTCGAGTCCAGGAGGTGTCGGAGTCAGAACAGGTTAGATTTTGAAGTTGAGTCAGTGTAAAAACAAAGCATGTTTTGATAATGTTTGATTGTGTTTTTTTTCTTCTTCTTATGGGCCTTAGGTGCTTGTGTTGTCTATGTGGTTGAATGAGATTAGACGAGCCTTATATGAGAGACAAATCGAGACTTGGAACCATGATTTTCTTGAAACCTATCCTTGAACTTAAGGATTTGAGATGAGTGGAGAGTTTATATAGAGTTGAGTAAGGAGATAGAATATGAGATAGAGCATAAGTTTCCTTTCATGTCTCTAATAATCATAAGTTTTTGATGTCGAGTCTAGAATAGTATCTCTAGACTTCTAAGAATGTCAGTAACCCTCAGCTCGCAGTCACACTGCCGCAACAAAGGTACAATAATAGTTTCAAAAATATACATATATGTATTTCAGATGTTATGAAAGTTTTTCAAGAAAATGTGCGCCTTATGTTTACGATGCTATGTGAATGCTTTTTGTCGTGTTTGGGACTACCCGAACCCATAACGACTCAATGAATGTATTTCGTGTTTGGGACAACCCGAGCCCTTAACGAATCAATGTATGTATGTATGTATGGTCCAGTTAGATTCCTTGAATCTTTCCGGCATAAGCAAAGTTTTCATGAAAGGGACATTAAATGTCCATATATGTTAAGGTTTCAAAAGAAACAGAAGTATGTATGTATGAAAGAATGAGAAAGCTTTATGTTGTCGTTTTAGGCTAGCTGCCTATACGATTAGAATGATGGGTCCTCTTACAAACCGTTTGAGTACCACCCAAGAATGCTTTGAGAATGTTAATCGTGATAGCACCGCTTGATCGATTTAAGTAAAGACTGGTAAGATAGAAATGTTTAACATAGAGATGTTACAACATAGAGGCAATGCCTTAAGACTAAGGATTCATTTGAACTATTTCAATAGCGGTGAGATTAAATTTTTACATAAGAACTTATGTTGCTTGTGATTATGATGTTAGTCGTGATAGCTTGGCTAGAACAACATAGAATGGACTTTCATGGTATCAATAACTTATGATGAAATACTTATTAGTAAGTGTTTTAAGTTAGAAGTTGACTTAGAGCTTTATAAGAGATAAGAAGTTGACATGATTGGGGGCGAAGCTCCCATTTGACTGAGTGATTCATCGTGCTGGGTCTGGTCAGCCCATATAACTAAGATCTCGGTGATTGTCAATTAGGATTTTGATCCTGAGTAGGGCGTCATCCCAATGTATAGACTCACACTATGTAGTTGTCACAATAAGATCTTATTTTACCACGATAAGCACAGTAATGACTAGAATGACTTAGTTTGCTGTCAATTCTCAAAGTACTAGAAGGTGATATTCTCACAGTTAGAAAGATACACTAAGCATCAACCTATCTTTTGACCGATAGTTGGTAGAAACAAAGCAACTTCTGGAATCCCAAGTGGAGAACCAGGGCAGATAACTAGTATGATAGGATTTTCAACAAAATGTCAGGACGTGCTCCAAATGTGGTGGACACTTATGAGAAACGCGTGAAGGAGTTCGCAAACGAATGGCGTCATGAGATATTCAATTCCCCTACCAAGCCAAAGAAATATTACGTAGGAGCAACCAACGAGCAAGACTCTCACCATCGAATCACTGCTACCAAGGGAGAATGGGAAGACTCCGACACAATCTGGATATACACCACCTCAAGATGTGGTGAAGGAAAGAAAATGGAATGAAGAAAACAACAGAAAATTTGAGAATAGAAAAAGAACTTTAGTATAAGACTTAAGATCCAACCCAGCCTCAGAGCCAACAACCTCACACTAGAAGGGTGATTGTTTCGGCTAAAGTGTCAAAAGCTCCATCAATAGGAATGTTCAAAGGAAGCAAGTATTTGTTTTAAACTTCAGAGAACTTGAGCACTATGTCTCATTAGCCCCAAAGTTGAATTACTCGAATTATGACTTAGAACTCGTTGTGGTTGTGCACGTGTTGGAAATTTGGAGATACTATCTCTACGAAGTTAAGTGTGAGGTCCTTATAGCTGACAAGAATTTGAAGTGCTTTTTCGAGCAAAGAGATTTCAATGTAAGACAACAGAGACGATTCGAATTAGTGAAGAATAATGATGGTACCATCAATTGGAAATTAAGATAAGATGTTTCACCACTAAATATAAAGTACTGATTGGTGATTGCCTTATTCGGTTTAGTAATTGTTCACCATCCGGAGACAATATCAAGCTGTGTAGTTGCATCAATAGTTAAGTGTGAATTGCAAGAAAGGATTATGAAAGCACGAAATGAAAATGGATATTGGTGAGAAAATGTGTCTCACCTCAAGAATAAGAAAAAAACGAAAGGATTCACGAAAGTCAGGAATAGTGCACTAATGGTTAGTGGAGGATTGTGTATGTATACACTGAATATTACGTCTCGCAGTTAAGAAAAGTATGTGATTAAGAAAGATGAGATAGTCCAATTAAGCTCAAGGCTTAAGTTATGAAGAGAAATCAGTTTAGTGACTAGATTGTAAGGTTCAAGTGTTACGAGGCAATAATATTGTTCTCGTCATGTAGTGGAACCATCACAGGATGGAAAAGGCTACAAAAGAGATGAATGAAACGAATGACTAGTATCACAAGCTAGAATACCAGGTATGCAAATTTCGGGACGAAATTTATTTTAAGGGGGGTAGTATGTAATGCCCCGCTCTTTTAAATATATATTAGATTAAACATGTGCATTAGTTATAAAATTCTTTTAATTATTTATTGTGAATATTTTATTCAGATAATATTATTTCAGCAAAAGTCTGTATAAGAGATACAGAGCTGCGATTTAATATTCAATCATGAATCAAACCAATAATTAAATTATTGGTTTAGCTACACGTTTGAGACCTTGCATTACCAGTTGATTGATTTAATCAATAGTATTAGAAATTTTAGATTTATAACCGATTTCATAAATCGTGTTATTTAAATCGAATTGTTAGAATTATAACTTGAGCGTATGTGAATAATAATTTTATTATTACATGTTATGTGTGTTTAGTATTAAGTCGTGAATTAATTCCGACTTTCACGTATTAAATCCCAAGATTGAGAATTTAATTTATATAAATACGACGAGTATTTATTAAACGAGAATTGGAGAATTATTACAGAAACAAGTACGAACTATGAGAAATTAGATCACGATAAATAGTCGAATCACTACACTAATACACCAAACCAAAGAAAAAAAAAATTCATCTGCAATCTAGAGAGAGAAAGTAGCAGGTGAAGGGTTGGGAGAGAAGGTGAATAGTGAAGTACTGTTCAAGTGAATAGTGACAGTCGCGAATAGTGAAATTCGTGAATAGTGAAAATTAGATAGTAATTTTCACGGGGTATAACGGGTTGTGAGTTGAGTGTTGTGAGTGTTGTAAACACTGTGCTTTTTTCTCCCTTTAAATATATCTGCAGCAGCTCCGGAGACGTAGGCATAATTGGCCGAACTCCGTTATCAAATTTGTGTCTTTATTTTTCCGCATTTATTTCGCTCTCGCATATCTGGTTAGAGGGAAATCGCATATAATTTCCCAACATCCATGCAATCCAAAAAGCCAAGATATGAGGAAAAGAAGATCACGAAAGAAACAAAATTTTCAAAGATTGCATGCTCAACCTTCCCCTCCAATTCAAGATTTCTGACTTCAAAGATTTGCAGATTTCTAGCAAATCTTATTTTTTTTCAAAAGTGTAGATTTGCAGCTGACTTTCCTTCCAACTCCCCTCCAAACTGAACTACACAGCAAATCTATTCTTGCTGTTGGTCAAATGGGCTAGCACATAGGCTACTATTCACAGCTCTTGCCATTTCCATGCATTTACGGCAAATAATCTCATTGTCAAAAGTTGATGCATTGTTTTCAACTAATAATCTCATTGTCAAAAGTTGATGCATTGTTTTCAACTATTACTGCCATTGTCTTCAACTATTACGGCTAAGTTTGCCTATAAATTGAGCTTGCAGCAACATTTCATTATTCACCACCTCTCCCACAATTTCACTCACCCCATTCTCGCAAGAAGTAGAAGGTTCACTCTTTATCTCATCAGCCAAAGTCCTCCTTCATCCCACACAACACTCTCTCGCCAAGAAAAAAAACTCAGATTCCATATTTTAGATTCAAGAACCAAGCTTCATACTTTTAAGCTCAAGTGAGCTCCCTTCGCTGGACCGTTTATTCGCCGACCGGTCACTAGGCTCTGAACCGAGAACGTGTACTCGTTCCTCCATCTTCAGGCTACCAAACCCAACAATCGAAAGGCCGAAACCTTCTCTATATTTTCCCGACCAAAGGCCACAATATCCTTCGGAGGCCAACGTCGAATTCCCGACTTAGCCACCGGCCAACTTACGGCTTTCGTTTCTCACTATCCTTACGACGAAAAAGGATCGAGAAACCACCGTTGTGTAGCCTGATCTACCTCGCACGAGGAAGACTAAGTCGTAGACCTTCGCGGCTAAACACCATAGCGGAACGACGACCAGAAAAACCCCCGGCGAACAACTTCCATTAGTGCTCACTTGGACAAGGGTAAGTTGACGCCCTTATTTCAATGCATTCCCGTTTCTATTATATTATGGGAAATTTCTGGGGTATAGATGGGAGTGTGGTGAATATTTTTACAAAGTTTCATGTTATTTGAACTTCGTTTACTACCCTTTTAAAATTTGAGAAGTCTACTGTCAGTATCTGCTGAAACTGTCGTGAGGCAGATGATTAGGTTAATTATTTCAGTAACCATATGTTGATATTTAACTCTCAAATTTTTATTGTATGAAGATATATGTGTTAGATATCTGCATATAAAAGTTGAGGTTATTCCGGTAACGTTTGCTATTTTTTCAAAAATCTGGACTTTCAGTTGGCAGAAACTGCCGAATCTGGTAGGCGATGGGAAAATCGCTATATCTCTTAAACTACTTGGAGTTTTTCAACACACTTTTTTTTCAATTAAACTAGACTCAAAGAGGTTTCTATTGATATAAAATTCGACTCCATACGAGTTCGGAGTAAAAGCAGTTTATTAGTTGAAGTTGAATCTATACAGTTTTGTTGAGATGGAAATGATTCAAAATAATTCCTATTAAGAATTTTAAAGTTTTATTGTTGATAAAATATCACTTTTAGTTTATAAATGAGCTATTGATGTGTGTATATATATATATATATATATATATATTGGTGATTGACATTATTAAATGGGGAAAAGGAAAACGTGTTATGTTTATAGAATTATTCTTTATTTATAATAGATAAATAAATGAATAATATAAAATGGAATTTCCTACATCCTCAAAGGTACATGAAGTATTTTGATAAAGGAAGAACGATTGTATATGAGTTAGATATAGTCGTTTAAGGAAATATGGGTAGTTAGAGAAATGAGTGAATAGTGCATGATTCACTGCATTTGTTGTTATCTTTTCTATTATTCACTCGAACACATGTTTTCGTGTTATTAAAGGTTCAAATAAACAAAAGCGTCTGAGTAACCTATCGCGCTAAGGAAAGAGAATCATTGTCTTAAGTAGCAAAACACTGCAATCAGGTGGGCATTACTTTTACTATACGTATATAGAGATCCCCTACGTATCGTAGGCCTCTTATACGAATGAATGCATGAGATGATCTAACTGTTAATTTCAGTTTCATATATATCAAATGAGTTTAAATGATACATTCAAGCAAGTTATTTCATGACAAAATCTTTGAGTTAAAGTTATTTCAAGTATTGTCTTGCCATAAAATGTTTCAATTTTAGTATGATATCTATCTGCTTTGGCTTTGCCAATGATGCAATCGAATTCGGGTCCTGAGCAGTTGATAGCTATCCTGCCAGGACTAGTGTACACCAGTGACCGTGAGTCATCTAGCGGGTTGGCCGGTCAAGTGACCGTGAGAGGTGGCCACCTCTCCGGCACACAGTTCCAGATATGATAGATTACAAGAGAACTTAGTCTGCAGACGAACTTTAAGAATCACAAATGAACTTAGTAAGCTTGGGCCTTTTTAGCGAAAAACTCCCTTGCTGTACTGTTTATGATGGCATGACAATTTACAGTTTTGAAGCATGTATTTTTATACCTAGGCATACGTGCCCACTGAGTGCTTTTGTACTCAGCCCTGCATATGTTTTCTAAATGTGCAGGTTGAGCTGATGTGATGATGGTGCTGCAATGAGCGGAGTCTCCAGGGTTGTTAATAAATAGTTAACCTGTCTAGAATATGTCTTCATACATATGTCTAGCTACTTTCCGCTGCAAGATGTTGTTGATGTTATAGTATGTTATGTCATACTTTGAGTCTTAAGAGAATGGTTTCATATGATGTATAACTTGATTAATGATATTAATTAAGTTTTATGCTGTCTTTCATAGACTATTTTCAATTGAGTATTCATGAATAAAAATGACGAGTTTTATTAAGATGAGTAAGTGTTACGGCTATAAATGACGCCCCTTTTCTTCCCCTTCTTCTTTAACCCCATCCCTAGTCGTAGATCACTCGGCTTAACTATCCTTAGTTAGGGCGGGCTGTGACAATATGATCAGTTTTAGAAGATGAACAATTTCTTGGGCTTTTGAAAAGACACCGGCGATTGATTTATGCGTGCCAAGGTGTATTTAATAATTTTTTAAATCCGCATTAAATGCATGACATACGTGTTCTTTAAAATAAGGGATTCAGTCAATAATGCATACGTCTGATTAGCCAATAAAATAGGAAATATTGAAACTAATTTTTGAAAAAGGCGGGTTCATTAAACACCTTTTTGAATTTGAAAGATCAATTTGTTTAACAAGGATATTTCAGTTTCAGTTTCCCAACAATATCAGTTAAATCATTTGTAATTTGAAAGCATGATTTTGAAAACATGAATGCACATGTATGATGCACTCATGTAAGCTAATTTTAAGTGAATATAAAAATTATTTACTGGTCGACTGATCATTGTGGTCAGTCAATACCACATTTTTAGTTGAACAGATGATGTGAGTTTCCCCTTGATCATTGACTCATTTCTTCAGTTGACACGTCATCAGTTTGAGGACTTCGGTTGACTCAACTTCAGTTGGCAGCTCTATCTTCAATAAACATTGCAAATTCAGATCAGCATTATTCTTTAGGATTCAGTAGTTCGATCCTTCCGCATAGATCATTGAATCTATCTTCTAGGAGCTCCTTGGTTAGCAAATCAACTCTTTGAATGCTTGTGTGTAGCTTCTCAACTGAAACGTCCTTCTTTTACACATGATCTCTAATGAAGTGATGACGTATTGCGACATATTTGCATCTGGTGTGAAGTACTGGGTTTTTCGAGATTGCAATAGCACTCGAGCTATCACAGTAGATGGGTACTTTCTTTTCTTCGATCCCGTAGTCCTTCAGTTGTTGGACTAGCCATAATATTTGCGAGCAGCAGCTTCCAGCAGCAACATATTCAACTTTTTAGTTGTTGACGTATATTAGCGACTGAAGTCTGTTTCTTTGAAAACCACAAGATCAGTTTGTTGCCTAGGAATTAACATGCGCCGAAAGTTAACTTGCGATCTATTTTGCATCCAGCAAAATTTAAATCTGAGTATCCAGATAACTTAAAGTTATCATCTGCTGGATACCATAGGCCTACATTTGATGTGCCTTTGAGATATCTTAGAATCCTCTTTATTGCATCCATGTAAGCTTCATTTGGGTCTGACATCTCGTACAAACTCCGACTGCAGAAGCTATATCTGGTCGGCTCGCTGTAAGATATAATAGAGATCCTATGATTTCTCTGTATTTTGTTGAAGATACTGATTTCCCTTCAGTTCTTGGATCCACCTTCTAGTTGGTGTTCATGAGAATCTTAACCGTCTTCATGTGTTGTACTCCAAACTTGTTGATCAGTTCTTTAGTGTACTTTGACTGATTGATCAGTATCCCTTCTTCAGTTTGCTTTACTTGTAATCCCAGAAAAAAATTCATTTCTCCAATCATCGACATCTGAAATTTGTTCGTCATGATTTCAGCAAACTTCTTACACAGTCGTTTGGATTTGGATCCGAAGATTATGTCGTCGACATAGATTTGAACAAGTAGGAGGTCTTCTCATTCTTTCAGTGTGAACAACATCATGTCCACTGATCCTTTCTTGAATCCTTGTTCAATCAGGTACTCTGATAGGGTATCGTACTAGGCTCTTGGTGCTTGCTTCAATCTATAGAGCGCCTTCTTCAGTTTATACACCTTATCTAGTCCAGCAACCTCAAATCCCGGAGGTTGTCCCACGTATACTTCATCAGTGAGCACTCTATTGAGAAATGCACACTTCACGTTCATCTGGTGTACCTTGAATCTTTTATATGCCGTGAACAACTAGGACTGCTGAATAATTGATAAATTTAGCTCCACGTGTGCTTCAGTTTCAGCTTCTTTGAGTTCCTCAGTTGGTAGAGTTCCCCTTTTACTAATGCCTTCAGGATTGGCTTCAGTTGGACATTCAGTTATATGACTGATCTTCTGATACTGAAACTCTTCAGTATCTTCATCTTTACTTGGTCCCCACACTAACACCTCCTTTGGTTCGGTGCTTTTCTTTTCAGTATTAGAAAATTCATTATTCTTGGCGTTCTCAATCTTCTGTTTCCTAAAATCATCAAGTGACTCATAAAAAATAACATGAGGTGTTTCTTCCACAACCATCGTTTGAGAGTTAGACACTCTATAGGCTTTGCTGGATTCTTCAGTTCCAAAATATCCAAGAAAAAGCCTTGCTATCAAAAGTGTTTAACTTTCTGTTATCATTGTTATGAATGAAACACCTAGAACCGAAAGCATGAAAATATGAAACAGTTGGCTTCCTGTTCTTCCATAACTTGTATGGAGTTTTTCCATGTTTTTGCATGAGGAAGGAGCGGTTTTGTGTGTAGCAAGTGTTGCTGAGGGCTTCAGCCCAAAACTTCAGTGGAAGTTTTGATTCAGCTAGCATCGTTCTTGCCGCTTCTTTCAAAGATTTGTTTCTTCTTTCAGGTACTCTATTTTGCTGAGGGGTTCCTGCTGCAGAGATTTTGTGAATGATCCCTCGTTCTTCATAGTAGTCTCTAATCAGTCCCTCTGTCTGATCTAATGCTGATGATATCCATTTATTTTTCAACGCTCAGTCTTCTCATCAGCTTCGGCAGTTCCTTCAGTGTCTCACTTTTTCTATATAGAAAAACAACCCAAGTATGTCATGAGTAATCATCTACAACTACTAGGGTATATTTTCTACCGTTATAACTTTTGGGAGACACTGGACCAAATAGATCCATGTGACGCAGTTGTAGTATTCGTTCTGATGAGTGTCCTGTCTTTAACTTGAATGAAGCTCTGGTCTGCTTTCCTCGTTGGCATGCTTCACATTCTTGCCTTTTCTGGAAGACTATAGAAGGCAATCCTTCTACTAGTTGATGCTTGGCAAGCTTGTTGATCGTTTTGAAGTTGAGTCTCCGATGCCACAACCAATTAAGTTCTGTATTGCTCTTTCTGATGATGCAGGTTTCAGGTGGACTGTCCTTCCATGAAACGACGCAGATGTTTCCTTGTATGATTCCTCTCAGCACCAGCTTCTTCTTCTTGTTCTTCACAGTGAATTAATCCATTTCGATCTTCACTGAGAATCCGCAGTCACAAAATTGACTCACAGACAACAAATTATGTTTTAGTCCAAAAACATAGCTAACATTACTGATACTGGCATTACCCATATTGAGCACACCATAGCCTTTTGTTTCTTCCAAAGAGTTGTCTCCGAATGCAACTTTTGATCCAGCCTTTTCTACGTATTGAGTTAAGTACTCCTTGTAGCCCGTCAAGTGCTTCGAACAACCACTGTCAAGGTACAAGGTGTTTCTTGGAGCTGTCACTTATTCCCTATTCTTGTTGTTTTTCCTGGATTTACCCTCAGGCCCATTCATTCCATTGACGTAGCTGTTGCATGAGTTGTCAGCTACACTTTCTGCATCTCTAGCCATGAGGGCCTGGCTCTCATCGTCTAAACTTGTGGAGTTGTTGGCTGATGATTCAGTAGAGGAGCTAGCATCTTCAGCATCAACAGCTACCATTACCTTCTTCTTCTCGTACTTGTGATCTCTTTTAGCACGAAGGGCTTTGCGCTCTAAGTGTGACAATTCAGGACAATCGGTTCTGTAATGTCCCATCTTTCCGCAGCCAAAACACTCCACATCCTTGAGATCGGGAGTGGATGACTTATTCTCTTCAGTCTTGTTGTTGGAGTATCTAAGCTTGTACTTCTTCTCCCTGCCTCTGTAATTTCTCTTGTGAAACTTTTTGTACTTCCGAAACTTGGATTCCATTTTGTTAAATCTTTCAGTCAACAATGCATATTGACTGAAAAATTCTTCTGGCTTGAGTTCAGTTGACTCATTCTTCGTAGGAATCATTTGTTGTGTCAACTGGTACCCTCTTGACTGTTTCTTTGATAATGATTGGCCTGTTGGTAATGACTTCCCACATCCTGCAATGTTGTACAGTGAGATAGCTCTTGATTCGGAACTTCCATATGCCGCAGTTTTTTATGCTGGACGTCGGCAGTGACAAGGACCTCCTGAAGTTAGTTTCCATGGAAGAGGAAGAGGAAACGACAGAAATAAAGCACACTTAGCTTGTAGGAAATGAAACGTTTAAAAATCCTCTTTAGAAAATGAATCTAGTTCAGTAGAACCGGGTCAAAACAATTTGTTCTTGCGAACAACCTGCTCTGATACAAATTGTTGGGTCTCGGAGGGTCACTAAACTGGTGTATGGGGGGAATACACCAATGGGCTATTTTCAAAAATTCTTTTGTAAAACTGAAGTGAGTATCAACTGATTTTGAAGGAGTATAGACTGAAGTCAACAGGCAAAGATATTTCAGTTTAGGAAAGGGGTTAGACTGATACTGAAATTGTTTCAGTATTTTATTTCAGTTCAGGCACAGAGCTTAAACTCATAATCCACGTTAGGTTTTAGTCTAGAATTTGAAATCAGATGAGTGTTATAGATCTTACTGACTATCCAAGGATTGTTAGTTAGACTGATAACACCATTAGCAGAAATTAAACTTTAAAAAATTGCCTTAGTGATTAACACTTTGTCAGTTTTTGGTTTCACTTTTCAGATAAACAGTTTCAGTTAAATAAAGAGTTTGAACACAGCAGAAGAAAAGAAATAACTGAAAGCGATAAACAACACAACGATTTTACGTGGTTTGGAAAATAATTTCCTACGTCCACAGCCAGCTGATCAAACTGACAATCACTCTGGACTTGTGCTTACGGGTGCACAACAAACCTTAAACTGAAACAACAAGGTTTCAGTGCCAATACACTGGATTGGACTTCTCGTCTCATTCTCAGCTCGGAGTTGCAAGGACAACACACGTCTTGCTTGCGGAGCCCAAGAACTCTTGAGTTCAGACAAGACTAGTACTCTCTTTCTCTCAAACTCTTTTTTCGCTCTTTTGAAAAGGGTTCGAATACCAACTGGATTTTTAAAAAGTCTTAAAAAATCCTTAGGTATGTATTCAAAAGTCTGTGGATTTTAAAACTCTATGAATTTTGATGGATTCTCCGTTAAAAATATAAAGAGAAAAATTCCACCTTATCACACGAGATTTCTGTGGATTCTTTCACCTAGGGCGGAGCTACACTATAGAATGGTGGGGCAATTGCCCCCCTCCCCCCAGTTAAGTTATACTCCTTCTGTCCCACTCTAATAGTCTTATTTTTCTTTTCGGAACGTCCCACTTTAATAGTCCTGTTTCTATTTTTGGTAATGATTATAAAAATTTCGTCTGACTTCTTTAATTTCTTATCCAAGCGAAGCCCCAATGTATATTCAATAATCTAATTAATTTACTGAATAATCATTATTAACTCTGAATTTTATAAAAGTTAATTTTTTCTAAATTTGTTCTAATTCACAATTTTTATTTTTATTTTTACTTTCTAGCTTTCCATGGAGTCTGCACCAAGTCGATGAAAATCCATGAAAAATCAATAATTAAAAAAAAAGTCAGCCAAACTCTACATAAAGCCTATAGATTTCCTAAATCCACGAAATCCATGGACTTTTTAAAATCTAAAAAAATCCAACAAAATCCCAAACCAATACACCCCCCTTAAGCTAAGGGTTTACAATGAAATTGCCTAAGATGATAAGAGAATTTAGGTAATCAGTAAACTGATTTAGGCTTTGGATATTATCTTCTTCGATTCAAACTTTGGAAAGTAGTGAATAGACCGAGTCGCAAATTTGGTAGAGCTTCAGCTTGAGTGTTTGAATCGGTGTTGATTGAAGATGATCCTCGAGCTCTGTTTATTGGCAAAGTCTTGAATAGATCCATTGGTGAGATGGTTGACGAGCCCGTTTTTCGTGCTCTTTTTTA
The DNA here is from genome assembly GCF_028751815.1 of Salvia miltiorrhiza. Classification (NCBI taxonomy): domain Eukaryota; kingdom Viridiplantae; phylum Streptophyta; class Magnoliopsida; order Lamiales; family Lamiaceae; genus Salvia; species Salvia miltiorrhiza. The sequence goes on along the minus strand of NC_080393.1, from coordinate 29,100,211 downwards.
GTCTGTTTTTAGGTATAGATCGAGTCTTTTCTGCATGTTTTGTGTGTGTTTGTGTGCCTGGGAGGGCATGTTGTGGGCACAGGGATGTGCAGGAGGAATATGAAGGGAACAGGCTTCATTCCGCGAAAGAGGCAAGTACCCGACTGCACAGATCATACTGTGCCCACATCGAGTACCGCACGGGATCGGGTCATGTTCGGGCGGAAGGCCATAAGGAAGATTGGAGCATGATTGGAAGACGAGAGGATGAAGGCAAAGGAAATGAGGCCAAGAGAGAAGTTCACATTTGGGCACAACTGGAGTGAACAGTCACAGGCGGGAGTATCTGCCCCTCGGATCTAAATAAGGAATGAGATCACTTACCTTCCCCAAGAGTGATTCACTGCCATATCCGGAGGCTCTACAGATCCTAGGGCACACATGGAAGGAAAGAACTGCACATGTAACCCTAGCCCAACCGCCACCTATTTTGGACCAAGCCCTAGCCTATGCCTTCTCTACAAATATGGAAGCACCACGCCCAAAAAAGAGTTCGGCGGCAACCCCTTAGAACTTTGGCGAGTGTACTGTTCCAGGACGACCCCCTACTCGGCCACTTCCTTTAAATTCACTCTTTAGCATTCTTTTCATGTTTTGAACGACTGTAAGGCAGATACACGGCGATAGGCCACTTTACTTTTCTGTTTTATGTTTTGCTCTGCTGTGACCGGACTTGGTGCCGACAAGTACATTGTTTAAATTCCGCCTAGACATTTTAATCAAGTATGTTTCTTTTCTTTATTTATCTTGTCTTTATTTTCGTTATGAGTAGCTAAGTTACTATACCCGATATGGGCTAATCGAAGTATATATGGGATGATACTAATTCGTGAGGTCTAATTGAGTTAAGATTTCTGGAATCACGTTCCCGAAGCAATTGGCCTGATCCAATATAACTTGGACAAACCCGATGCTTTATTCGGCCAGTATTATTCTGGGCACGGCCAAGTTACAAGCAGTATGTGGGCACAAGTTAGGAGAAATTCGGCTCCACGAAGTGCGACAATTGTGGGCGAGTGGTAGTATGTCTTCGGACATGTCTGATGACCATTTGCGTCAGACAAACTTCCTGTGGGCAACCACATGAAGGGCGTGGATGAGGGCGGGGTAGGCTGCGCACGTGACAAGTGACATGGGTGAAGGAATATTAAACTGAATTAATACTCGATTTGCCCGAAGATCGTTTCTTGTATTATTATTAATTTATCATACAACGATTAATCCCTAACATGCCCCTATGAATTTAAGTGTTGCACGTTGGAGTTCAGAAATACCTGAAGAATTCAGAAGAATTCGTCAAACTCGCAGCTGAACAGACCAGTCAGTTTCAAGCCTTCGTTTGAAGCCTCAAACGTCCTCAAATCGTATTTTTCCCAGAAATACGACTTCTTCGTCTTCGAGAGAGCTTTCCGTGGCTGCCTGTTTCGCCTGAATCGGAGTTCTGTGGAGGAAGTTATGGCCGTTCTCCCGAAACTGCCAGAACTTGATTTCCTGCAAAAATCTGACTCCAGCTCAGATCAGAAATTCTAAACTATATCCCGCTCAGCTTTCACCGTTGGATGGACAAGGAGCTGTGAAAGTCCCAAGAGAGAATTCAGCCCTACACGCCTAGCGCTGCTCTGCCCTGCTCTCAAACCCTAATTTTATGTGTGTTTCCTGAGAGCAGACAGCTGTATTTAAATAAATAAATCAAGTTGTGGGGCGCCAGTTATATAGTGATAGGCGAATTCTCTCTGCTAGGGCAAGGAGACTTTGGGCCAGTCCAGGGACCAGATACAAGGAATAAAGATGGGCCTCAAATAAATTAATTCTCCATGGTCAGCCCAGACCATAATTAATTTATAAATATTAGTTCATTCCACTAGAGAACTAATATTGACTTACCTTGCCGGTGATGAGTCCGGGCTTATATTTAGACTTATTAAATCTCTGTATTTAAAATATCCGACATCCATTAATTAATTATAGCTCTGACAGCTTAAATTAATTAATCTCTTTGTAATCCTTAAGAAGTACCACTCAAACCTTATTATTGCGCCTGAACTTAATCAACCTGCAGGGTTTAACGCAATAAACCTTATTGAGCTCCTTATGGGGATGTCATTATTCTTTACCGGATACGGGTACTAATACAGATAACCAAATATCATATATTGACCGCTATCACCCAAGATACAGAGTACTCAAGTTACTATATAACTCTCACCCATAGTAAGTCAAAGTGATATACGAATCAACACATATATTTGAAATCTTATTAGTATTAAGATTCTATTAAGTCACCGAGATCTTTGATTCTTCACTTAAGTCAGACAGAAGAATACATCTCACTGTGGTCCTATCAATATGTTATGACGTACCAGTATAGACAAGTAGTCAAGACAAACTACTTCCATTTATACCGCAGCCTAAACCAATGACTCGTCCTAAAGTCATCTCGGCTGTGATCATTTTATATCTCTTAAGGTCATTCCAATTATATTATCTTCTATGATCTACAACACACCATATAATCTACTTATAAAGAGATAAGGAACATACATATGCAATCATGAACACAATCAGATAGGAGATTAGATAGTGGTAACAGGAAACATTGTATACAAGCATAAAACGTTCTTGCTTTACAGTATACAAATCCAACAATGGGGGCCCAGCCTATTGACATCTGCCCATAACCAATGACGTGAAGGCACAACGAAAATCTTTGCACCTATGACCGAAAAAATTATCCCATATCATACCGAGATTATGCCTACACAGGGTTTCATTTATTACTGATTATTTTCTTATGTTTATTTCCAGCATTTACTTATTTGCATAGATTAGATTTACATTCAATTGTGACCAGAGATTAGCGAGTGACACCTTTGCCCACAGAGGGCAACCCCTTATAAAGCTTGTGACACGAGTACTACGATACACAGATTCCCTGTAGGTTCGACCCTATTCTTGCCATTAATACTAACCTTAATTGCAGGGCATAGGAAATATAAATATCATTTGCCCGAAGTCTCACGATGGGCTTCGGCAAATTGGCGTCGTTGCCGGGAAATCGGCGATCTAGTATTTTAGTACTCTTTTATGTTTTGATTTTGCCCTTGTATGTTCGTACCTAATCTTGCAAGAGAGAACGGAGATTTGTGATTTGATCCTGAGATCGAAGCGAACGCGAGGCCCAGACTACGTGAGTTACGTGGTCGAGGCAGAGGCAGAGGACAAAAAGGAGTAGCCCATGCTCTATTTGGACCAAGGCAAGTTGAGATGGCAGAAAACGGAGGTGCGAATCCACCACCGGAGCAGACTTTGAGGGAAATGATGTTTCCTAACAACATGAACTTGAGACCGCTGGGCATAACTTTGCCCACAATAACTGAAAACTGGCAATTGCGACACTCCTTCATACAGATTCTGCCCAAGTTCAGCGATATGCCCGGAGAGGACCCTCAAAGGCATTTGCAAGACTTTGAGATGGTGTGCGGCACAATCAGAGCAACTGGAGCTAAGGCCAAGTATATCCACGTCATCTCGTTCCCATTCTCCCTACAGGATAGTACAAGGGAGTGGTTGTACACTTTGCCCACAGGGAGTGTTACTTCATGGCAAATAATGCAGCAAAAGTTCTTGCAGAAGTATTTTCCCACCTCAAGGATCCAGAATGTGAGAAAGAGGATAAGCACCATTCAGATGGGCATAGGGGAGTCTCTCTATGACTATTGGGGTAGATTCAATCAATTGCTAGCCAAGTGCCCACAACATCAGATTTCTGATCAAGACCTCATCCAATACTTTGTAAATGGAATGAGGCCACATGAGAGGCTGTTGGTCAATGCGGCGTGTGGAGGATCGATACTCAACAAGTTGCCCAGTGAAACTTTTAATCATTTTGCAAAAATGACGGAGGAATTCTGAGAGGACATAACGGTTGTGACCAAAGAAAATTGATCACTAAATTACTTAGCAACTAAACCGCAACTAACACGATGAAATTGTAGCAAAAACGTAGTAATCGAGTATCGTATCCTCAGGGACTGACACAACGAAATAACTTTAACTATCTCCTAAACAGACTATAACAGTAGACATGCAATAGAAAGTAGAGGGTGATTTACTTAAACTAAAACGCAAATAAAAGAATAACAAAGCAAATTTCTAAATCAAATAAGGAAAGACAACTGATCCTAGGGTAGTAAGTTCATTAATTAAATCTACACAATTAATCTATTAATCCTATGTACCAGTTTAATCCAGTTATGATGATAGATCACTTAATTAATCAATCACTCTCGCTAGAGAAGCAACGATCGTAGATTAGTAAATTCTCTATCTCCGCTGGGTCTCAAGAAAATCTACTAACTCCCAATAGCTACCTATGATCCACTTATCTCCGTTAGGTCTCAAGGTTAAAATCTTATCATATATTCCTGAATTCGCTAAACAGTTATCTCCGCTAAGTCTCAAACCGAATAGCTACACATGCAAACTATTGATCAGATAATTCACAAGAAATCAAGCACAAAGAATTATGAATCATAAACTGGAAGGCACAAAAGTATTAACAAATCAATCACATAAATTCAATCAACTATTTACAAACCCTAGAATCAGCTAAACAGAACTAGCCAGACATAATAAAATAAAACATAAACATATATAATTAAAAAGAACGTAATTGGAAGAGCTGAATTATATAAAAACCGAATAAGAACAATTGTAGCAGCTTGAATCTTCAATCTTGATCCAAGCCTTGAAAACTGGAAAATAAATGTAAAATTAAAGCTATAATGCTATAATGTAATGTGTGGAACCCTAAATAGGTCAAAAGATGACCTATTTATAGTCTTAGGGTAAAATACAGTGTTTGAAACCCATAAGAACTCCAAAAATCGAAACATCCCGCATAAAATCTCGATTCGGCGGTCAAACTCGGCGCCTGCCGAGTTGGGGCTTCAAAACCATCGAAAACGGCGCCGGCCGAGCTTCCCAGACGAAGCTTAGAAGTGAGACAGAGACTTCGGCGACCAAATCGGCACCCGTCAAATTGGTCGCCAATTTTCTTCTTCAAAATGCCCATTTTCGGCGGTCAACGGCGTTTGACCGCCGAGTTTTAACTGCTACGCGCGACTATTTTGTTTTGGTCATAACATTCTGGTCCGAACTCTGATTTATGATCTGTTTACACTCACAAACTCGTATCGAGATGATCTACAACTTCTATTTCAGAACAGTTTTCCAAATTCGAACTAAATAATCCTAAAATTCCTTCAAAGTTCCAGTAAGAATCATGTTTCACAAGATAAAGCAATTTAAACACAAAACAATCATCCAACACTCAATTTCCTATAAAATTAACATCAAAAGAACATTAAAAGCCATGGAAACATGAGTGTTATCAGAAACACAACCGTTGTGCCCCAGAACCAGAATGACAACTCAAAGATGGATGAGTTGTGTGATGCAGTAAAGCAGATGGTGGAAATGATGAAGCCTACAATCAAGAAATCCGTCAAAGCATACCAGCTATGCTCTGATACCAGTCACACGACGGACCAGTGCCCCTCCCTGTTCGAGGAAGAGCAAGTTAATGCCTTTTGGCACAACAACAATAATGGAGGGACTATGGGTAAAAATAGCGATATGACCAAAACGGTCAGGGATACCATCAATCATGGAGGAACCACGAGAACCTGCGATATGGGGGTAATCACTACCTTTCCCCCAATCAACCTCCAAACCCACAACAGAATCAGCAACCGAATCAGGGCAAAGCACCGACACTGGAGGCTATGTTCAAGTGCATGCAGGAGACTCAGATGAGTGTGGCCAAGATCTTGTAAGACAATGAAAAGTTCAAGCTTGAGACCAGATGAGCCATCAACAACTTGAACAATCAAATAGCCCATTTGCAGCAAAAGTTTGCTTAAATGAACACGAACATGAATAATGGAGAGTTACCTGCCCAAGTTGTGATACCCAACAATAATAAGGCATAGGTGAATGCAGTCAACTTGAGGAGTGGCAAGACTTTGCCTGAAGCAGTCCGTGTGCCCGAGAAGGTGTCTAAGCCCACAAACGAGGAAGAGAAAGTTGATGAGGAAATTGAGATAGAGAAGCCTCCTGAACCTGTGCCACAACAAAGAAGAAGGAAGATGTGCCCAGAGCAGCAGATAAGCCCAAAGTGATTGTGAAGCCCCCCTTCCCAGGGAGGTTGGCAAAGAACCATGAGACAGAAGAGATGAACCTCCTACACAAGATATTCCAAAAGGTGAAGGTCAATATCCCGTTACTTACAGCATTGTGAACTATGCCCAAATGCGCCAAATTTCTCAAGGAAATATGCACTACGAAGGTTGTGTACTTAGATGATGTAAAATTCCAAGTAGGGGAGCAGGTGTCGGCCGTGCTGAAACGGGATATTCCCACAAAGTGTGAGGACCTGGGGATGTTTTACATATCCTGCATCATTGGGAACACCAAGAAAGAAAAGGCCATGGTGGATTTAGGTGCATCTATCAACGTCATGCCTTTGATCATATATCAGGAGCTGAGGATAGGACCACTCAAACCAACTTGGGTGGTAATTCAACTGGCAGATAGGTCAAGTGTATACCCTGAGGGCATAGTGGAGGACGTGCTCGTCAAAGTTTAAGATTTAATCTTCCCAGCCGACTTCTATGTGCTCAACATGGGAGACTCCAGGGCAAAGCCTGTTGTTATGCTTTTGGGCAGACCTTTCTTCAAGACGGCCCGAACCCAAATCGATTGTGCAACCGAGAAGTTGACGTGCAAATTTGATGGGGATACTGTGACATTTGATCTCTTCAAAGCTGTCAAACACCCACCAGACATTGAGAGCGTGGAATTTGTGGATATATTTGATGTGTGTGTGGACCAGTCTATGCCCACAATGCACATGGACGAAGACTATGAGTACGATTTGGAGATGGAAGTGATGGAAGCCTCAATGGACGATCAAGTAGAATTCATGCAAGCACAGCCACAAGAGGGTCAGATCCACCTACCTCTGGAGATTCCTATCCCTGATGAGAAGGATCGACTTTTGCCTTCTTTGATTCGTGCACCAAAGCTCGAGCTAAAGAATCTCCCAAGCCACTTGAAATATATTTTCTTGGGAGAAAATCAAACTTTGCCTGTGATCATAAGCTCGGAACTCACATCAGAGGGGAAGGGTATGGTTTATCAGGTCATATGGAGGCACAGAGAGGCTATCGGATGGACCTTAACCGATATCAAGGGAATAAGCCATAATGTTTGTCAACACCACATCCTGCTGGAAAATGATGCATTGCCGGTCAGAGACCCACAGCAAAAGCTCAACCCGGTGATGAAGGATGTGGTCGAGAAGGAGATACTTAAGCTACTTGAGCTGGGGATTATATATCCCGTATCGGACAGCCGCTGGGTGAGCCCGGTACATGTGGTACCAAAGAAGTCCGGAATCCAAGTCATAGACAACAAAAACAAGGAGCTGGTCGCAACCAGGTTGCAAACCAGATGGCGGGTATGCATAGACTACCGCAAATTGAACAAGGTAACCCGCAAGGACCATTTTTCTTTACCTTTTATTGATCAAATGTTGGAAAGATTGGCAGGGAATCGCTTCTTTTGTTTTCTTGATGGATATTCCGGTTATATGCAAATATGGGTCGCATTGGAGGACCAAGACAAGACCATCTTCACGTGCCCCTTTGGCGCATTTGCTTACCGGAGAATGCCCTTTGGGTTATGCAATGCCCCAGACACATTCCAGCGATGCATGATGAGTATATTCTCTGATCTCTTGGAGAATTGTATTGAGGTGTTCATGGACGACTTCACCATCTATCGAAAGAATTTTAACACATGCCTAAGTCACCTTGATTTGGTATTGAAACGATGTGTGGAGAAGAGCCTTGTGCTCAATTATGAAAAATGTCATTTCATGGTGAAGGAAGGCATAGTCTTGGAACATGTCATATTAGAAGGCGAAATTGAGGTGGACAAGGGAAAGGTCGACATCATTGCCAAGTTTCCATCACCCACATCAATCAAACAGTTGAGAGGATTCCTTGGTCATGCGGGATTCTACCGGAGATTTGTCAAAAACTTCACCAAAATTGCTCAGCTTATGACCAGATTGTTGTAGAATGATGTGCCTTGGGAGTTTGATTAAGAGTGCCACGAGGCATTCCAGACGTTGAAGAGGCATCTGACCACATCGCCCATTATCAGACCACCAGAATGGGGGATGCCCTTTGAGCTCATGTGCGACGCAAGCGGATATGTCGTAGGAGCCGTGTTGGGGCAGAAGATTGGTAAAGAAAGCTATGTGATATATTATGCCTCAAAGACCCTGAATGCGGCACAGAGCAACTACACTACGACCGAGAAGGAGCTTCTGGCCATAGTGTTTGCCTTTGAGAAGTTCTGATCATATCTGTTCGGGAGCAAGACTATGGTGTGCACAGACCACTCTGCCCTCAAGTACTTGATGGCGAAAAAGGAGTCAAAGCCAAGATTGATTCGATGGATACTTCTATTACAGGAATTTGACATCGAGATCAAAGACAAGAGTGGAGCCCATAACCATGTGGCGGATCATCTATGCCGCATAATCCAGAAGGAAAATGGTGTACCCATAAGCGATATTTTCCCAGATGAGGAGCTGTATCAAGTGGGGAAGGCTGTGACCAGAAAACCATGGTACGCTAACATAGTCAATTATATGGTCACAGGATCATTACCTTTGGGCACAACACCATACCAGAAGAATCGGATCAAAGCGGATAGCAAGTCTTTCATATGGGATGATCCATACCTATGGAAGATGTGTACGGATAAGGTCATTCGCAAATGTGTAGTTGAATTTGAGCAAAAAACATCATGCAACACTGTCATGCCAAGGAATGTGGTGGCCACTTTGGTCACAGGAGAACAACAAGAAAAATATTGGACTGTGAGTTCTATTGGCCCACAATTTTCAAGGATGCCTTTGAGATGTGCAGTCGACGTGAGCAATGCCAAAAAGAAGGAGGAATCACCCGGAGGAACGAGATGCCTATGGTCCCAATCCTGCCTGTGAAAATTTTTGAAATATGGGGCATGGACTTCATGAAGGAAATGATCCTGTGACCATAGTCAATTATATGGTCACAGGATCATTACCTTTGCCCAATTCAGGAGGAAATGAGTACATCCTTCTAGCTGTGGACTATGTGTCCAAATGGGTAGAAGCAAGGGTGACTAAGACCAACGATGCAAGGGTGGTGTCCAATTTTTTGAAAACTCACATCTTCACTCGATACGGTGTGCCCAGAGCCATCATCAATGATCAAGGCACGCACTTCTGCAATGCGACCATAACCAGCCTACTCAAGAAGTACAGGGTACAACACAGGGTGTCCACAGCATACCACCCTCAAGCAAATGGGTTGGCCGAGTTGTCCAACAAGATCATCAAGACCATCCTAAGGAAGGCTGTTGGGCCAGACTGGAGTACTCGGGTTGATGATGCCGCCCTGTGGGCATATTGGACGGCATACAAAATCCCATTTGGGATGTCCCCATATAGGATGGTGTTCGACAAGATGTGCCATTTGCCCGTAGAGCTGGAACACAAAGCCTTATGGGCTGTGAACAAGATGAACATAGATTGGGCAGAGGCAGGTGAGAACCGGAAGCTCAGCATTCAGGAACTTGAGAAGATCCGCCTAGAGGCATATGAGAGTGCCTCATTCTATAAGGAAAAGCTCAAGCATGCCCACGACCGTCTAATCAAGGCAAAGAGCTTCAGCACAGGCCAAATGGTACTACTATACCAAACCCGCTTCAAGTTTGCTGTGGGCAAATTATCAACCAAGTGGAGGGGACCTTACAAGGTGCAAGCTCAGTTCCCGAATGGAGCAGTGGAGATCCAATACCCAAAGACCGGAGTCATATTCAAGGTCAATGGACACAAGCTCAAGGCATACTATGGGCAAAGCTAAAAGATTCTAGGTCCTAACCAAAGGACCTAGATGGAGACCACAGTTGAGGAAATACTACGTCGCGCCCACGACGTTAACCAAGGCGCTACCCGGGAGGCAACCTGGGATTAGGTTTGTTTACGTTTTTTCTTTCCTTTCCATTTTTTTATATTTTCTTTCCTTTTTGTTCGGTTTTACTGCCCCTCCGAGGTGTTCCCTCGCTTTGGGGGGCATGTTTTCTCTCTTTGTGGTGTGCAGGTTGTGAGAAACCTCTGTGTGCAGAGGAGATGCGGGACCTCATGAAAGACATGGTCGAAAGCCTCAGGTACTTCGGTGCCCCATAATTTTGTCCTCCCTTTATTTTTCTTTTTATTTGTTTTGTTGGTTTTTTCTATTTTTGTTAGGTCCCAGAAGGTCTAGAATAGGTGTATGGGGGGAATACCCCTATAGGCTATTTTCAAACAACAGGCACAACCTTTTTTATTAAAAAAATAGTTAAGGAAAACTTTGATTCCAAAGGTTGAAGACTGATACTGAATCTCTCTTCAGTAAAGAGATATCAGTTAAGTCCAAGACTTTAACTGATATCAGCAAGGCTTCAGTCTTAGATATAAAATAGAGGAGTGTTATGAATCTTACTGACTATCCGAAGATTTATCAGTTAGACTTATAACACTGGCAGTGGAAAACTTTTTCTTTTGAAATAGCCTTTGTGATTAAGTTGTCAGGTTTATATTTCACTTTGCAGTTAATCAGTTTCAGTTAAAGACGCTTGAGCACAGATAAGAAAGTAGAACTGAAAGCGATAAACGACAAGGGGATTTTTACGTGGTTCGAAATCCAATTCCTACATCCATGGTCAGTAAATCACACTAACAAACACTCTGGGCTTATGCTTACGGGTGCACAGCAAATCTTGAACTGAAACCACATGTTTCAGCACCAACACACTGGGTTGGATTTCTCAAACACACTCAGCGCGCACTGGACACTAAGATCTCTTTGGAGTCAGAACACTGGTCTGAACTCCACACAACTTCAAACACTCTTTTCGCTCAGTTGAAAGGAGGTTCGAAAATTACCAACTAGATCACAAAGAACAGGCTCTCTGTAATAAGTAACTTAGGCTTTGGATAAACAATATTTGCCTAAGGTTCTAAGAAAATATATGTAATCAGCAATGGACTGATTTTGGCTTTGTGATTATCTTCTTCGATTCAAACTTTGGAAGGCTTTGATTGGCTGAGTTGCAATTTTGGCAGCGTTTCAGCTTGTGTATTTGAATCGGTGAAGATTGAAGTGATCCTCGAGCTCTATTTATAAGAGAGGTTTTGAATAGATCCGTTGGCGGAGATGGTCTTCAAGAATTCATCCATTGGAGAGTAATTCAAATTTTGTTGAGGCTTCAATCTTCGAGGTTCCTTGCTTGGTGAGAAACGGCTACTCAGGTACAGGAGGTAAGGCGCCTCTGAAAAGGTAATCACCAAAAAGGAATGCTCTGTAGAGAAAAGACGATCCTCTGTATCTCTGCATTTAATGCGACTGTACTTTGATTGCATGGCTTCCTTTTAACGTTGGAGGTTCAGTCCGAGGAAGAGCGTCAACTGATACTTGACTTTAGTATCAGTCCGCTGATTCCACGTAGCCAGCATTAGATGAATCAGTCATAACTAATTCTTCAGTTGAGAAACTCGTTCTAGTTAAATATCAGTTTTTAACTTCTGCCTTTAATTGCGAACATTAGTCGAGTTCTTCAGTCTTCAGTCTTTAGTCCTTCGTTCTTCATTCTTCATTCCTCCGGTCTTCAGTCTTCAGTCTTCAGAACACTAGCTAAACTAAAAAAAGAACTTCAACACTTGAGTTCACAAAGTTCTAGTCTATTACAAAGAAAACTTAAGGATGTTGGTATCATCAAAACAAGGGCTAGGATATTTCATTAAGTTCCCAACAAATTTTTTTGTGTGTTTGCATGTGTGTCGTGTGTTTCCCCTTCCCTTCTTTGGCTTACCACTTTGCCTTGGGAAAAGTGTGTGAGTGGGAAGGGGGATTTGTCCTTTTTATTTCTTTTGTTTTTTTTTGTTTCTTGTGTCGTGTCTGTGCATTCCCTTTCACACTCTTTGCTTTGAGCAAAGGGTGTGAGTGGGAAGGCACCCTTCTAGGATATGGGATGTTCTTGGTTTGGGACCCACATACTTAGGCACTTTGTTTTGGGCAAGGTGTGTGAGTGTGGGGGCCTCTACGTTGTCCCATATTTTTAGTTGTTTAGTTTGTTTCGTGTCAGACCAAACATGTTTTGTACTTAAATGTTTTGGGCATGATTCTTATGTGCTTTGAACTTAGTTAGATTTGAGCATGCCTAGGGATAGCAAGTATGACAGAATGAATATAATTGGGCATATCCTGTGAGGCTTAAGCTTAGTTGTGCTAATCTGTTCAAATCAAGCACACTTTTCATTTCTTGTGTGATTTTGGTTTTTTGTACTTGAATGGAACTAGAATTTGTCTGTTTTCTTGCCAAGGCCTCATTGAATCGGTTTTAGGGACTTAGATGACTTAGGCATTTCTTTCATTTAACCCCGTACCAAATTGTTAACCCTACATTTATCCCTAGTCAGCCCCTTTCAGCTTGATCGTTTTCTTTGAAAATCACTTAAAATGTGCCCAGATTAAATTGTCAAATGAATTAGGGTAGATGAGAATTCAAAGGGAGGGAAAATAGTAGGAACAAAATTGGGAGAGGTTGTGCCTTATCATAAATTTCATGTGCCTCTAAAAATAATTAAGGACTTGAAAAGTGAAAAGAAAAAATACAAAAAGAATGAAGTCCAAAAGTTGTATTTGCTTAGGCCCTTAAGAATTGGGAATAGTCTGATGCAAAAAGGGGAAGGGTAGACGTGCCCTAAACTGAATTCATTTGACTTGAGCCCAGTGCCAAATACTTTCTACCTATGCCTAAAGCCACATTACAACCCTACTAAGACTTAAGAATGAGAACCTTTGACCGATATTTTTGAGAGGCGGAGGCATAAGAAGGCAGGCAAGCCTATGGTGAATGCTTAGGGCAAGAGAACATGAGCGATCACTTACCTCCCCAAGAGCGATTCACTGCCATATTCGGAGGCTCTGCAGATCCTAGGGCACGCATCGAAGGAAAGAACTGCCCATGTAACCCTAGCCCAGCCGCCGCCTGTTTTGGGCCAAGTCCTAGCCCATGCCTTCTCTACAAATATGGAAGCACCACTCCCAGAAAAGAGTTCGGTGGCAACCCCTTAGAACTCCGGCGAGTGCACTGTTCTAGGACGACCCCCTACTCGGCCACTTCCTTTAAATTCAATCTTTAGTATTTTTTTCATATTTTGAGCGACTGTGAGGCAGATACACGGCCACAGGCCACTTTACTTTTCTGTTTTATGTTTTGCTCTGCTATGATCGGAGTTGGTGCCGACAAGTACGCTGTTTAAATTCCACCTATACATTTTAATCAAGTATGTTTCTTTTCTTTGTTTGCCTTATCTTTATTTTCGTTATGAGTAGCTAAGTTACTATATCCGGTATGGGCTAATCGAAGTAGATATGGGATGATACTAATTCGTGAGGTCTAATTGAGTTAAAATTTGTGCAATCACGTTCCCGAAGCAATTGGCCTGATTCCAATATAACTTAGACAAACTCGGTGCTTTATTCGGCCGGTATTGTTCTGGGCACGGCTAAGTTACAAGCAGTATGTGGGCACAAGTTAGGAGAAATCTGGCTCCAAGAAGTGCGGCAATTATGGGCGAGTTGTAGTATGTCTTCGGACATGCCTGATGACCATTTGGGTCCGACAAACTTCCTGTGGGCAACCACATGAAGGGTGCGGATGAGGGCGGGGTAGGCTGCGCACGTGACAAGTGACAAGGGGGCCCAGCCTATTGACATCTGCCCATAACCAACGACGTGAAGGCACAATGAAAATCTTTGCACCTATGACCGAAAAAATTATCCCATATCATACCGAGATTATGCCCACACAGGGTTTCATTTATTACTGATTATTTTCTTGTGTTTATTTTCAACATTTACTTATTTGTCCAGATTAGATTTACATTCAGTTGTGACCAGAGATTCGCGAGTGCCACCTTTGCCCACAGAGGGCAACCTCTTATAAAGCTTGTGACACGAGTACTACGATACACCGATTCCCTATGGGTTCGACCCTATTCTTGCCATTAATACTAACCTTAATTGCAGGGTATAGGAAATATATATATCATTTGCCCGAAGTCTCACGACGGGCTTCAGCAATGGTCTTCAAGATTTCTACCGTTGTGAGACAATTTTGAATCTTCGGCTGAGGCTTCAATCTTTGAGGCTCCTGATTGGTTGAGGAATGGGCGTCCTTAGCAGTAGGAGCATGGTGCTTCTGAAAAGTTAGCATGAAATAGAAAACTATGTTCAGGCGAGGACGATCTTCATATCCTTTGCATTTAATGCAGTTGTACTTGGCGTGAATACGTAGCTTATTTTAAACTTAAGTCTTCAGTCCGAGGAAGAATGTCTACTGATATTTGATTTAAATATCAGTCCGTTATTTTCACGTGGCCAGCACATGTATTCAGTCATATCTGAATCTTAAGTGAAAGTTCGTCCTTCAAAATACTTAGTCAAGCGGTCTTCAGTCTTTCGATCTTCAGTCCAGCGGTTTTTAGTCTAGCTAGTAAACTGAACTCTAACACTTGAGTACAAAGAGTTTTAGTCTAGTGAAAGAAAATCTAAGGGTTTTGGTATCATCAAAACTAGGACAATGATATTTCATTAATTTCCCAACAGTCCCTACAATATAACCTAAAGAAAAGACCTTTTTTTATCTTAATCTTGGAACACTACTAACGATGAAGATTGTAGATGATTGGCAAACCTATAATAAGTAATCCATATTGTTTTGAGTTTTCGATAAGTGTATACACATCCTAGCACCACCACGCAACAAAAACAACAACAACTAAGCACCAAGCAAATAGCAAAAGCAGAACCACTGTCGTCTTCTCTCACCTTCGTTGTTGCCCTCACACAGCCATTTCCTCATTCCTCTCCGCCCTCTTATTCCCTGGTCTTCCCCATCCTTTTTCCACCCTTACATATCATGCACGAACACACACACTCTATAGCTAGATCTGGAGAGAGAGAGAGAGAGAGAGAGTTCTTCTTTTGCGACTTGTAATGCGAGACAAAATTAGGGTTTATGGTTGGGGGTAGTTGCTCTCTATCCTTTTCTTATTGTTAATTTATGATTACTCAATTAATCGCTCCGACTAACTGGTACCTGATCTGATTACTAGCTCTAATTAATTTAATCATAGAATGATTAATATACTCCCTCTGTCTAGGAAATATTTTCCTATTTTTCTGTTTTCATTTGTTCACGGAATATCTTCCTAGTTAATTTATTTTTGAAAATAATTTTACTAATTATTACTCTTATAATTTTCATATATTTAAATACATTATCACTAATAGGTCCACCATTTTCAAAAATAGACCCACTAATTATCACCTTTTTTCATCACTTTCTCCATTCAATCAAATACACATGTGATTTTTCTAAAATTGGTGATGCCTCCCTTCAAGAACATATTTCATGGACATAGGAAGTTATTAATTAAATTTAACTATTTATTGTTTGAAGAAAACAAACGTAATGATTGTAAAGAATGACCCCATTTTGTGTCACCAGCTGCAGCGTGGCAGCTAGGCTATAACTTATCACAAAAAAGCGAGATGGATAACCCCCATATATGGGCCAAGCCCTATTTTGGGCAATTTTTCTTTAATTTGAATATCCCAATTTAAATTTTCAATATTTGTTTGACTCGAAAAAGAATTTGTTGGAGAAGTATTCCACACCCAACAGAAAGGTGGTATCTATTTTTTATCGTGTTGCTACGTGTCCTGCCCAAGCACCAAACTCTAAACTTTTGTTATACTTTCACATCAAAATTATATTTAATCGTTACTTTATACTAAACCTAATCGGACTCCTTCGACACGTTATTGTGGATACGCTTATTTAATACTTCCTCCAACTATAAAGAATCTACAATGAGTCTAGTATTATTTTTTGAGTCACTCTCAACTTATAATTAAATATCACAACCATACGAAGAATCTACAATGAGTGTAGTATTGTTCTTTGAGACTCTACTTATAATATACATGAATAAAATTAAATGAAGAGTAAAATAGATTTTAAAATGAAATGTTGATGCAAATAGAATAAAATAAATAATAGACTTCATGTGATTCATATCTCTAAAAAAATGAATAAATAGACTTGATAATAATAATAATAATAATAATAATAATAATAATAATAATAATAATAATAATAATAATAATAATAATAATCCTTCCATCAACGGAAAAAGTCCTACTTATCCTTTTTTTTGTCCACGAAAAATAATCACATTTAACTTTTTGAACCATCACATTATACATTTTCTCCTATATTTAATTTTAAATTTTACTTTATTCCATTTTTTTAACTAATAATGTACTTTTATTCTGCTGTTTTATATTAACATTACCCCTACAAAATGTACTCTTATTTAACTTACAACAACTTTAACAATTTTATTAAAATTCGTGTCCACCCTCAAATGGGACTCTATTTCGTGGACGGAGGGAGTACTAATTTTTATTACGTATTTTATTATTAATATTTTAATGAGGCAATTGCCTATAAATCCAAAACTTTTCACGAATTATGAAATTGCATCTACTCTTTTAAAATTTCCTCAGTATCCATAACCTTTTGTTTTCTTCTAAATTTTATTCGGTCATCAATTTTCTCCTACGTGGCTATCAAAAATGGCATTGTGGTGGCTAGAAATGACATTATGGTTGTCGGAAATGAAACTTGGACAAAAAAATTGACACTTGAACTAAAAATGACATTTGAAAATATAAAAACAAAAAACAAAAAAAATTCCCCAAATCCAAAGTTCCCCTTCCTCACTGCTTGCCAGCTGCTCCCCCAACCTCAGGATCCATAACTTTTTTGTTTTCTTCTAAAATTTTGATTTTTTCCTACGTGGCCTGTCAGAAATGGCACTGTGGTGGCAAAAAATGACACTATTGGTGTCAGAAATGACACTTAGACAAAAAATTGACACTTGGACTAAAAATGATATTTTTTTCTCCACTATCAATACACTTAACAATTTTTCCTTAAAATTCGTATCGTCCCCTGCTAGGAAGCTATTTGGGGAACGGAGGGAGTATGTAATAATTATTTTATAAATATTATTCAACTATAATTTTTTATTTTCATCATATACACTCTCTCAAGTTCATCTCTTTTCAATTTTCTCTCTCCAACTTATAAGCTCGATTTTTTTTTCAATAAGTAAAATCAATAAATTACGCATGAGGGTGCAACCCAAAATAGATTACAAAGTTCAAAGAACCATAAAAAACATAATCAAAGCAAAGAGTTGGATTGCAAATCCAATCACTCAAACTATAAGTAGAAAAGTTAGGAGATAGATTAAAGATCCAAAATCAAAACCTTACATTTATTAACTCAACCAAATCATCACTGTTGCTCATCCCATTATTAAAGATCCTATCATTTATGTGATTTCAAATATTCCATACTATACAGATCCACAGAGCCTTCCACGCTTCTACAAGATTCTTCTTTCTAACAATTCTCATGTGATGCTAGAAATTAGAAATTGAACGTGACCCACATAATTGACTTGAAACCAACTATAACAACTCGCCCAAAATTTATGAGCCACTTAACACGAGAAAAAAAGGTGCTCGACAATCTCACATTCAACCAAACTGATGGGACATATGACATTCTCACGTTGGAGATGAACTCTCATTTTCAAGAGGCTATCACGAGCTGAAATTTTGTTCAAAAAAATCTTCCAATAGAATGTGGAAGCTTTAGTTGGTACTGACTTGCATCAGATGAGTTTCACAACTCTATGTGACGAGATTTCCAAGTTGGCTTTCGTCTCTAACACCTTATATGCCGATTTAGACGAGAAGATTCCACTGCTCTCAGCTAGCTTTTCATTTCTACCCATCTTCTTTGGTTTGGTTTGGTGAAAACCTATCAATAAGAATGATAAGATCAGAAAGCAATTTATTTTCCCACTCAAATAATACATGCCTCTAGCTCCACGCCCACTGCCAAGAATTACCAACCCACTTTCCTTTCTCTTGGATACAAATATCTTTATCTGTTGCGACTGTGAACAACCTGTTAAAACTTCTCGCTAGACTACTATCTCCTACCCATTTTTTCTTCCATAATGAAGTATTGTCTCCATGCCCAACATCTCTGTATAAATTATTAATAAACTAAGGATCCGAAAGGACGAGATTATATAAATCTCCACAGCATACTGATCCCATTTTCATCTCCCATTTTCCTAGCTCTCCCAAATTATTCTCACATCCTCTGTACATTGAAATAGGAACCTTACTCCACAAAGCCTCTCTCTCCACCCTCAATCTCCAACCCTATTCTCCCAAAAGAGCTATGTTAAACCAGTCGGCCCTTCTAACACCTAACCCCCCATTCTCTCTTGATTTGCAGTTTTTTTTCCCTAGCAACCGAAACAATTTTCTTTCTTCCACCGCTTTCCTTGCCCCAGAGAAAGTCTCTTTGAAGTTTAGTAATTTTTTTATTCATACTTGAGGGCGCACGAAAGAGAGAAAGATACTAAATAGGTAAGTTTGATAGAACGAACTTAAGTTATCCACGATTTAAAAAATTTATAAGTTCTTGAAATATCTTATAAGCTCCAAGAGCTTATAAGTTTTTTTTAAAACTAAGCTTATCCAAACACCCTCTAAGAGCATCTCCAATAGGAGGCGCTAATTGGTGGTCCCCACCTTAGTGTGTCCCCTCTCTAGTGCATTGGCGCTATAATCTCCATTTACATTTAATCCCATTTTTACTCTTTTATTTTAAATTCAACATTTCATTAAAATTAAAAATTCAACATTACATTAATTAAAATAAAATAAAAATTACATTAATTTAAATAATTAAAATTCAAAATTCAACACTAATTAAAAAAAATCAATAATTTAAATCTACCCTACATCAATCCTCTACGCTACATCACTTTTTGGAGTAGGCTCTTGTGCAATGCCAATTGAGCCTCAAACATATCTGAAGTTTCTGTGTTGAGGATTTTGAAATCAAGCTCCTCCCTTCTCACCTCGACTTCTGTGAGCTTTGCTTCAGCTACTCTAGCTTTTGCTTCAACTTGTTTGGGATTTGCCTTGACGATAGAACCAGTTTGGGTGGCAAGTTTCTGGATGCCGAAGGCAACGAGTTGAAGCACCTCGTAGTATGCCGACTTTTCCGACGAGGATTCCACCTTCTTTCCCTTGCCTTTATCGTGCTTCGTCGCTTTCTGGCCTTGGGCCTCGTCGTGATACTTGGCTCCAAAAATATTATAGTGGTCTCTCCTTTGGAGCCCTTTGACTTCTTGGAGGAGTGTACATCCTCGCCCTGAGATGCGAATTTCTGACATTCGCGCCAGATCATCCAAGCTTTGAATTGCTTGAATTGAGAGCCATTGAGAGAAAGGGGCGAACCCCATCATCGAGTTGGTAGTAGGCACACCCGAACCTTGAGTATAATTCTTGAAATAATCATCGAAATCACGATTCATTTCTTGAACTAATTTAGAGAGAATAAATTGAAATAAAAATTGAGAGAATAGATTGAGATATGAAGAGAGAATTGTGTTGGTCGGATGTAAAAATAATTGTGAGAAAGATGTAGTGTATGCAGAGAAAGGAAAGGGAAAAAAAATTAAAGGCAAGAAAGGGACGTTGGGAGGCAACGGTAAAAACAAAAAAAAAAATTAAAAGAGTTTTAAATTGAACTCATTGCACCAATTTTTCTTATGCGTTTTTTTCTTTGTATGATATTCATATGGTATGCCACATAAATATATTCCGCTTGTTCGCGATGTGTTTAACCACACTACTTTATGGACCATTATTGTTAAATCATCAATATCTTAGTTTAAATTTGATGTACGGGCTACTTAATTAGGACAAAATATAAGAAATCAGGAGGGGGGGGGGGGGGATTAATTTATAATAATAATAATAATCGTTCATTTATTGTTCCGCAAAAATATAATAGTATTTCTTAAAAAGAAAAGTAATACCTTCAAAAAAGAAAAGGATTAGTAATCTATTAACCATCAAATATATTTCTCTTATTTTAGAATTAAATTTTCTTTAGGTGATTAGACGTTGACAAATTTAGTACTCTTCACTAAATCTTTCTTTTGTTGTATGTAATAATCTAACTTATTTAAATTAATTTTTAGATGCTCAGCTCCTTTTGGTCTAGTAGTTGGGATTGTAACTTTTCAAGTTTGATTTCTGTCATATAAATATAAATCATTAATTTCAAGTTGCGTAGTTATGTGTTCAACTCAATGTGTTGTTGGTGTTTAGTTGATTTTTCTGTCAATTCAGTGACAAATATTGATTTAATCCATGACTGTGATAGTAATATAAATTGTATTTATTACTCCTCACAATTCTTTTCTTCTCAAAATCGCACTTTCTACAATTTTTCTGACATGATAGTGTTTTCAAAGGATCTACAATAACACCTTTAGAGAAAACATTTATAATTAACGAAACACAACTATTCTTTCAATGCATATTTTTTTCATCGGACTAAGAACATGTCTTATTTTAAAAATCTTATCAATTTTTAAAGTTCATAAGACATTGTTTTAAAAAAAATTATACTCCCTCCCCCTCACAAAAATATAAATATTTTTCTATTTTGGGCGTTTCACAAAAACATGAACATTTTTATTTTGGGACACTATCCCACCACAATCTCTTTACTTTTCATCTCTACTTTTCATAAAGTGGGACTCATTTTCCACTTACAATATATTTTTATTTAATATTTCTTAAAACTCGTACCACTTACAAATGTTCATGTTTTTGTGAGACGGATGGAGTAAGATATTTCAAAAGCTTATAAGATGTAAGATGTACTTTCTTAAAAACTTATAAGTTGTCAAAGTGTTTAAATAATTGAACTTATAAGCTAGAGAGAGAATTTTTAATTAAAGAGAGATGAAATTATAATGATATATGACAAAAATAAAAAATCATAGTTGAATTATTTTTGTAAAATGAGTGTTGCTTATAAGATAATGAGAAAATAAGTTGGGGTAAAGGAATTTATTTTTTGGGAAGCTCATAAGCTCTTTGAGCTTATTCTTACATCTTAGAGCATCCATTATGGGGGTTGTGCAAGGCGATGCGCACCAGGCCCACGTGCACCCCCTCGGTTGCCACACCCTCTCTCCATACGCGACGGCCATGTGATTGAGCACGTGTATAACACGACCCAATTAGATTTTTTTAGGCATTAAAATTTTAAAAAAATGAAAATTTCAGAAACTGTTATTTTGCGTTTGGCAGCGTTTTTTGACAGAGAGAGTCGTTTCCAAATGGCTATTTTGTTTTTTTTCTTTTCTTTTCTTTATTGCTTCTATAACTTGGAGAGCTTTCCTATTCAATTTTTAACACAATTATATCTCTTCTTCTTCATCTTCTTTCTATCTTTTATATATATTTTTTGTGGTAAAAAATTGGATGATAGTTGGGGAAAATATTGGAGCAATCACCCCCAAAATCCTTCTCCCGGCAATGCAAATTCACTTCGGCCAAGCATTCTCGCCATTCACTCAAGATTCAAACGCCTTTCAAACAATGGGTATTGAGGGAATCAATTTGAACGCCCAATTTGCGGCGACGACCGAGTCCGATGTGGAGGTGATAGCATCTATGCCGGTGACCACCAAGGTAAGAGGTGGCTACACTTCGACGAGAGACGACATCCGTGTGTTGTTTGTATGCGGAGGCCACATGCCACTCCATCAAAGGCTCCGAGCAAAAAAGAGCCAACTATCGTGGCGATATCGTCAACAAGTACAATGCTCAACGGTCCCAATGCACGATTCCGCCCGACGTGAAACAAATAAAGTCGCACTTTCAACGCATGCAAAAGGAGGTTATCTCCCATAGATTGTAGTTATTTTTTATGTTTTTTTTTTAATTTGAAGTAATTTAGGACTTTATTTTTATTGTAATGCAATTTTTATTTTCAATCAATGATGGGTTAATTTTTAATTTTAATGAAATTTAAGTTGTTAAATTTAAAGTTAATTTTAATTAAAAATAATATTAAAATTAAATACAAAATAAAAATTTAAGAGTTGGGTGTTGGTTATCCCATAGTGGAGGGTGGACGGTGGGCTCTTAAATGGTGGGGACTTGACGGTTGTCCCCACGGACCAACATGAGTCTTTTCTAGCGTATTTTGTCCTCACATGCACGCTCATCGAAAAACTTCTCAGGGGGTCACCCATCCTGAAATTGCTTTAAGTCAAGCATGCTTAACCTTGGAGTTTCTTCCATGTGGGCACCAGAAAAGAAGATGCATCTTATTGATATGAGTAGCCCAATAAAATCTTTTAAGCTCTCCTTGAATATGTTGTCTCGTTCCAACATATTCTCGGAATCCCTTTCGTTCGGGTGTGTTCCGGTTCATCCCTGCGCCCCTCCGCTTGGAAGTCTTAATCGAAGCCGCTCCCTGCGTCCCTCCGCTTGGAAGTCTTAATTGGAGCCGCTCTTTATCCATGCCTCTTTTCACCGGCGATCACTCCGCATTTCGTTCCCGGGTGTCATAGGCCCACCGGCTTCTGCTTGGTTCGTCCCTGAACCACACCATATTGGGAGATGTTCGACTCTGATACCACCTGTAACAGCCTGACTCCAAACTTGACGGATATCCCCACAGACCAACACGAATTTTTTATAGCGTGTTTTGTCCTCACTCGCACGCTCCCCGAGAAACTTCCTAGGGGGTCACCCATCTTGGAATTGCTCCAAGTCAATGACGCTTAACCTTGGAGTTTCTTCCATGTGGGCACCAAAAAAAGAAGATGCATCTTGTTGATATGAGTAGCCCAATCAAATCCTTTAAGCTCTCCTTGAATATGTTGTCCTGTTCCAACATATTCTCGGAATTCCTCTCGTTCGGGTGTGTTCCGGTTCATCCCTGCATCCCTCCGCTTGGAAGTCTTAATCAGAGTCGTTCCTTGTCTGTGCCTTTTTGCACCGGCGATCACTCCAAATTTCGTCCGCAAGCGTCACACTTATTTTACCAAATATTTTAAATGAACTTATAAGCTCTTAAACGCTTATAAGCTCAACCAAACACCCTCTAAATGGAACCTGAAAGAAAGAGTATTTTGGTCCAAGACAGATACATTGATTATTAAATAAAATATTTTAATTCTATGAAGACACGAGTCAAACTAATAGCACCCAAAAATGTAAACTTTTTAACTCGTATTTCAAACAGTTCTTTTTAAGAGCAGGTCTACCCTCAATAGGTATATCAGTCGAGTCAGCTCATCGGACTCCAGACTATTTTTATCGAATTATTGAATTATTTGAATCGGGCTAATCGAATTGAAATTTTTGGATTAGAAACATTTAACCCTAACTCTACACGTTCGGGTTTCGGGCTAACCCATCTCATCGAGTTAGTCGAGCTCGAAAATTTATTTTAAAAAAAAATAATTAATATATTTTTCTTTTGACAATATTATATTTGTAACAGACAAATACACGTATAAATAGGTGATGTTTCAACATCGACTTACATAATTAACTAATATGCAACTCTTAGAAGTTGTATAAAGATACAACATTTTTTGTTAAATAATTATAATTTTTTAATGTTTACATCTAAATATTTTTTATTAAGTATTAGATTAAAAATACAGAGAAGTGAAATAATAAGTATTAACTTTCTAATATTGAATCAAACTACATTTCACAAACTTTTGGAAAAAATATCTTATTATACTAATTTTCAGAAGTATAGTAATGAAATTGAAAATTAAATAACAAGAAAAATTTCATGTAATCAGGTGAACACATTATTTTCGAGTCATCTCTATAGAGTTTCAAGTTATTTTCGGGCCAACCCTATTGGGTGTCGGACTATTCGGTTACGGAATGTTCGAGTTGTAATTTTATGGGATTGAAAATTTTTCAGTCCTACCCCTCTCTAATTGGCTGGCTAATCGGTTTCAATTCACATGTTTCAAGCTGGATTGACATCCCTAATCCTCAGGAAAACCTCACCATGCAGTCTGGTTGAAACTTATGCCCGCAATCGCCCTGCCGCGCCTGCTCCAACCCATCTCTTTTTTCTTTCCTAGCCTACTTTATCAAGTTATCATACGTAAATGATAATTTTATTAACACTGAATGACACTTTAAATCAATAACAAACAACAATTGTCATTTTACTTCACAAACTAGTACGCCCGTCCGTGCGATGCACGGCAAGCATCAAAATTAAAAGATAAATATAAATAAATTAATAAATAAATATAAATATAAAAGAGAATAAAAATATAAGCAAATGTCAAACATGTTTTAAAAATAAAATAAAATAATCAACATCAATTACTCAATGAAAACTCAATTTTGAATACGTAAATTTTCAATTTTATATAAATTGTAATGATAATTATAGGTTTTAAATAACTGAAAATTATTTGATAAAATTAGTATTACTTATTATTATTACTATTATTATAGAGTATTACACATCATAATAAATAAATAAATCTTTTCATACACAAACATAAATAAAAAAATTATATTTGAAATTATATTTTTAATATGTAACTAATTATTCATCTAAGAATTTATATTAAAATTAATACAAAAAAATTATTTTACAGAGTTATATAATAAACCAATATATTTTCCTTCACCTTTCTTAGATTCTAAACTATTAAAATTAAAAAAATATGGTATCTACTTATTTTCCCTTTTAGAACACAAAAATAAAAATAAATACATATATAGAAAAAAAAATTAGTAGAAAAAAGTAAACATTTCATTAAGGAGGGAGGGTTAAAAAAATGATTAAAGAGAGTAGAGAGGAAAGATAAAAAAAATATTTTAAAGTTTTAAGTTACCATAATTTATTTATTTTACATTTATTTTTTATAATTTTGAAATTTTAAAATTTCTTAAAATTTTTATTAAATCGTAGCAAAAAAAAAAAGTTACAAATATATCTATGAAATCATACTTAAACATGTTATGCACAAAAAAAAAGATAATAAAACCGAGAAACAAAAGACAATAAAAAATATTTAAATGAAAAGAAAATAAGTAAATGATAAAATGAACTAAAATAAGAGAGATGAGAGAGAAGACAATTTAATTAGAAACTTTAAATTTCAATATTTTTATTATCTTAAATCTATATTATATCTATTATATATCAAATTAAAGCTAATCTCATGATTTTTAATTTGATATGTATATTAAATATTTTATTGTTATTACTCAAATTAAACGATTTTCAAAAGAAAGAAAGAAAAAAGTGAAAAACAATAAAAGAAAATAAGAAAAGAAGTTTAACTTGGAAAAAAGAAAACTGCTCCTACACCTAATTAAAAGTGAATTGATTGAATTAAAATATACTTTAATAACTGAAATTTAAAAAAAATAACTGAAATTTTAAATTATGGCGGTAGAAAATAGCCGTTAAACTGCTCTTTTATATAATATATAGATGATATTATTTTATAAAAATAAATGATACTTTGTATAAAAATAAATGATATTTTACAAATGACACTTTAATGCCTACAAATAACCATTTTAATAACAAAATATAACAAATTTCTTAAATGTAAATGATACTTGGTAACTGATATTCTTTTATAAAAGCAAAATAATAATTCGTATAAAATTAAATGATACTTTAAAAATGACATTTTTCATTAAAAAATATTTTTTTTAAATGCAAATGATACTTTGCAAATAATATTTTTTATAAAAATAAATGATCCTTTATATAAAAATAAATAATACTTCCCCCATCCCACTTCAAGTGTCCAGTTTCTTTTCGGCATAGTAATTTATGAAAATGTTAATTAGATTATTAAGTGGTGTAGTGAAGAGTGGAAAAGGTGAGCCTCAAAAATTCTCACTTTTTGGGACTAACTTTTTTCATAAAGGGAAACATGACATTTGAAGTGGGAACCCAAAAATAAAAACAAGATGAAGGGTCTAGTACTTTAATGCATATAAATACTCTTTTCGTCTCATTATAAGTGGCACAAATTTTTGGGCACGCGAATTAAAAAAAGTTGTAAATTGATTAAAGATGACGGGTCTACACCTTTTCAAATATTAATTTTGGTCATTTATGGAACATGTAACTGATAACGGGATAACTCAAAATAGAAAACATGTCACTGCTAAATGAGAGTGAGTGGAGTAAAGGCGCAATTTTATTATGAGTAGAAAATTTACAAAAAATATAATGAATACATTTTATGTAGACGAAAGAAAATGACAAACTGAATATATTTTATGAGGACGGATGAAATATTTTACTCTGGTGAGGAGCAATATGTGCAGAATAGGGAGAGAGTACAAATCAGAGGAATCATTTTCGCCAGAGGAGCCGTATGGGTCAGAAGAATCATTCTTACCAGAGGGATTTCATCCATCAGAGGAATGGCTCTTGCCAGAGGAATCGCGTTCTTCAGAGAAGTCACCCTCACCAGGGGAACCACCTTCGTCAGAGGAGTCATCCGCGCCAGAGAAGACGCTTTTGTCAGAGGAGACGCCTTTGCCAGAGACGACGTGTTTGCCAGAAGAGTCATCTCCACCAGAGATTACATCGACAGAGAAGACGCTTTTGCCAGAGGAGACATTTTTTACCAGAGGAGTTGTTAAATGCGCGGGAAGGTCTCCCGCGTATTATCGAAATTACCAGCGTACCCTTCCACCACGCAAGACGCATGCACCGAAGATGTTTTTACTATTTTACCCCTCCGCTTGTAAATCTATAAATAGGGCCCGAGCTCGTGTATTATGACTTACGCTCTCTCATATTTTCGAATACAATAGTTGTTTTCTTTCTCGTGCAAGGTTTCCGATCAGCTACTTTTACTCTTTCCAGCCTTCTCGACTAGGTAGAATTTTATGTTTTCCCTTTATAGATTTAGGTGTTGGTTACGTTAAACACCAACTGGCGCCGTCTGTGGGAAGGCTACTGAATTAAGACGTGAGGTTACGGTCGCCGGCGTACGCAGATCTGTAAATCCAATCGGATTTGCGGGCGTCGGCACCGATCGGTCCGATAATCCGGACATCCAGCTGTTTTTAATCGGTTAATTGTGTTTTCTGGGTTAATATGTCGTTAATTTTCTATGATCTGCGTTGATTTATGTTTTGAGTGCATGGGGAAAGGTGGCGATGGGCATAAAACACGAATCGGGGGAAATTTACGTTTATTTACCGTCTGTTTGGAGTAGTTGTCTGCGAATAAGGGGTTTCCTTGCCGAATTGACGTTTTCTCCACCGATTTAATGTTTTGCATGAGGAAATCATGGTTTGATGCTCTATTGTGACTAATCAGTCGTTTCCTTACGGATCCCTGATATTTTGGGTTTATGCTGCTTGTATGTGGGTGTTTTGCGTGTTAATGTGACAACTGTGGGTGATCTTCGTGTTTTCTCCGATAATCTTAGATTTGTGCTCATGATTTGTCGAATTTTACCCTGTTTCCGGTGAACCGTGTGGTTATTACTGTTAATTCATGGGTTTGCATCGATAGTACGTCGATTAGTACTTTGCTTCTGTTGTGCTTGGTTTCGCGTTGTTAATCCGCGGGTTTTCTTCGTTTGAGGTTGATAATTACCGTTACTTCCTTTGCCTGGGTGATAAATCTTGGTTCTATATCGTTGGATCGGGGTTGATAATCTGTTTTTGTTACGTTGGTTCTGTGCCGGGGGTTTATAGACGTTTTTCGTTTAAGGGAGGGGGTTTATGGGTGTTTTCCATGTTTTTCGTGGTTGATCTTCGATTTCGATGATTGAATTGGAAGTTCTGTTCTGTTCCTGATATATTGGGGTTTCTTGCTGTGGATCTATGGGTTTTGTGGCTAGTCTTCGATTTCAAGGGTATTTATTGTCGTTGATGCAAGGGATTTACCTCAATAATATGATAATTAAACACTTTGTCTTAGTTGTGGTGAGATTCATATTGTTGTTTTGTGGACGATCTTCACTTATGGGAAACTATTATTCATGTTCTCCATGTTTTCCTTGACTAATCTTCGTATTATGGTAGTATTTTACATAATTCTTTTTGTTATCATGTTTAATGAATCGTGCTAACATGTCTTCTGGTGGTTGCTCTGTTTGTACTTATCTCTGGGTATCTCGCGTCTGCTGGATTTTACTGAGGGCTCTGTTTTTCTCAATCTATACTCTGGGTTTATTTTCCAGAGTGTAGAATTACTCGGAACTTTTTAACGGTCTTTGTACCGGTGCTCGGGATTCTTTATTGGATTTCTTATATTGGGACTCCCATCGGTAACGGAGGGTTTGTTCTTTTGTCCTTGGGACTTTTCTCACTTTGCTTACATGTAGGTACTATGGGATCGTCAGATGCTCACCGCAACCTGGAGAAAGAGTTCGACTCCGCTGCTCTCACCACTGAGGTGCCTGCCTCCTTGTTCACTGGCCTACAAGGCAATGCTGCCTTCGCTGCACCACCAGGGTTTCAGGCTATCTCCGCCACTCCGTTGACAGGGCTGAATGCAAGTCTCCAGAGATCTGCTCTGGTAACTCCGGGATCTGATATGCCAAGCTTAACTCCCGCGCCTGGAGCGGGACAGCTTACGTTTGGGTCAATGGAACAGATGATGGCGTTGCTCCACTATTCTGCTGTGCGTCAGGCACTAGGAACTTCCATGCTGTCCACTGTTCCCACTGTAGCTCCACTGGGGGGAGCGGCTACTCTGCAGGGTACTGAGGCCCCACCTCCCGCTGCCCAGGAGGTAAACACTTTGGCAATCAACAAACAGGTGGTGATGCCCTTGGAGGTGCAAGGGGATCCCGTTGACAGGGAAGTGGAAAGAAGACCAGAGGGGAGCCGTGTCAGGCTCAATAGCGTTGTTAGAAAGGAGAGGGTTGACGAGTCTGATAGTTAATCCGTCTCTCTTGTGTTCGAAGAAGAGAGACCAAAGGAGAAGGCACGGTTGAAAAACCAAGTATCCCAGCTGAAACATCAACTCCAGGATCTGGAGGAATCTCTGAGGGAGAAATCCCGGAGAGACGACAGAGGTCAAAGATCAGAGAGGTCGAACAGAGGGGAGCGTTCGTACAGGGTAGAGAAGTCCCACCGTCAAGAGAAATCCCGATATACGGAAAGATCAGAGGAGAGGGAGCCAGAGTATTCCTCTGGCAGACATGAATATAGAACTCACAAGCGCCACGCTCATGACACACCCAGGGACAGAAGGGAGCAGGGGAGGCAAAAGGGGGACAAGAGTCACTACTACAAAATTACACATACATAACACTTCATACATAACGGTTTTTTTTAAAAACCGTTATGTATGAGCGCATTTTTTGAAAAGATAACGGTTTTGACAAAAAACCGTTATCTATGTACTGTTGTCCATGGAAATAGATAACGGTTTTAGTGAATCCGTTATGTATGAGCGTTATCTATTAGTTGCATACATAACGGTATTACCAAACCGTTAAGCCAACCGTTATGTATGAGCGTTTTTTTATAACGGTTGTTTTAACCGTTATATATGAACGTCTCAAAACTGTTATGTATTATATTTATTTTTAAATTTAATAATATTATAAAAATAAAACCCTAAATCCCTTCCTTTACCCCCTACTCTCTCTCTCTCTCGTCCTTCATCTCCCCAGCTTTCTCTCTCTCTCAACTCCGGCCATAGAAGCACGCCTTCCCTCTGTCCTCTGCGGCCGCAGCAACGATAGCCACCAAGCTCGTCGCATTTCCCTCGTCTCCCTCTCAATCCCCTCTCTCTCTGACTCAACCATAGAGCACGCACGCACACCACACCGCGCCTGAAAATCCTAGATCTATAATCTACAGCCATCTCCCCGTCGATTCCTGTCGACCGCACGGCGGGAAGGCCGCCGCCGTCGCGCCCTAGCTTCAATTTCCGGCAGCGACGCCTTCGCCGGGACCTCCTGTCCCTGGTTGAACAGCAGAGCCTCCGACGCCAAAAGTAGGAACCCTAATCGGGTCAACCCGAAACGTGACTACGGTGAAATGGAGTCCAGATCCGAATGCAGCCAGAACACCAAGTCAGGTGGTGCTGGAGCGATGCTCTGGATGACATGTGTTTTTCTAAATCTGAAGCTTGGCGATTGCCTTACCAGGTGTTCTCTTGTGAATTCTGATTTTACCGCTTCCTATTTCTTTCATTTTTGTTCCAATTTTTCTCGATGTTGTTGTACTGTGTGTAATATGTGAAGAAATATTGCCAGTGTGCTCAATTTTAGGATTCATTGATGGTTTCTTGGCATCCTGTGGTTCGAGATTGAGACTTCAGATTTAGTATTGGCCTAGATTTTTTCTACTGATTGTGGAATATGGATGAATGTTTTCGGTTCATAGGACTTATGTTTGGGTAAATGTTAGTTGTAGATTTATAGGCATTTTTGAAGTGCAAAGATTCAATCTTGAAGAGAATCTCATTAAATTCTGACTTTGAAATCAATAAAATTGATATGGATGATATAAAGATTTGATTTGATCTTGAAGAGATATTTTTTTATGTCTATGTATTTCCTCAAGTTTTTTCTTTCCTTTTTGCCGCTGATGTTACTTGTTTCTGTCAATTCTAACCACAGATCACCACACAAAGCTATATGGTTTGGGCCCTGGTTGGATCTTCGGCCGCCTTATTGTACGTCATCTTTGCTTACGTTTTCAATTTCTTCTATGGATGATTCGCGGTTGCTATACAGATTCCTAATAATATATTGCGTTATAGTACTTCATCTTACTGCAAATGCTTTTTTTGGAGCACAAATTTGTTAGGTTCGTTGTTTTTAAAACTGACAGTTCCATTTTCTTCTTGTTTGAGTCTTTCTACTTTGACGGCTTACAAAGAAAAGAACACTGCCTATTGCATAGATTTGATTTCCAATGAACTTACCAATTCTCACTGGTGTGTTCGGGATTTTCACATTGGTTGCTAATCTCCTCAAAATATCGTTTTCTTTGAGGGCGAAGGGAATGTCTTTCTATTGGATTGTGATTTCTCTGGCATATTTATTTTACCTACATGGAGCCTGGTAATAACTCGATATGTCTGAATAATAGACATGTTTGATGCTTTGAGCTGCTGTAATTGTTCTAGTAACAATTTGCCTTTTCTTTCCTATACTGCAGCATCTTATTTATCTTTGGTATTGCTTCAGCTAACTTTTTCCTTGTAAAGGTTTGTTTCTTTCTTCGCATTAATTGCGGATACATTTTCAACTTACAATCCATCATGCTATCACAGTAAGCTTCTAATGCTTTCATGTTCACCAGATATTTGCTTATGCAGATATTTGGAAGGACAAAATACTTCTTATATGGGCTATGGATCTTTAACCTATCATTTCTTGTGTGTAATCGCATTTATGAGGGATATCGGTTCTCTAGTTTTGGGTAAGGTTTCTTTGGCTTAGATGTCTCTGATATTACCACATCTATTGATTGAATCTCAAGTGCGGAGTGCCTGTACTCATATTAATGTTCTGTTTATCTTGGTGTAGAGAACATTGGGCTTATATTATTTTTGCAGTTGTTTTGCGTATGATAAGCTTTGGTCATGATTACCATTGGACTGATCAATACAGTGGTTCTGATCACAAGGTATGGTTTTAGTATCAATTTTCTGGCATTATAAGCTGCTGAGGTCTTAGTTTCTGGTTGATTGTCTGCTAAATCCACCTTCTCCTTCCCTTCTGTTTGATGCTTTGAGATATTTGACTGAAAATTTTGAATCATAGCGGTTACCTAAATATCAAATGTGGTAGTGTGGTATTTGAACTAAAAAATCTCTTCCACTGATATTTGAATGGACTACGTACATTGATGCTATTTTCCACAGTACTTTCAACACCTTTTGTGATTCAAAAGTCCATGAACTGCTGCTGCAAATCATGAAAGCATGTCTGTTAGGTTAATGTGAAGCCACATGCGGAACTTTTAGGCTCTTAAGGTTAAGGTATAAACATATGATATATGCTGAAGATTTGTCCATTTGATGGCTATCTTCCTGTGTACTACTTTGATGGTACTATCAACTGTAGCTATTAGGGATTTAGGGAAGAACTGCAAACACTATTGGTATTATTACGTATTAGTACTAAAGCGTCATTACTATAAGTGAAGAATAACTAGATGATACTTGTAAATTGTAGTTTCTTGCTAGTTTGGTTTCTTATTAAAATAAAATTGGTTATATAATGCATTACTGTCTTGTTGGGTCCAGCTCTGTTGAAAAAGGTTGAAATTTATTTTAATCTATGTTTTTTTGGATCTTTTTGTCCTTTAAAATTTCTTTTGTTAATTGTAGAAGCATATTCAGCGTTGTGACCATTGTTCAACTGGCAAAACATGCTACCTAGTCTTACAGGTTAGCCCTCGATCTCAATTCTCAACTACCAATTTTTTTTGCAATATTAGTTCAACTTAAACATCTCAACTTTTTTTTTCCTATTGTTTTCTTTTCTTTTTCTGATTGCTGCATTTGTTATTCTTTCCAGGAAAGAAGAGTAACAAATGACAAGTTCTCATTTCCCATATACTTGTGCTATTTGGTTTATGCTCCTCTTTACATTGCTGGACCAATCATTAGCTTCAATGCATTTGCTTCGCAGGTAGGTTATGGAATATGGGTTCACCCTAACTTAAAAAGCCTTTAATTTGCTCAAAAATAGCACTAAATCAATCTATGTTTTTATACATTACATTCCAGTTGAATATTTTACTTGAATATCCTTTTTTTTTTACTTGTCTGCATTGGAGTCCAGGTTACATAGTGATTTGTATTTTATATTGATTTGTCATTAAAAGGTTCATTCATACAATTCTCCCCATTGTTAACCAGAAGAGTAGATCGTGGATACTCAAAATGCCCTTTTAGATTTAAGCAGCATCTTCACAACAAAACTTGAGAGAGGTTGTTGAGCTGCTGAAACTCATCAAAGTTGGAGCATGAAGGTGCTTCTGTGAAGTTTTTTTTTTTTTTTTTTTTTTTTTTTTTGAGTTAGGCTCAAAACATTATGTATGAAGGTTTTGGATGATAATGTATGAATGTTTTGTATTATATATAATATATGTTATTGATGATTTTATCATTTTATTGTTTATAAGTTGTTTATTTATTTCTTGAGATAAATAACATAAAATTTTAAAAAAAATATTAAATATTAAATAATAAAGATAACGGTTAAAACCGTTATAAAAAGTACAAAAAACTGTTAACTATGATGAAAAAAAATAAATATATCTCTAATACATAACGGTAAAAATATTAAAACATAACGGTTCCTACCGTTACGTATGTCTTACAAAGATAACGGCTTAAATCGTTATAAAAAGTACAAAAAACTGTTAACTATGATGGTAAAAAACAAAAAAAAAATCTAATACATAACGGTAAAATCTTAATACATAACGGTGAAAAACCGTTATGTATAACTATTATAGATAACGGTTATGTACCGTTACGTATGAGCATCGTACCGTTATCTATACTATTATACATAACGGTAAAAAAACCGTTATGTATGACTGTATCATAGATATCACCACTATACTTATCGGTTTTTTGGGGTCATAGATAACGGATTTTATCCGTTATCTATGAGCGTTTTTGTAGTAGTGAGTGCTAGGATTTCACGATATCATCCCATCAACAACCGTAGTCCTTTCTCTGATGATATTCTGGCAGATACCCTACCCAGAAGCTACAAGCCCATCTCGTTAGATTACGATGGCACTACCGATCCGGAGGTACATCTCAATCGGTTCGAGGGATTGGTCATGTTGCACATGTATACTGAGGGCATTAAGTGCCGGATCTTCTCCACTACTCTTATCGGACCGGCTCAGTTATGGTTTGGGACGCTGCCCCCAAATTCCATTCATTCTTTCGACGAATTACAGACTCGGTTTCTGCGTCAGTTCGCGAGTTCGCGGAGGGTAGGGAAGTCAGCCCTTTCGTTGATGGATATTAAGCAGGAGCAGGGAGAAACACTACGGGAGTACACAGAAAGGTTTAACCTTGCCGCTCTGGAGGTGCCAGAGGCAGAATCGCAAATTAAAAACTGCGCCTATGTCAGAGGACTCAGGCCGGGGATCTTTTTTGACGAATTACAAATTCGACCAGCAAGGGATTTTGATGACATCATGGCAAGGTTGCCAGGTTATCTACAGTTGGAGGACGCCAAAATGGCAAGGAAGGTGGAAAATGAAAAACATAGGGTCAAGAAAGCCGAGGAAGCACCGGAACGACAGAGACACCAAGATAGGGCCCCGTTCCGAGGGTTGCCTCCGAGGATACTACCACCCCAGGGTGGAATGCCACCCCAACAACAGCGCACTGTGAATGAGGTGACGCGGTTCACCGAGTACACGCCCCTGAATAAACCACAGGACGAAATCTTTCACTTGATAAAGGATCAGCCGTTCTTTCGGGCACCAGGAACCTACCGGACTGGGCCACCACAGGAGGGGCCTAATAATAAGTTGTGTGAGTATCACAATTCTTTCGGGCATTACACAAAATACTGTGGGCATCTTAAGCACCAACTGGAGCTGCTGGTGCGTCAGGGATACCTCGACCAGTTCATTGACAGAGGAAATGAGGGTCAGAGACGGAATGATCAGAGGGATCAAAGAGATCAGAGGGATCAGCGAGATCAGAGGGATCAAAGGAATAACCGTGATCACCGACAAGAGCAGGGAAACAACAGGGATCGCAGAGCGGATGATAACCGCGATAATCGCAGAGAGGGGGCAGACAGGCAAGCGCCTCCCCCTCCCCCGTATAGAAGGGAAGTTCACATGATTTGTGGAGAGAACGGGTTGCCCACATCAAATAGGGCTAAAAAGCAAGTCGTCAGGGCAGTTAAAACAGGGTATTATCCTAAAAGGGTCATGGAGGTCACCAGCGCGGCAGAGGAGCCGGCGATTACTTTTGGGACAGAGGATATACGCACACTAATGTACCCGCATGATGATGCGCTGGTCATAACGGCAGACATCGCCGGTTGCATTATCCACCGTATTTTTGTGGATTCGGGCAGTGCTGTAAACATCTTATATAAGGAATGTCTTCAAAATATGGGAATTGAAGCTCGTATCGAGCCGACAAATGCCCCTCTGTTCGGGTTCGGGGGAGAGTTCTGTTTTTTCAGCCACCAACGGGAGCCGGTGTACTTTCTCAAAAGGACTGACTCCCCCGACTGAGGGCGTTACAACCAGGATAAGGGGGCAGCTGATGCCAAAGGAGCAGGAGATCTAGGGCTGGAAAAGAGAGCAGTTTGGGGCGGCGGAAAAGAAATGAGGAAATTATAACCTAGATCGCGAAAAGGGGAGGATATATATAGAGGCAGTATGGGGCTTACGAAATGGGCTAAGGGGTAATGGGCCCGCACGAACTTATGGGCCGGAAAAGGGAGTAAGAAATAATTGGGCCAACATGTTCATAACAGAGTATTGCACATGTTACCAGAGGGGGGAGTAGGGTGTATACCCGTAGGTCCTAATTTTTAAATTCAAAAATTGTTTCTCAGCAAGACTAGGGCAAACCAGAGGAATTAAGTTCCGACAGAGCAGAGGGATCACGCTTCACCAGAACAGAGGGCGTTCCTGACAATCGTAAGCCGCGAAAGTTGGTTGCACCCTCTCTGGGTCTTCCATGCTCCGCGCAGAGTGTTCAAGTTTGGATGGGAAGCAGCTTCGAGAGGAAGCAGCTTGGATGGGAAGCAGCTTGGATGAGAAGCGCAAAATCACTGACAAAGAAATTAACCAAACCCTCGTAAGAGGAGGCGGTGAAATCCCTATCATAAAGGTCAACCAAATCCTCGTAAGAGGAGGCGGTGAAACCTCTACCAGAAGGGTCATCAAAATCCTCACCAGAGGAGTCATCAGAATCCTCGCCAGAGGAGTCATCAGAATCCTCGCCAGAGGAGTCATCAGAATCCTCGCCAGAGGAGTCATCAGAATCCTCGCCAGATGAGTCATCAAAATCCTCGCCAGAGAAGTCCTCAGAATCTTTACCAGAGGGGTCAACAAAATCCTCGTCAGAGGAGTCGTTAAAATCCTCGCCAGAGGAGTCGTCAAAATCCCCGCCAGAGGAGCCATCAGAGGCCGCGACAGAGAAGTCATCAGAATCCTCGCCAGAGGAATCATCCAAACCCTCGCCAGAAGAGTCAACGGAATCCTCATAGCAGAAATTAAAGCAACTCCAAGGGAGGGGATCAGAGAAGCATCAACAACAATCATAACAAGTCAACTCAAATCAACAGGGGAAAGACGAAAATATAAACCCCACCTCAACAAGCAGCGAAAACAACACAAATAACAGAGATAAAAGAAGCAAGGATGGGAAAGAAATTTCATTAAAGCATGCCCAAGAAGCAAAGATGTACATCAAAAACCGGCGGTAAGTGTTCAGTTGGTACAAATTAAAGAGTTACAAAATTTTCTTTTGATAAAGTCAGGAGAGAAAGGGGGAACATCAAGAGGGAGGAACAGAAGCAGCTTGAGCAACAGCAGAGGAGACAGGAGCAGAGGCAGATGAAACTGGGGGAGGAACACCACTGGCAGAAGCATGGCCAGAAACGGCTTTCTCTGTGAACACGGGCAACATGCCTGCTTCCTTCACTAGGGGAAGACGAGTCCCCAAATCCAACAGCTTCACAGCCTCCTGCACATATAGGTTCTCATCTCGATACAGCTCAAACAGCTGGTCCACCGCGGCAGAGGAGGAGGCAGAGTCAGAGAAAGCTGAGGGTGCCAAGTCAGAAGGCAGGGGAGGCTCCATGCTGAATTGAGAAAATGTCCGGGTGCTCTTGCCAGTAGGATCCCGCAGCCGGTTCACAAAGCGTACTAGGGAAGCAGAGAAAGCAGGCATGTACATGGGCGCGGAGGGCAATGAGTCAGATCCAATCCCAAAGGTAAAATAGGGAATGGCCTTCTCCAGCACTGGGTACCACCATTCCGGTTTCCTCGGAGAATTCGCAGGGATCCCCATCAATGCATTTATCTCCTCATCCTTGAGGTTATCCATCAAGGCTCGGAAATTCAAGGAAGCAAGTTGCTCCGGGGTAGCTTTCGCCATCTCCAAGGTTTTTGAGGCCGTATGTTCTATCACGTAAGCAAAGAGGGGCCCAAAATCCTCCAGGTATTCGGGAGTCTTTTTGAAAGCCCCCAGAGTGCCTTCCAGCATTAACCCTAGGAAGTGTTGACCTTGCGGAGACAGGAAATACTCCAGGCGCTGATCTCGTACCCCCAGGATATAAGCGCGATTCTGAGCTTCTGCAGATGTCTTTTTCCAGTCGCGCCTGGCTCCTTTGTAGGCCTGCTCATACTCCGCCTTGAACCTGGCAAGGCTCGCATGGCTTTCTTTAGTTGTTCTGGTCAATTCAGAAACCAGAGAGGACTTCTCTACTTCTGCTTGAGCTAGCCGGGCCTTCAAATCAGTAATCTCCGCTTCAGCTTTACTCAGGCGTTCCACCACCCCAGCGACAGCATCATCACGCTTGGCAACGTCCGCTTGTTCCTTCTCTCTCTCTTTCTCTGCCACCTCGTAGTCATGGATGCATTTAACAGCCCCCCACATCCCCGACTCCACCTGCAAGAAAATAAAATGGGTTCCAACAAAACAATAAAAGGTTAGTAATTTAAAATTTTTAACAAAGAGTATAAGATGCAGGATACCTGAAGAGCCAACCGGCAGAGCTGAGTAGCTAAAGCCGGTCGGGACAGCTTCTCCATTTTCTCTTGGTCCTTTGAGTGGACACGAGCTATCAAGGCATCAATCAATTCCTGCCCCGATAAACTCGAAATCGGCCCAGGAACAAGATCCTCTGGTTCATCAGCCGAGGGCACCACAGCTTTGCCCTTACCCTTTCCACCGGCCGAGGGGAGAACCTTAGAACCACCAGCTGACTTCTTAGCTGGCCCCTTGCCCTTGTCCCCAGCAGAGGGGAGAATCTTTATACCACCAGCAGACTTCCTTGCTGGCTCTGAAGATTTGCCGGCCTTTTTCAGGCCCTCCTGTTTCTCCTTCTCACCCACAGAGATTAGGGAGCCCCTCTTCCTTTTCTTCGAAAGCTCAGCAAGGGGGGCACCGGGAGCTGAATCGGGCGAAGGAACCTCATCAGTAATATCCACGATTTGGATATCTTCTTCACAGGTGCCAGCGGCATCACCAGCGCTGGAGCGTCTACCCCTATGAACAAGGGCTCCCGCATCAACTTCCTCCGCGTCAAATGGACGCGAGGCTTCCACATTCCCCTCTGGGATTTCAACTACAGGAGGAATAGGGGTCAGCTTGGCCCCAGTAAGCTGCTCCGAGGGATTTGTCCCGGAAGCAGAACCGCCTGTGCCATGTTCCCCGCTGCCAGCAAGAGAGGGAATGTCGGGCAAATTGTCCCCACACTTGTGCCTCCAAGACATATCTGCAAACCAAAATTTCACATCATTAAAATCAGGGTAACAAAAGCTAATATGTTTTTTAATGTATATTTTGTACCTATTGATTTCTCTGGGTATAGGGGAAATAGACCATTGTATGCCAGAGATGAATTATTCTCAGCAAGGTACCTACAGTCTAGGGGCTGGGCCTTGTTCATAGCGTTAAGGTGGGCTATAATACTCTGGTCACGGGTAGAAGGGACCTCGGGAGAGGCCGGTTTATAAGTAGTGCGAAGCTTATGCCATTCCAGCTCCAAAACGTGATAATCGCGCCAGGTGCCGAAAAGGGTGCGCACATAACAATAATGCTTCAGGAAGCCCTTATCGAAAGAATTCAAAGAGGAGAGAAAGGTAGTAGGATGTTTTGGATGAGCTGCAAAGCTATACAGGGGACTGCCCTGCATGCGAAGGGTCTGGGTCTGACAGAACAGTTTTGCGGTGTCCCCAACACCGTGAGCCCGGCACAAAACATGGAAGGCATATAGCCTTCGGATAGCAGAAGGGGCGACTTGGAAGAAAGGGATGTGAAAATAATTACAAACATCGACCAGCAAGGTAGGAGGAGGGAGCCTTAAACCAGCATCTATCTGGGCTTTCCAAACAACTATCACCTTGGGATGGCGAAGGCTTTCGGGAGGCGTTGAATCCTTAGAGAAGGCCTCGAACCTTAAACCTTCAGGACGCCTACATTTGCTTCTCAATTTTTCCACCTCCGCGACACTAAGACGGGATGGAGGAACACTTTTGGGGGGTTGGGGGGTCTTCTTCCCCTTTTTCTTAGGTGGAGGGGGAGGGGGCGCAGTTTGAGATTCGTCAGAAACAGAGGGGGAAGGAAGATTTTCGAGATCTTGCTGCGAGGGGGAGG
The DNA here is from genome assembly GCF_028751815.1 of Salvia miltiorrhiza. NCBI lineage: Eukaryota > Viridiplantae > Streptophyta > Magnoliopsida > Lamiales > Lamiaceae > Salvia > Salvia miltiorrhiza. Next base: position 29,060,689 of record NC_080393.1, on the reverse strand, counting down.
AAGATGAAGGGTCTCGGACAGAAGGCGAAGGCGAGCGAGAGGGTTGAGGGGTGGAGGTGCAGGCCATGATGGGAAATGCCAATCCTAGGGTTTCTAACACGCTCAATCAGAGCACCAACAGTTATACCACTACGCTACGATTAAACACAAAATTGCAGTGAAGAGGATGCGCGAGTTACCTAGGCCAGAGAAAGATGGACGGTAAAACCTGGAGCGGAAGGGTCGCGGGAGGATGCCGGAACAGTGAGGAAATCGCCGGAAAATGCAGAAAAATCGTTCGGAAAGCTTGGAGAAGAAGAATAGTGAAAAGTGGGAGTTCGAATCGACTAAGTAAAATTGTACGCGGGTAACCACCAGCACGCGGGATGAACGGCACGTGGCATACGGAAAAAATCAACGGATGAGGATTTCTACGGAGAGGCGAAAAGACGCGAAGATTAAAAAGTGACCTCGGGGTACGGGGAAAATACTGTAGACTGGGCAGGCATTTAATGCGGATGACGTCATCCACGCGGACGAGTCCTCTGACTAGTTGTACCACTCCAAAGTGAACTAGCCAGACCAGGGGGTGGGAGTAACAAAAACGCCAGAGAACAATTCACAGGGCTTATCTTTATTTTCTCATAAAATCAAAATGCTTATGTCTTTATGATTTACAGGGGTCAAGGAAAACAACAAAGCGTTGATGCTAATAATACACCACTGGTTGAACACGAAGAATACTCGGTTCAACCAGACTAGAGGGGGGAGTGGTTGGTGAGGAGCAATATGTGCAGAATAGGGAGAGAGTACAAATCAGAGGAATCATTTTCGCCAGAGGAGCCGTATGGGTCAGAAGAATCATTCTTACCAGAGGGATTTCATCCATCAGAGGAATGGCTCTTGCCAGAGGAATCGCGTTCTTCAGAGAAGTCACCCTCACCAGGGGAACCACCTTCGTCAGAAGAGTCATCTGCGCCAGAGAAGACGCTTTTGCCAGAGGAGACGCCTTTGCCAGAGACGACGTGTTTGCCAGAAGAGTCATCTCCACCAGAGATTACATCGACAGAGAAGACGCTTTTGCCAGAGGAGACATTTTTTACCAGAGGAGTTGTTAAATGCGCGGGAAGGTCTCCCGCGTATTATCGAAATTACCAGCGTACCCTTCCACCACGCAAGACGCATGCACCGAAGATGTTTTTACTATTTTACCCCTCCGCTTGTAAATCTATAAATAGGGCCCGAGCTCGTGTATTATGACTTACGCTCTCTCATATTTTCGAATACAATAGTTGTTTTCTTTCTCGTGCAAGGTTTCCGATCAGCTACTTTTACTCTTTCCAGCCTTCTCGACTAGGTAGAATTTTATGTTTTCCCTTTATAGATTTAGGTGTTGGTTACGTTAAACACCATACTCCATTCGTCCCTGAAAATTGTGACCTTATTACTATATTGGTACGTCTAGGGGTGGACAGTACGGTATGCCAATTTTTTTTCGTCATACCATATACCATACCGTAAATTGCGGTATGAGAATTTTTATACCGTTGTCATACCGAACCTTTCGGTATACCGATTTCGGTATGAATTTTTCTCATGCCGGTGTCATATTGATAGTGCGGTATACCGTATCGAAAGTCGGTATACCGTACTTTACGGCATACCAAAATTATTTGTATATCATTTCATGCTTAAATTTACCAAAATATTACGATATATCGTGTATTTGTGCATACCGAAATTTTATTAAACAAATATAAATAACCTACTAACAAGTCTAGAATTATATATATGTGTGTATGTATATGTAATTTATTTCAATCAGTACGGTATACCGATTATTTTGATATATATCGATACAACATTATATACTGACTTTTCAGTGTATACCGCGGTATCGGTATATATCGGTATACCGCAGTATGAGGAAAATTGATACCGTTGTCGAACCAAAGAATTTCGGTACGGTACAATACCTTACCGTAATTTACGGTATACCAAAAATTCAGTATTTTCGATATGTATATCGATTTTTTGGTATTTTAATTCACCCCTAGGTACGTCCCTGAAAATTCTAACATTTAATGACCTCACTAACTTCCTCCACTTTCATTATTTACAGAAAATGTGGGACTTAGTGTGCGTGTGTTGGCCAAACGGTAATGAGTTAATGTCTAAGGTCAAAGGTCTTGGGTTCGAGTCCCATTTACATGGTACAACCTTTAAATTTTTTTTATTTAATACTGTAAATTTATCAAAAAAATATGGAATTCAATCTCCACTTAAATATAATTATTACACTTTTTCTTAAACTCGTGTCAAATTCATTGAATTATACTCCATCCGTCCCATTATTAATGTCACGTATTCCTTTTTGAGCCGTCTCACGTTACATGGCATGTTTCCCTTTTGGGCTAAACTTAGAAGGTAATTAAAAGCTTAATTAACCATATTATAAAATGAGTAAAATTTTGAAGTAGCCAAAATGAAACATAAAACACAATTTATGGCCACACATTGAAAAATATAAAATTTGGCCATTTTTATTGATTTGGACGTTTTTACCCTTAATGAGGCGGACTGGGTAGGATCAGGCGCGCTGGGTCGCGTGCTGGGTCGGGTTAGACACTTATGGCACTATTAGTGCCATAAGTGCCAAGATTTTACTTTGGTTTTATTTTGAATTTTCGTTGGCACTTATGGCACAGTGCCAACGGAAATCTAAAATAAAACCAAGTAAAATGGTCATTTTGGTGCACTTATGGCACTTATTAGTGCCATAGGCCCATAAGTGCCATACGTGCAACAGAAACAACAGTAATAGAATCAATAAATCATAAATGGATTATTAAAACTCTAAATCGAACATCTAAACACTAAATGAAACATCTAACGGGAAGTGTTTAAAATGGTTCTTTTGGCACTTATGGCACTAATAGTGCCATAAGTGCCAACGAAAATCTAAAATAAAACCAAGTAATAAAATGATGCGTACCATAAGTGTCATACGCGCAGCGGGCGCTGGCTTTTCCCCGCGAGCGCGCAACTCACCCATAAGCTTTCAACGGTCGCGCAATCACCCCAGCGGCCGAGTAAAAGGGCAAATTAGGCATACCACCTAATTAATGGCCATATTTTGATGTTTTAATATTAGGGGCCAAAAATTGATTTTCAATCTTCATTATGGTCATTTGACTACATTGTTTTTTATAAAATCATAATCCTAACCCTAAATACACAATCCACAGCTGCACTCATCTCTCTTTCTCTCTCTCTCTCTCTCAGATTTATTCCCGCCTCCCTTCCTCCACCCTCCTCCGCCTTCCACCACCGCCTCCCTCCACAGCCTCCACTTCCTCCGCCCTAGCACCGCCTCCCTTCACCTAGCGCCGCTCCACCACCTCCGCTCCACTTCTTCTGCCCTAGTGTCGCCTTCCTCCACCGCCTCGCCTCCGCCTCCCTCCACCTAGCGCAGCTCCACAGCCTCCATTTCTTGCACCCCGCGCCGCCTTCCTCCACCGTCTCGCCTTCCTTCACCCGCCTCCGCCTCCCTCCACCTAGCGCCACTCCACAGCCTCCATTTTTTCCATCTAGCACTGCCTTCCTCCACCGCCTTCACCAATTTTTAGATTTGTGGATTTGATTTTTTGGAGTTTGTGGATTCAATGAGAGTTGGTGCATTTGTGGATTTGCTATTTTGGGTTTGTGGATTCGAGAGGAAGGAGTGGATTCAGGGATCTAGGGATTTAGAAATAGGCGTTGGCTCACGCTGCTCCCGGATCTGCCACCTCGCCAGAAGATATCCAGCCTCGTCGCCGGCGACTACCTCCAGCAACAGACTGAAGAAATGAAGTTCTGAAATCGCCTCCAACAAGAATTTTGATACTCCTACTAAAATTGTGATTCTTGAAGATCGTTGATTTAATTTGTAGTTTGTGAAATACTTGGGAAAATCATATTGCAGTTTGTGGTGAGTGGAATTTCTGGGGAAAATCATATGAATTTTGGAGATTGTTGGTTTAATTTGCAGTACGTGGAATACTTGGGAATAATTGAAATATTTGTTGGTTTAATTTTGCAGTTTTTGATCTCCTTAAACAATTCATTAAACTCCTCCATTCCCCTAATTTTATTTTTCTTAATCTCCATGTTGAAAAGGCACGTGCCATGAATAACGGGATGGAGGAAGTAATTTTTAGGAACGAATGAAGTATTAAATAGATGCGGGAACGAAAAAAAAGAAAAAAAGTGAAGACGAGGGCGGGCACAAGCACGGGCACGGGTACTGACCCGACCGCATGACGAGGCACGGAGAACTTACCTACTTTTAAGATATTCCCCATAAGTAAAACATCGAACAATTTTGTCAATCCTTGATAGGGGCTAAACGAAAGTACTAATAAGAAAAGCTGTACAAACAAATATAAATCCCTAACTCGTTGTTAAATATTTTAAAATAAAATTAATTTAGTTTTGAATTTAACAAAATGAAAAGAATATGATCAAATATTTTAAATTTGTACAAGGTGATTACAAATTCCAATAATCATATAAGAAAAAAAAAATATGCGTGTGTATTGACTTAACTATAAAATAATTAATATTTAAAATTTAAGTTCATCGTGATATAATTTTAAAATTTATTTATTTAATTATTAATATATAAAAAATAGAAGAAGAAGATTAAAGAGTATTGATGAATTCCAATAAAAGAAAATGTGGAGAGGATGCAAGTGTTGTAAATAAATGAAAGAAATAATGGAAAAGAAAGAATGGTTGGAGGAGAGGTGAGAGAGAGAGTTGAGTGGGGGACTGAATAATTAAATGGGGCATAACAGCGAAACAAGAGGACGTTGCGGCATGACGAGGCACCCCAGATGCCAGACACGTGGCAATTCTTCATTGCTCCAGTACTCTCTCACACACGTGTCAGTTTTCGCCTGCTGCGCTCTTCGCTCGACGCGCGTCGCTCTGCTTTCTCTCTCTTATTCACCCCCGGGCCCTGCTACCCTGGGACCGGTCTCCCCCCTGCACCCACTCACTCTGCTAATCACGTCACTTGAAAACTAATTAATTCATTTAACAAAGAAATCGAACGTTCGAGAGGATTTAATGCTGGTACTATGAGATTAGGGATATTAATAGTCAATCCATCCTCCTCAAAAAAAAAAAAAAAAAAAAGTTCAATCCATCAAGTTTTGGGCTAATTTGATGGGATTATCAAATTAATTCTAATGCTCATTAATAACTAATATGCAACTCTGAAAGATATACAAATGCAATATTTTTATTAAATAATTATCATTTTTAAATTTTTACATCTTAAATTTTTTATGTTAAGTATTAAATTAAAAATACAAAGAAGTGAAATGACCAGTATAACTTTCTAATACTGAAATTCTAATATTTGAATTAAAATACATTTCATAAACTTTTGGAAAAAATATTTTATCATAGTACTAATTTTCAAAAGTAAAGTAATGAAGTTGAAAATCTAATAATGAGAAAATTTTCATATAATCAAGAGAACACATTATTTTTTACTCAGCCCTATATGGTTTCGGGTTATTTTCGGGCCAACCCTATCGGGTGTTGGGTTATTCGGTTACGGATTACTCGAGTTGTAATTTTTTCAGGTTGAATTTTTTTAGCTATAGGATTGGCGGACTAATTGAATCAGTCCACGAATTTCGGGATGGATTGATATCGCTATTAGATACAGTAGATATTAATTACGAACGTTAATGTTGAACCTATTTTTATTTTCTATGTCCTACTCCCTCCGTCCGCAATATCGTTTCCACATTTGTCATTTCGGTCCGTCCGCGATATCGTTTCCACTTCCATTTATAGAAGTAGGGTCCACAAACTTCCACTCACAACAATTGTGGGACCCAAACTCCACTCACTACATATCCACTACAATCCACCACTTTTCTTAAAACCCGTGCCATCCACAATGTGGAAACGATATTGCGGACGGAGGGAGTATTATATATTCATTTCGTTAATTGAAAACCAATCTAGTCTAGTCTATATATATTGATTAATGAATGATTAAAATTAATTTTCAAATGAGAATATGTTTATGCTTATATATAGTAAAATTATGCTTTATTCATAATTAACATAATAAAATTGGATTTTCATTCCTATAAATTTGGCATATTTATTTACAAATGTGAGAATATAAAAACTTTGAAATGACTTTTTAAATAGGTTAAATAGGTTTATTGCAAAATGTCGAGAACGTCTATGAAAAAGAGAAGAAAACTTCGAACATATAGCTAGCATGTTAGCAATCACATATATTTGCATCCGAAGCTTAGGAATTTATAAATTTGAGGATATAATTAGGAATATCCATGTTAAATTATGGAGCAAATCAATGAAGATTCGGGCATCATGATTATATGATCAAGTTGTAGTGGGATAGCCAAAAAGTAAGACGATTTGGAGGGTAGAGTAATTGTGAAAAATCATCAGAGCCGTAGAAATGGGAGAGGTGTGCAGTGGGGTGGAGCACAGCGTAGCACTACCCATCTGGAACACTAGCTATCAAGACACTTTGATTAGAGGACAGCACCAAAAAAGGGCCAATTCAGTCAGACCAACGTGTCACCTTCCTCGCTCTCTCTCTCTCCTCCGCCACTTGTCCTTTCCAAGTACCCTCTCTCTCTATGTGTCTGTGGACGAGGTCTTTTTCGTCATTCTCTTACTTTACTTCCCCCCGTCTTCCGACCTCCGCTCTCTCTCTCTCCCGTCTTCTGCTACCTCTCTCTCTCTCTCTGCAATGTCTCCTTTTCACCTTTCTTTTGGGCTATTTTATTGACTTCGCCACTTGTCTGATTCATCTCTTCCTTTTTGCTCATTGTGGATTGATTGATTGCGGACTTTCCTCAGTATTAAAATCTTGAAGCTTCATCCTCATCCTCTCCTCTTTCATGAATCTTTCTCAACTGGGCCGCAGGTTAACTTCCTTGTTTGTAGGTTGAAAATCATTCAAAAAAAAAAAAAATCAAATCTTGGCGTTAATATGCAGTCAAACATAACAATTTTGCATATGCGGTCGCATGAGTTGGATGATGGAGTGCTCGAATATGTGTACAGCTAAAGAGCTATATATGGGGGATAAAGGCGACAGAAAAAAAACATTGGAAATGGAGAATCTATCTCTAGATATTTCGGCAAAGAGGTTTTCTAGAGACTTGTTGCAGAGGTTCATGGGCAGCGGCAGCGAGCGCGGCGGCGCCAGAGATGAAGATGAAGAAGAAGAGGAGGAGATTGAGTTGAATCTTGGGTTGTCAATGGGGGGGAGATTCGGGGTGGACAAGAAGTTGGTGCGCTCTTCCTCGATAGCAAGCTGCCTGCCTGTGGTGAGGGACGATAATGACGCCACGGCGGCGCACGGCGGCCTCGCGAGGACCGCTTCGCTGCCGGTGGAGACGGAGGAGGAGTGGAGGAAGAGGAAGGAGCTGCAGACTCTGAGGAGAATGGAAGCCAAGCGGAGGAGGTCCGAGAAGCAGAGGAGTTTGAGGAGCGAGAGAGAAGGTGCCGGCGGCGGCGGAAGTGGGAACTTGAGCTTGAGTGTGGAGGATAAAAAGGAAATCGAGATGAATCTGAGGGCGAGGTTGGACAGAGAGAAGGCTCTAAAGAGGTCGGGATCTTCGCAATTGGGGAAAGGAAAGGCAAGTTATGGCGGCGGCGGCCAGGGCTCCGTCGAATCCAAAGGGGGCAGCTCCTCTACCATATCGGAGAATTTACAAGGTAGTATTTTCTTGGATTTTGCTGAAATATATTTTGACATCTAAATGCTGATGCTGATGTTTTCATAAATTACTTTGAATCTTACTAATTCTGATTTGTTACTTTTGGTGTGTCGATTTCTAAGTCAAAGCAGCAGTGCAAGTGCTGCTGTATTTTGATGCTTATTGTTGCGGGGGTGGGTGATTGGTTGGCCTACATTTATCAACTTTCTATCTGGAACATGCTTTTATTCCTTCATAATTATCATGATATCTATTGAATTGTATTTGTGATTTAAACCACAATCTCTGGTTAAAATGCTGTAATTTTGTGACTCATCTCTTGTGTTTATTATGTATCACTTGTGCAATTAATTATCCTTTCCTCAAAAAGAGGCGTGGGAAACCTTAGAAACTAGGTTTAGTTTGCCCTGTAAAAAACAAATAAACATTCTGATAATCCCATGAAAAATTCAAGTTTGACATGAGGGAGGGGTATGAAAGATAAGTCACTCGAGAGGGATGATTTTTGTATTTTCTTTAGTCGGCTCTTCTGAGGAGACATACAAGTGAGAATAGGAAAGGTTGCAGGCCTTGAAAGTGGTAGGTTGGTTAATGAATTGTCTCAGAAACCTTAGCAGGATTGGGAACTCTGTTTTACTGCGTATCGTTACCATCTTATCGTGCTTATTGTGGTTGCACCCAAGTTGACGAACACGTACCTGGATATGGTGTTGGGTAAGAGATGGATCTGCGGGGTTGCTTATTTTTGGACAAGTATGATAAGTCTTGGTCCAACAATTGCAGTCGGAAAAGTCATCCATGAGTTGCACATGTTGGATAGGATTGCTTCCCATGTTCCATAGAGATGATAAGCTTATGTACCAACCAACACAGTGGGCCTGCTTCCACTCCACTCCACCAACACTATTTTGGCGTCATTACACTCGATGATTTGGGCAGTGCATAACACCGACTATGATTGCTACTCGTTGCTCAGAACAGAAAGAGATGAAACAACCCGGCACACGCTTTATGTAATACTTATTTGATGGGTGCTTGTCTTTCGATGTTCTTGATTAAAACTAAGTAGACCTGCTTAATTAATGTGATGTCAGTTGAAATGTTGCTAAAACACATCTGTTTCAGGATCCAGTGGCGAGCTGAGCCCAGGCAGCATCCAATCTGCAGCAGGCAGTCAGGATATCGTAGGCTCGTCTGCAGCAAAAGCACGAGAAACCACCACGAGCAAAGCTGACATGGAGAGTCCATCATCTAAAACCCCAAGAGCCCGAGGCAGGGGAGTCGGGGCAGAGGACATGCCTTGCGTTTTTACAAAGGGAGACGGGCCTAACGGGAGGAGGGTGGACGGGATACTGTACAAATACGGTAAGGGCGAGGATGTTAGAATAATGTGCATATGCCACGGCACCTTCCACTCTCCGGCAGAGTTCATCGTGCACGCAGGTGGCACCGATGTACACAACCCGCTCAAGCACATCGTAGTAAACCCTAATGCTTCTTCAATGGTGTGATGTTCAAATTTAGGGGTGAATTCCTGTCAGCATTCATAGAGTAGCGGCTTTTCTTTTCCTTTTCATGAGTTCTTGGATTTCATTTATGACTATGTGGAACAATTGTTTCCATGGGGTATCAAATCATACAAGAAAAAATGCAGAAAATTTTTGGTTTCATCTTCGCAGACTCACCATAGACTTCATTTCAATTTTTGGCTTCTTGTTTTCAAGAATAAATTGTAGTTTTGATAGTGAGTACAAAATGTGCATGCAATTAGCGACGGAATCAGAAAAATAGTGGTGCCGGAAATTACAGAAAAATTCCGACGGCCACCTTATAGATTTTAAAAATAAAATAATTTTGGAGCTTCAAGCAGCCCCGGAGATTGTGAATGGAAAATGACAAGCTTTTAAGAAACAAAATCTTTAGTAGATCTGATGGAAAAATAATTCATAGAAGAGAAGGAAAATTTTAATTCGAGAAAAGGAAAGATAACTACTTTGCTAAAGGGATGAAAATAAACAGTAAAATTAGTAGAATAAAGATAGTGGGCGAAAAGAAATCATGAGCAGAAAATATGGAACAATTATAATGGGGCCCGTTGGACGGCTCAAGCCCTGTGCCAGCGAACTCCGCCCCATTGCCGAGCCAAAGGTTGGATGCATGGCTCGATAGAACAAGGTCCGGCTCGTTGCATATTACTCCTATATAAGTTGCGTACATTGCATGCGTTATTAAAAAAAATATTGAAATTAAAATTAAAAATCGATCATTGTCTTTTTTTTTTTTTTTCAAAATAGCTGTTGAACATATTAATTTTTTTATGAGTTGGTCTTGGGTGAGGTCAACCTCATGGGGTGAGACGGGTCGGGTCGGGTCGGGGCGCGGGTCGGGTCGGGTTTGGACGCGGGTTTGGGATAAAGTACACATTATCATTAATAAAAGTAACAATTATTGTGAACAAATGTAATAATTTCAAAACATTACATTTCTGCATATCAATAATTACTTTTCATTATAATAACAATTACTTTGAATAACGGAGAAAATAAATAGAATATAGAAAAAAAATTAAATAATAATTCAAGTAATTATTGTCTTGAGGAAAAGTAACTATTGATATGATGAAATAATTCAAATAATAATTCAAATAATCATTGTCTTGAGGAAAAGTAACTATTGATATGATGAAATGTAATGTTTCTAAAGTATTACATTTGTTCACAATAATTGTTACTTTTATTAATGAGAATGTGTACTTTATTTCTGGTATCCCAGACCCGCGCCCAAAACCCACCCGACCCGTCAAACCCGCGCTCCGACCCGACCCGACCCGTCTCATAGGGTGAGGTCAACCTCACCCAAGAATTTGCGTTTTTTTATATATTAAATTATTATATAATACGATTAGTGATTCATGGCCCCTCCTTAATTCACTCTTGTATGTGGCTTCATGAGAGTTTTTTATTTTTATTTATTAGCAATTCTAGAGCTTTTAGCTTTAACAATATACATTCTACATGGCCAATATACATATTACATGGCATTATTGTTTCTTATTTAATTTTAATTTTGAAAACACAAAATACACCCTAGATAGTCGATGCTCAACTTCTTCATTATCGTCAATGACTACCCCGTTGCATCTCTGCCCTGTTAACCACTACAGTAATCCCTTGCTCTACACAAACCCCTTCCCCAAAATCTCTTGCCATATACGTTAAACGCTCAAGGGTATGAACTTGGACAAAATACAATTCGTTTAATATGACAAAGTCGTCGAGATTTCGGAGCTCCCTAAGACGACGACGAGGCGCGCCGGCTATACCCTTCCGAAAATCGAGCTTATTTGCTCCATATGGGCTGAGGGAACTTGTCAAGGGTGCTGATCAAAAGGTGCTCGTCTATTGGGGAAAAATCATGAAGCGCTACAATGATATGCATCATCCCAGTACGTCGGCATGCGATAAAAAAATAAATCAAACCTCACTTCCAACGTGTGGAAAATGATGTGAAGGCTTGGGGAGCGATTTATGACAAATGCTGAACCAACTGGGAGAGCAGCATGAGTGATTTCATAATCAAATCACTTCAAACAAACATTGGGGCTCAATTTAACTCCACGAATCTTAACGATTTGCCTCTGCCGACGAAGACGTCCATTCGACGAAAAGGAGGAAGAATACCTTCGAGGGAGGGTACATGACGACATCCTCCTAGCCCAGCATCACGACTAGGCTTATAGGCCAAAAGACGGCAAAACACAACAAAGAAAAAGGTAAAAAAGTTTAGCCATAGTCTGCCCCAGACAAGGGGTTGTGGGCCTATTTAATCGTTGATGAGCTCGATGATATAAAACAAATGAAGTGCGATGTAGTCGATGCCCAAATTTTTGCACTCGACACTTCGCGAATAAAAGCTTCGAGAATTAGCCATTGCATAATTGATTGTTGGAGGAAATCGCGAAAAGTCGAGGGTAAAATATCTAGTTTAATTTTTAGGATATATTTTAAATTAATGTAATTTTAAGTTTTATTTTTAATGTAATTTTTTAGGATTATTGTAATTTTCAAATTATTTAATAATTTTTTTATTTTAAAATTTATTTAGATTTTGATTTTCAAGAATGAAATAAAAAAATTTATAGACCCCCCATTGTAGAGGCTTGACTCTATAGAAAGGTGACTCTCGAGAGAGCCCCTAAGGGCTCCATTGTAGATAGGGATGTATACGAGCCGAGCCGAGCCGAATACTAGCAAGCTCGAACTCGGCTCGTTTAAATATTCGGGTGTTCGAGATCGGCTCGAGCTCGATTCGAGCTTTTATCTTGATGATCGAGCTCGGCTCGTCACCTACTTATCAAGCTCGAACTCGGTTTGAGTTCGGCTCGGGTGATGCTCGATAATATCGAATTCGAGCTCGGCTCGTTAGATGTTCGTATATATGATGTTCAAACTTGAATTTGTTATAAATTTAAGAAAATCTTCTTAATTAATTTGTTACTCGAGCTCGAGTTTGACTCGTTTAAGGCTCGTGCACTAACTCGATTGAAGGCTCGACTGAAGGTTCGTGAACATGTTCGCAACGTTCGCAACAATCGAATCCGACCATGTTCGCGAGCTCAATGAGCCGAGCACTGTCAGGCTCGAGCTCGGGTCGTTTATTATCGAATTGAGCTCCGAACGAGCTTTTTTCGAGCCGAAACTCGAATAGGTTGCGATTAGCTCTGTTCATTTACAACCCTTGTAGATGTTCTTAGGTGCTCTCTGGAAAGCCACCACCCACAACAGGGAGCTCTATAAAGTAGCTCTATAGATTCTTTATTCTATTTTTAAAAACTGAATTTTAAAATTAAAATTTTCATTAAATTTAAATTTGAAAATTACAATAATCCTAAAAAAATTACATTAAATTAAATCATATCCTACAACTTAGACTAAATATCTCATCCTCGACGTTTTGCGATCTCCTCCAACATTCAGTTATGTATGGCTAATTCTTTAGCTCCCATTCGCAAAGTGTAAATGTTTAAAATATGGCAGTCGAAGGGGTGTCACTCTTCAATTGTTGTGAAATGTCATGGTGGTCAACGACCTTTTCAAACGTATTTTCTCACTTGTCCGGGCGAACAACGACTCTCCATTCTTCTATTTCCCTTTGTTGTTCTTCTTCGCCGCCTTTTGGCCCATATGCCTAATCATGATACTTGGTTCGGAGACGTCATCGTGTACCCCCTCAAAGGTATTCTTTGTCCTTTTCAAAGAATGGATGTCTTCGCCGATGGCGGCAAATCCTTGAGATTCTTGAAAGATGCGCCAAGCTGAGAAGTATTTGAATTTAGCTTTGTTGTTTGTTTAAAATATCTTCTGAACTTTTTGGGTGATTTGATTGTCGCTTGTGCTACTAGAATAATAATTCCCTAACTATGAATGAAAGTAATTAAAACTCATAATGTCTACATTATATAATACTTGATACATTCTAGAAGAGCTTAATATTATACTCTATTATCATCCACAAAAAATAGTCTTAGAGGGGGATGATACGAATTTTAATAAAAATAGTTAATGTGTTGTGAGTGGAGAAATGATCCAACTTAAGGAGTAGTGATAATAATGATAATTAATTGTATTATAAGTGGAGAAAAAAGCCCACTATGGAATAGAAAGTTTTCAAAAAAAAAAATTTGATTTTTATGGATGCCCTAAAATAGCAAAAATGAATTATTTTTTTGTGATAGAGGAAGTACAATATTATAGTCAACATTTTAGAATAATTCTTATAGAATTTTTGTTGTTTCAATCTACTAAAATAATACTCCATCCGTCCCATAAAAGTTTGCCTTAAGAGGAGCTGCACGAGTTTTAATAAAAGCTGGTAAAAAGTTATTTGATGGTAGGACCATGTACAAAAATAGTGTTTAAAAGGTTGTAATTGTAAAATAAATGGTGGAGTCATGTACAAAAATAAAAAGTAAGAAGATTTAGGCAAACTTTTGGGGAACACCCCAAAAAGAAAATTTGGGCAAAATTTTGGGGGACGAGGGAGTAATTCCCTAAATAAAAATGACAAAAAGAATAGATAAAAAATAGAAAAAATGAAAATGACAAAGAATAGGTATAACTTAGAGAAAATAATACTTGGGCCATGAAGTCACGATCAACAAGGGCCCTATCGGCTTGAATTGCAAAGATCCTCTTGCTTTTATATTTTTTAATGAGTAATAATTACACAAGTTTTCTTTTATATTTTTATACTCCCTCCGTCCCGTTAATAATGACATGTTTTCCTTTTTGGGTTGTCCCGTTATTGATGGCACGTTTCCTATTTTGGAAAAATAAGGGAGTGATTAATGTTAATTAAAAGCCTAACTAAACAACTTTAAAAAATTACTCACTCTTAACTCTCTCTCTCTCTCCCGATTACTCTCACTCGCCGCCTCTCCTCCTCTCCTCGACGACTCCGTCTCTCCTCCTCCTCCACGGCGACGACGCGGCGACTCCACCTCCTCCGCCACATTTTCCTCCACTGATTCGCTTGCCGGACTTGTTGCAACGGCAGCAGAGAGCGCCATCCGCCTTTCACCTCTCTTCCTTCCCTATCCTCCATCGCCTTCCCTCTACTGTATCGCCAGAGTTCTGCTGTGTCGCCGGTGATGAGGAAGAAGAGACGAAGGTGAGGGCGCAACTCTTTCCTCCTCAGATCTGGAAAGAAGAGACTAGGTGGCGAATGCAGCGGCCGCCTCCCGCCTCTTTCCACCCTCCCGCCGCAGCCGCGATTTTAGGCTAGGGTATTAATTGCAGATGGAGATTTCTTAAATTTCTTGGATTTAGATCTGTCAATTTACTTTTAGTTTACCATGTTTTCGCCGTAATTTGACCTTGATTCGATCAATTTGCGTCAATGTTTCTCCGATTCTGTAGCACTTTTTATGGTTAAGTTTGATTGGGTAGCTGTTTTTTTCATTGCGTCAATGTTTCTCCGGATGGTTAATTTTTGTGGATCTGTGGATGATTTATTTGTTGTTTGAGAAGTTTGTGGATGGCTACGGGGGTGGAGGGAGATGACAGTTCAGATGAGGCGAAGGGAAGGCGCCGGCGCCGGCGGCCTCGCCGGTGTTGAGAGTGGCGGCGACCAGCGGCAGCCATATTTGAGGAAGAAGAGAAGTTATTCTATTAACTATATTTAACATTAATTAACAATAACATTAAACATGTGGTCCCTACAATATTTCTCTTAATAACACTCTCCTTAATACCCGTGCCGAAAAGAAACGTGCCGTTAATAACGGGACGGAGGGAGTACTATTTTGGAAACTTCATTTCAGAAATCGAAACTATGCAAAATGCAGGAACAATAAAGTGGTAGAGAATAAAAAAAAAGGTTTGCATTCATTTGAGAAACTTGAATGGGACGATCTTTCACCAAGAAAAGAGCAATGATGGAATGATGTTTCTTGGCTTATTAGATTCATAATGAATAAGTGAAAACACACTATCCCGATCGATGAGCACAAGGCTGAATCTGCTTCAATCGCTGCACCACCTGCCTCATCGCTGGGCGCGCTGAAACCGCATCCACTGTGCACAGCACGGCCACATGCAGCATCTTCACCAGTTTGTCATGCGGCCCTGCGTCCCACAAGCCCGCCGCAAACACCTCCTTCGCCTGAGCCTGGTCCAGCAGCATGCGCGCCCACGACACGATACCAAACCCGTCCTGCTGCAAGTAGAACGACGGGTCCAGCGCCCTCTTCTCCGACATGAGCTCCAATAGCACCACCCCGTAGCTGTACACATCCGCCCTGTCCGACACCCTCCCCGTCATCGCGTACTCCGGAGCTATGTACCCGTAGGTCCCAGCCACGTGCGTCGTGGCATGCGTCTCCCTGCCTGCGAGGATCTTGCTCAGTCCAAAGTCCGCCAGATATGCGTTGCTCTCGTCGTCCAGCAAGATGTTACTGGGCTTGATGTCTCGGTGCAGGATCCGCGGGCTGCACTGGTCGTGCAGGTAGCAGAGCGCGGAGGCGATGTGGAGAGCGATCTTGTGCAGCGTCGCGTAGTTGAAGACTCTCCTCGCGCGATCCCTGATGAACCGGTCCAGATTCCCTCCGGGCAGATAGTTGTATATCAATAACATTTCCGATCCACAAGCGTAATAGCCCAAAAGGGTGATGAGATTCGGGTGTCTGATTTGGCCTAATGTGCTCACCTCGGCATGGAACTGCGCGGCGCCTTGGTGCCTCTCCGCGGTCAGCCTCTTCACCGCAACATTTCTCTCGGGAGCTACTTGTGCACGGTAGGTCTTGCCAAATCCGCCCGTTCCAATGCAGTTTCTTCTGTTAAAATTCTCCGTTGCCTCAACTATGGCGTCATAGGTTAGAGCCACACCTATGTCATTGAAGAGGATGACCTTTTCCGTCTGAGTCGAGGCCGGAATCTCAATCCTCGTCATCTCGGCTTTCCCCCTTTTCTTGTAACACAACAGAGCTAGCAAAATTAGAGCTATTGCAATGGCACCAGATGCAGATGCGACAAATAAGTTACGAGGAGGCGCCTGCTTCCGTTTCAAATGAGGAGCCTCGTCGTGGATAAGATCATTGTCCATAACCGGGGCCTCAGGAGCTATTTTCACCAAGAAAGACGTGTAAACAACAGATGGATCGTAGATGGAGGGACGATGGCGGCAGATAGTGGTGTTCAAACTCGGGATTGGACCGGATAACCGATTCCCACTGAAATCGAGCATTGTTTTGCACGACAACTGAAGATATTCATCCAATCTCCCAGTCAGCTTGTTAGAGCTCAAGTTGAGGTATTGAAGATTAGTGCATCTTGTAAATAGACCAAAGATCTCACCTGTAAACTGGTTTTGACCTAGGTTTACCATCATCAAGCTCTTACAACTTCCCCAATTTCTCGGGAAGTGGCCGTTAAACTCGGCACCCGGAGCCCACAAAATCTTGAGTTTTGGAAGTGTTGTAATCTCATCAGGAATGGAACCTTTGAAGGAATTATGATGATCATCCAAAGCTGCATTCGAGGATCTACGAGGCACTCTGCCACGTGGATGCCTCTTCATGCGGAGAGCATTGAAGTGACTCGAGAGGACAAGAACCGACAAACGAGTACAGTTCCCCAGATTCGCTGGCAGAGGGCCGCCTAATCCATTTCTTGCAACGTTTAAAACTTCTAGATTTCGAAGTTTCCCAAGCTCATTAGGGATAACGCCGTGTAATGCATTTGACGACAGCAAAATTATCCTCAAACGGCCGCACTTGCCTAAAGTGCGCGGAATTTCCCCCTTTAGGAAGTTATGTGACAAATCCAAATGCTTTAGATTCCCACAATCGTATCCGAGATTACTTGGAATGTAGCCAACCAACCGATTAAACGACAAATTTACTACTCTCAACTTTCTAAAACCCCCGAGAAATCCGGGGATGACACCGATGATTCTGTTTCCCGCTAAATTCAAACTCCTTAAACCCCTACATTCCGACAGAGAAGGTGGAAACATCCCAAAAATCCTGTTATATGCAAGATTAAGAACCCTTAATTTCTTCAAACCGAAGAATTCAAAACTGGAGAAACGTCCAAGAAAGTCATTCCCCTCAAGATCAAGCACTTGGAGATTTCTCAATCCCCATATCTCAGCAGGAATCTCACCACCAATTTCATTAAAACCAAGCGATAGAACCCTAAGTTCTGTAAACTTTCCTATAACAGCCGATAATCTTCCCCCTAATGTTCCACTAATGGCAGACTGATCAGAGCAGTTTCTCGAGATTCCAAGGCCATGCATTACTGATTGGGACTCGATATAGCAAGGAGGAGAGCGAGAGAAATTACCTCCAATTTCCAGCCTAGTAACTCTGAGGTCAGAACTGCAGGAGACTCCGAACCACGAGCAATGGTCGGAGCTACGGGCATTCCAGCTGTCGAGAATCCTATGAGGATCAGAAAATGATATCTTCAATCCAAGAAGTGCCATTCTTTCATCAGAGAATTGTGCAGAAACCGTCGAGAGAATGCACAGAAAAAGGATAAATGAATGAAGATAAAGTGCAGCAGAAAGCAGAGAAATCTCCTTCCCCATCTCTGCCATCCCCGCCATTCCTCTCAATCTTCAAGAAACAAAGCAACAGACTTTGTTAGCACAAATTCAAAAACAAAATTTTGAAAACCAAGCAGAAAAGGACAAAAGGAGATAGAAGGAAAAAGAAGAAGCTGCAGAGAATCTAAAAACAGAAAAGAAAAATAAGTCTTTAGCATCTGCAGAGAGGAGAGAACAGAAACTGAAGAAGACAAAGAATCCAGTTTTTTCTTTTCAACATTCGACAACAAATTATGCAGAAAACGTAAGAAACCTCGGAGTCAGCAAAATGATGGCAAGAAATAATCTCTGTTGCTTCTCTTTCTTCTGCAGATTGGTGTTACTTCTTCCAAGCTTACTATTTTTCCCCTCAATCTTTTCCTAAAATCTTTAACGTGAGGAAGTGGGTCCCAGGAAGAAACTCTGGGCCCTACTGCTCAAATGGGCGCGCATTTGTTAGAATAGTACAGGGTTTTTCAAGACCCCTGTTTGTTGGTCCACGTGGCACGACAGAAAATATTGTACACGTGGAGTAACTGTGCAGCATAACGGCTGCAACCCCAAAACGGCATCGTTTGCCTCAGGTGGTACCTTTACATTTTGTGACAGCAACTTATGAGGACCAAGGAATCTGATGAACAGCAGTTTTTATTATTATTATTTTTTTTTTTTGGAAAGGAACAATCTTGTAAATTTATTTGGTGGTTCTTCACATAATCTTCATTCATACAAATAATTATTCTTTTTAAAATATTAGTTTTTATGGGATTGCAGATGGGATTTTACATTTAGGAAGGAAGGTGGTAATATTTGTCAAGAAACATATGGTAGCCTAGTTGTAACTGAAGGCAGTTCAAAAGCATTAAATTCTGGATTTTTCTGGGATTTTCAAATTATTTTGTCCGGATTGTATTGTATGAATAGATTCTGAATTAGACTATTAGTCAGCTCCCTATGCAATGTTAAAAAATCCTGAAATTCATGCAGTTTTTCTTCACCTTATTACCAGATTCTGAGTTGGGATTCATGGTATTCTTCAATTCTTATCAACTAATGAACGAAGATCAGATAAAGATGCATAGTATTTTTCTTGATGGTGGGAAATAAAATTTTGGGAATGAACAGTGTTCACACCAGTATCCTATGACAAATATTCGATGACTATTTATGTATTTGAAAATTACATTCTCTAATTAGAAGTCTGCTGTGTTGTTCGAAATTGCCTACATGTTCTGTCAAAACACATCTAAAATCACCCAATTAATGTTGTTTAATTTCTATAGTGATTATATTGTGCAGACAAATCAGGAAAGAAGAAAAAAAATATAATATAGAAACATTTATCTTAAAACTAGCAACCTACAAGATTGTAAATATAACTTTCTTGGAGAATGAAGTGAATCCTATAAGACTCAATTACAGCATCACATGACAAATTGGCTCCTAAACTATCAACGACAGCATATCTAACATAACTGATTACTTCTAACCAATGGATAATGAGTTTCCTATAAGAGTAAAGCAGACAAATACAAGGTGTCTAGATTACAGTTAGTCACCTAATGCACATCTAGTTCTGTCCGAGGAGCTATAAAGCATGTAACGACAAAGAAGTGATAAATAAGAAGGCCGGTTAAAGGTGACACTTCATCAACAGCAACATGAGCAAGAACACGAAAAGGAAGCGCGTGCCTTTTGGTTTGCTGCCTTCACGGAGCTTGGCAGCATATTGGCACGATTGGCAGGCTGATGCTCTGAACTTTCTCAGAAGTCGTTAGTCTCCCATTTTCCAGCCTGTTAAGCATTGAAAAAAATTACTCGAACTCGCTCAAAATCAAGATTACATCTACGGTAAGAATTAAATTGTTGGCACCTATGCTATAAGATGCTTTAATATCACATATTTCTACTACGACGAAATTGTGCTATAAAGGAATACCAACATACGTATTATTGGAATCACAACAGGATCAGCACGCTGATGTACGATTTCAACATCGGCACTTTAGGCAAGGCCAGTAAAGGCACTTAAAGCAGCTGCCTGCCCATCTCGGATACTTCAACTGATTGCTTGGCCTCTCACACAAGCAGCCATGACATGTGAACCATTTAAAGGAGCAACCAGGCCAGTGAATCCATTTGCAGGAGCAATTAGGCCAGCGAATCCATTTGCACGAGCAACCTGGAAATTTACTGCAGCAGCTAGGCCACTCAAAGCAATGACACGATTTCCACGAAGATTTCTTCTTTCTGGAACACAAGGGAGGGATATTCTTCAGTCTTCGAGTAGACCAATGATGATATTCATCCAAGACCGCTTGGTAAGAGAAAAAGATATGCAAACTTAAGAATGGATGAACATAAGCACCATTCATATATATATATATACATATATATATATATGAAGATGCCTCTATCTGTCAAATCAATTAGCATTGTTTTTGCGTAGCAACAAGAAACAACATACATGCAAGAGTAATAAGTTCGTATGAATTGATCTAGTTGATTATCAGATAGAACGACACTCACTTTGGAAAAGCAACAGTTCCATCCGATTTATGTTTGGAACTAGAATCCCTCGAACCTCTTGTACTCGTGTCGACTTGGTTATTCATGAGACCTTCTCGAACATTGTTGACCGGTTCACCAACCATTCCCTTTTCTCCACGTTTCACATCCACACTCACGGTCTTCCCCATGTCTAATTTTTTGTTCGATTCTACCCCTTTAGTATTTGGCGAAATTTGGTCAAACCTACCCAACTCACCCGACCTTATTGATTCATTACCCTTCAAGTGCTCCGTAGACTGACACTCCTTTGTCTTGTGAATTTTTCCAGACTTGGAAGATGCTCCAAATTGGCATAATTCTCCAACGCATAAGGATTGCCCTGATTTTGGTAGCTTCCCCGATTTATCTATGTCTGCACTAGCACCGGTTGCATCACCAATAGAGAAACTATCGTCCCCCATATGAATGCTGAACAACAAATCATCAGAAGAAGCATTCCCTTCCATTATTGATGAGTCACTGTCAAAGACATAAGCTGGACTATCAGGATCATAATCTTCAGGGCATTCCATGACTTGGACCGAAGGCGATAGAATTGGTGACATGTGTTTCACTAAACACGCATTGTCAACATCCGAGAGCTGTGAGATGGGTTCTTGACACTCTTTAACACACTCTTCCAACCTGTTTGAGCCTCCACTAGGCTGGGGAATGATGTTACTCTCTCCTATAGAGTTGGGAGGAATAATTTGAGAATTGACTTGAACAATATCTTCACAAGAAGCCTTTGATGAAGATGAAGAATCTAAACTTCTGGCTGAGCCATGTTCAGTTTCTTTAACAGTAATCTCCGAACGTGGTCCACAGCCACCTTCGTGGTTTGTATTTATAACTTTAACTCCGGGTGAGAATATCACACGCCTATTATCAGAAGCACTTGGTTTTTCCTCTAAAACCTCACCATGATTCCTTTCACAGTCCATAATTGAACCAAGATATACACATCACTGATACATTAAAAATAAAGGGGAGTTTAACACAAGTGCAGGAGATGAGAAATAGGAAATACACAATATACGAGACATAGAATTGCAAGAGCTCAATATTTTTCATGCACATTATAGATTAAAGTGTGATTAGATCACATTGTAAAATAAGAGAGCTCAACTATCAAGTAAAATGGTAGAACTAGCTGGAATTCGTAGACTCTTATAAGAATCCCAAAAAACAGAATAAACTATATATGCTGTTGCACATTAATGTTGTTCATGATAATTATATACTTAAACTCTGATTGGATTTTACAGTTATCTACAGACAAAGGTTTAATATGCAGCAATTTCCCAAAAATTCAAGAAAAATAGATTTCACTGAATTACATATAATACTATATATATCCGTGAATAATTAATTTAAAGATAGCCATTTCTCTGTCTGCGCCGGATAAATCTTGTATATAAAAATCATTTCCTTTGCATGTGCTCATATGATAACAAGTTAGCATTTTGTTAATACATACACCAATTTTAGCAATTTTTCACATGAAAAAACAAAAGAAGATTTTTTTTTTTTATATATATATAACGGAAATGCAATTAGTGCCCAACTTTTTTACCGACTCAAATGATCCTCGAATAAACCCAGCAAGATTCAAGTTACATATAGAAGGACCCAATAATCATTCACATGCAGCAAAAATTAAATGAGAAATCAAGCCAAACACAAAAAAGTAATTATAGCTATAATTACCATAACAATAATCGTAGTCTTTAATGATCCTCAGCTTATCCAGGGATATTAATTAGGATTATCCCTTTCTTGCGTTTCTTCTACGTGATATATATATAAATCCCAAGGCGCTGGGGAGGATTAATTAGGGTTTTGAGGGGAAATTGAATAATCATGTAATGCAAACGGAAGGAAGAGCTGGGTTTTCGGATTTTATAGATACAACTGCATCGCATGTCGATCGTCTCTTTGGCGCCTTATTTTCAACTGCTCTCAGTTTGTGCCACGTGATCATCAAGTGCTCCGAGAGAGGGCCTTTTTGCAATTTTATCACAATCTATGTGATACTCCCTCCGTCCCGACCAAAGTGGTGCGCTTCTTTTTGGCACGGGAATTAAGAAGAATAAGATTATAGTGTAAAAGTATGTAAAGGTGTGTGGGGCTCATTATTTTTAGTATAAAATTTTCAAATTGATGCTCTATTTTTTTTTCAAATTATCAGCGCAAAATTTTATAGGTTGTTGTTCCACTAATTTTCAAATTGACGCTCCATTTTTTTTTTCAAATGAAAGAAGGGAAAGAAGATGAATCTTATATAGTATATAAAAGATGAGTTTTTCCCTCCATTTTCTCTCTCTCTTCTCCCATCATTTTTTTTATTTTTTTCTCTTTTTTTTTATAATTTTAATTTTTTTTTCTAAATATCATTAAATTTGATTTATGAAGAAATATTCAATATGAATATGCATCTTAAATTTAAGTTCATAACAAGATCTTTAATATATTATAAAAATCATCAAAAATGAATTTAAAACGAATAGGTTATTAAAATTTTAAAATATTTTATTTTCTTTCTCTTTGTAAAATTTTACAACTTTTTTATTCTATGTCCGTGCATGAAAATATTTATTTATTTATTTATTATTATGTGGAATACTCTATAATAATAATGTGTATATTAATTTTCATTATCAAATAATTTAAAATTATTTAATATCTATAATTATCATTATACATTATACATAGTTAAAATTTACGTTTTTAAATTGGAGATTTTATTGAGTAATTGATATTTTATTTTTAAACATATTATTCATTTATTTTTGTTTTGATTTTGTTTAATATTTATATTTATTTATTTAAAATGACATTTAATTTCTATTCGCACGAATGAGCGTCTATATTATTATAATTGGAGAATCAATATTATTATAATGGAGTGAAGAAAGTAAGCGAAGTAAGGTGATCGTAGCTGCATAAATTATCAAGTACAATATTATAATCGCGTAAATTACTAATGAGATTGCAACCGCAAAAATTGTCAAGTACGAAATTGCAATCGTATAAATTGCTAAGCAACAAGATTGTAACCGCATAAATTGCTAAGTCAAGGTTAAAAAAATTACCCTGAGTGTCAAGGTAATTTCATGTTAATATTCTATTTTAATTAATATACATTTTTTCCATCTTGTTGCAGACATACTTTCACGCGTATAAAATTTGGAAATGGAGAAATGATATTAATTTATTATTACATTAATTATATATTATCATTTTTAAAAATGAGAAATTAATATACTCCCTCCGTCCATGAAAGAACTTCCTAGGAGGGAGTGGCACAGGTTTTAAGAAAAAATATTATTGAGAGTTGATAAAAAGGTAGTTGAGTGTATTGAGAGTGGTGAAAATGTGTTATAATTAATATTGGGAGTTGTGAAAAGTGAAAAGTAAGAGGAATATAAGTGGTGGAATATAAGTGGTGGGGTATAGTCCAAAAATAGGTAGGAAGTTCTTTTGTGGACGTCCCAAAAAGGAAAGATAGGAAGTTCTTTCGTGGACGGAGGGAGTATTATCTAATATGGCAAGATATGCTGCAATGACATCGGCGCTTTTGGTTCTTGTGGCGGTGGCAGCGATGGCATCAACGATGGAGGCGGCACTGAGACATCAGATTAGGCGTTGCTACTCCGAATGCATAATGCCTCCTTCTCGTTCAATTCCGGCAACCATGTTCTGACGAAGATCGTCTGCCTCTCGCTCCATCCCCATGGTCGAGAAGCTTCTGCGAGCCTCGCTTCAATTTCTCCCACGGATCTCACGAATACCACCAGGAGACTCTCCGCAAGGCCATGGAGAACACCAACATCCTCTGCGCCGTCATGCTCGATACCAAGGTCTCTGCCTGCCTCTTTTATCTCTTTCAATTCGATTTACAAAAGTGATCTGAATCGGTTTCAACATTAACTGCGCATCATTCAGTTCTCTGTTATGTGGAGAGGGTGTGGGAAATGAAAACTTATGAAGAATAAATTCGACCGAAAATAACTTAGTTCCTGAAAACTTGAAAGAACACACATCGGGCTTCAACTTCAACGTACAATTTTGCAACTTACTCAAATCGCATTTTGAATCACTTTTTTCAATTCTGATCTGATATATTGCATTCAAATCCCAAATCTTTGTGTATTTTAAATAACTATCTAAGAGAAGAGAAATATCAAAAATAAAGAATAAGCCCAGAAAAAATATGTGAAGAATTGCTTCAGTTTAAAGAATGGGCGTGAAGGAAAAAGAACGGCGCGGCGGTTAAGAGATGTGAAGAAGAAGAGGGGCGTGACTTAGGAAGGTGTATTCGTTCAGGAATTCTGTAGATTTTTAAAATCCCTGGATTTTAAAAATATATGAATTTCACACAGATTCTTCATGTATTTTAGAATTCTAAACAGGAATCTGCACAGATTTTGGACAAATTTTAACAAGAATTTGACGTGATTTTTACGGATTTGAAACCAAAAATCCCAGCGATTGTTGGCTTTAAGTGAGCACTGGACCCAGCGCCCAGCGACTGCTGGCTTCGTGATATATATATACATTGCGCGGACGCTGGAACTCAGCCCTACTTTCTCTTTTCCTCCACTGCGCGCCACAAGTACCATTTCTTCCCCAAATTCTTAAAATTTTCTTCCAATCTTCCTCCACCGCGCGGACGTTGCATCCCCACCGCCTCTACCGCCGTCGCTCACCTCCAGCGACTGCTGGCTTCATGAGCCACAGCCGCGGTAACCCAGTCAGTGCTAAAATATGAAATCTTCCGAATTCTCATGGTCGGAGGTCGGATTTGTTCATGTGTATTTTTTGAATGAAATCAATGAAAATCAGTCCAATTTTAAAATTCATAGATTTTTAAATACCTATAGATTTTCATTGATTTTTAAAAGTCTGAAACGAATACCTCTAATTTTTTATAGAATTTTAAAAGTCTTAAACGAATACCTCTAGATTTTCATAGATTTTTTATAGAATTTTAAAAGTCTTAAACGAATAACTCTAGATTTTCATAGACTTTTAAAAGTCTTGAACGAATACACCCAGATTTTAAAAGTCTGCAGAAATCTATTAAAATCCTGAACGAATACACCCCCCTTAATTTAGAGTAGGGATTGTTTATTTTTTGTTTGTATTTAATATTTTATATTTTTGGGCTTAAATTAATAACTGGGCTTAATTAAATTGGACTTGAAATTAGTTGTTGTATTTCTTGACTTTGGAATATATATTTGGGGCTATTATAATTTCATTTAATGTGGGCTTACATATTTTTGAGTTATTAATTTTATTTAATGATTTGCTCATGTAACGCATTGTTATATATATGTGTCAAAATTGAAATTTTACTTTTATTGTGAGTATGAAAACTCACAATATAAAATACGAGGTTAAAGATTAACAATATGTAATATTCTTCAGAGGGTTAGAATTTGCTTCTAGAAAAATTATTAATACTAGTAGATAAGAAATCGCAATCATATTCTCCTTAGCACATGCAAATACACACTTCTTTTTTTCGTGTAAATTAATAGGCGTCACATTTTAAAAGACACAGGGACGGTTATTTACTTACATTTTGTTAAGTGGTGTGGGAATTTAAATTTTTTGTTATGAATGGATATATGCTTGCCTTGGCATGAGTAAACAACGGTTGAGCGAAAAATGTGACTGGAATAATTAATTATGTAAAGGCACATTAATATACAAAATAGATGCATAACAATATTTCATAAATTCGTTCCAGATATTGTGTGTGTTTGTGTGTGTGTTTACTTCGAGATGGAGGGAAAAAAAATCAAATTTAATTAATTGTACACATTACATTCACATTTTAGTTTTTTTTTCTTCAGATGCTTATGAAATTTAATAAGATTGTTATAAATATATCTATGACTAACTGTCTATTATACTAAAACAACAATTTATATAATATATCAAACAATAATATTTTACATCATTGCAACGTCAACGAAAAAAGAAAGAAAAAAAGAAGTAGAAAAATAAAATACACGAACAATATAGATTTATAATAACTAAATCCAGGAAGGGAAGAATTTATCATCATCTTGCTCCCTCAATTTCTTTCCATTAGCATATTTAGCACATGTATAGACGCAATCTTTCTTGCATTCATTATCACTGAAGATTTTGGTTTGTGCACAATCGAAATAGCACTCCGCCATGCAATGAGCATTTCCACTTCGCTCCGCCGCATCAGCCACTGCCGTCGTCATCACAAGAGCCACCAAGACGGCGGCGATCACCCCATTTCTCGCCATTGTTTTCAGAGTATTGATAATGACTTTTTTAGTGTGATATGCGAAATATTTTCGAACGGACAAAATGTTATGTAATTTAAGGGGATATATATAGGCTAAGAGGCCTACAATTTTAAAAGACGTGTCGTTTGGAAAAAGAACTATTTAATTTAAATTTTACAAAGGGATATAGGAATTTAAATTTTTTATCGTAAGTAACTAATTTACGGTTGACCACTTTTAAAAGTAGTAAGATATATTTGGCAACATATCTTGCCATATTAAATTGTAAAATGTTTGAAAATGAATATTATATTTATATTATTACGAAGAGGAACTCGTGTGGTTATAATATGAAAAAAATTCGTGTGGAGTTGACGCAATTATGTGCATGTGCATATATAATTATATATGGTTAGAATTGGTTAGATTTTAAGGGTCACGTCGTTTGAAAATTATATCAAAATCTTTTTATTCTTTTTTATCTCCGAACTATAACATCCATTCGTGCGATGCAAGACGAACATCGAAATTAAATTACATGTTTAAACAATAAAAAATATTAAATAAAATTAAAATATAAATAAATAAAAAATATATTTTAATAATAAAATAAAATTAAATAATCCACATCAATTACTCAATAAAATCTTGAATTTGAAACGTATATTTTCAACTTTGTATAAAGTATAATGATAATTATAATTATTAATAAATCTAAATTATTTGATAATGAAAATTGACATTACACATTATTATTCTCATTATTATTATTACAGAGTATTAAACGTCATAATAAATAAATCAATATTTTCATACACAAATATAAATAAAAAGCTGTAAAAGGTTAAAGATGAGAGAAAAAATAAAATATTCTTAATTTTAATTTTTCATAATTTATTCATTTTATATTCATTTTTGATGATTTTTTTATACCATATTAAAGTTTTTTTCATGAACTTAAATTTAAGATGTAATATACTAAGTATTTTTTTCATGAATTAAATTTGATGATGTTTAGAAAAAACAATTAAAGAAAAATAAAGAAAAAAATAGTGAAAGAAGAGAGAGAAAAATGGAGGGAAAAAACTCCTCTTTTATATATTACTAGTATTATACATGTGCTCCGCACGATCCAATTATTCATACGTATTTATCATATATAATAACATTAATATATAGAATTGTAAAAAGCAAAAAAAAAAAAAGTGATACAAAACATACCCGTGCTTCGCACAACATATATAATAAGAGTAACATACCCGCGCTCCGCACGACATGAATATTGATACGTATTTGTGAAGTATTGTAGCGGTACTATAGAATTGTAAAAAGAAAAACAAAAGTGATACAAAACATGGTAGAAAGTGGTTAAACAAAACTAATCATGTACATTACATAATGAAAAAAATAGGAATAAAAATAATAAATAACTTTCATATCATACAGTTCATATTAAAAGATAGTACAACACAAATATAATGATAGTACGACACAAATATATATTTAGAACTATATTTTGTTACTTATTATTACTACATAAAATGATATATGTAAGCACTTTGACTCTACAAAATGATATACAGAAAAACTTTGATATTGTATCGAATATATATTTAGAATTATATTTTCTTTTATAAATATAAAGCATTAAATAATTAAATAAGTAACTTATGTATTAAAAATATTTAAAAAACATAAAAAAATCTATGTGCATATAAAGTAATTCTACATATGGACCAAAATCCATAGTTTTTTTTTTATTATTTTAATTTGGCCCACAACAAAATATGAAGGCCCAAGAGCAAGTAAGTAATCGGACTAAAAGCATTAAATAAGTATTGGGCTTACGAAAAAAAAAAGTTTTAGATTCTACATATCAATTTTTTTTATTATTTATTTAAATAATAAAAAAAGAAAAGTCTTAGATTTTTTTATCTATGTCATAAAATATAAAATAATTATTTTATATACATCATCCCACCGAACAATTTGTTCCTTGATTATACCCGTGCTACGCACGGTCCAATTATTTATACGTATTTATGATACATAATACGTGTAATATATAAATTGATGTGACTGTGCACTCCGATGTACAGTGTACCCGGGTGTACTGTGCACCCAGATGTACAGTGCATTCGAGTGTACAGTGCACTGTCCGATTATTCATACGTATTTATCATATATAATAGGAGTAGTCTATAATTTTAAATATATATTAAGTGATATAAAATAAAATACAAAGTAAGTCAATGAAAATGGAAATTTATATTACATAATACAAAATCTGGAAAAAATAAAAATAAAAAAATAAAAGACTTTCATATCATGCAGTTATATTATAAGATAGTACAACATAAACAGTTGTGGATCCATCATTAGTTATTAGGGTTTACAAAATTTATTGAAGCAGACATATGCAAATATCTACATGCATGAGAGTTTGGGGGCCGGGCGAAAGCCCCTGAGCCAATTTTTTTGAGGAATTCGTCAGTTCGTATTTATCTAAGTAGAATCTTAAAGGGTTTAGAATTAGAATTAGTCATTTAATTGTTTGCATTTCATTAATTCAATAGCAAGTATATTAAAAGCATATAAAGACATACTTCTATGTTTATTTTTTTAGAAATTGTTTTATCTTCTAAACAAATAAACTAATTTCATTATTAATAGTTCTTTTAATTTACTTTAACTTGAGGATCGACGCAAATTCAATATTAAAGCTTATCTAATTAGAAACAAAGACAAAAATAACATAAACTTGTTGGATTTGTATACTGAAAGCAAGAACCTTTTATGCTTGTATACAATGTTTCCTAAGTTCACTATTTTAATCTCCTATCTGATTGTGTTCATGATTGCATATGTATGTTCTCTATCTCTATATAAGTAGATTATATGGTGTGTTGTAGATCACAGAAGACCATATAATTGGAATAACCTTAAGAGATATAATATGATAACAGCCGAGATGACTTTAGGACGAGTCATCGGTTTAGGCTGCGGTATAAATGGAAGTAGTTTGTCTTGACTACTTGTCTATACTGGTACGTCATAACGTATTGATAGGACCACAGTGAGATGTATTCTTCTATCTGACTTAAGTGAAGAATCAAGATCTCGGTGACTTAATAAAATCTTAATACTAATAAGATTTCATATATATATATGTTAATTCGTGTATCACTTTGATTTACTATGAGTGAGAGTTATATAGTAACTTGAGTACTCTGTATCTTGGGTGATAGCGGTTAATATATGATATTTGATTATCTGTATTAGTACTCGTATCTGATATAGGATAATGACATCCCCTTAAGGAGCTCAATAATGTTTATTGCGCTAAACCCTGCAGGTTGATTAAGTTCAGTCACAATAATAAAGTTTGAGTGAAACTGCTTAAGGATTACAAAGAGATTAATTGATTTAAGCTGTCAAAGCTCTAATTAATTAATGGATGTCAGATATTTTAAATACGGGGATTTAATAAGTCTAAATACAAGCTCCGACTCAACACCGGCAATAAAGGGGTAAGTTAATATTGGTTCTCCAGTGGAATGAACTAATATTTATAAATTAATTATGGTCTGGGCTGACCATAGATAATTAATTTATTTGAGGCCCATCTTTATTCTTTGTATCTGGTCCCTGGACTGGCCCAAAGTCTCCTAGCCCTAGCAAAGAGAGAACACGCCCCCTACACCTAATCTGCGCCTCCTCCGTATTTTAATTATTATAAAATACAGCTGTCAGCTCTCAGGAAAATACACTGATAAAATATTAGGGTTTTGGAGAGCTGTGGGGCGCACGAAACGTGAGGAGCATTATTTCTCTCTTGGGACTTTCATAGTTCGTTGTCCATCCAACGGTGAAAGCTGAGCGGGATACAGTTCAGAAGATCTGAGCTGGAGTCAGATTTTCGCAGGAAATCAAGTTTTGGCAGATTCGGGAGAACGGCCATAACTTCCTCCATAGAACTCCGATTCAGGCGAAACAGGAGGCCACGGAAAGCTCTCTCAAAGACAAAGAAGTCGTATTTCTGGGCAGAATACGATTTGAGGATGTTTGAGGCTTCAAACGAAGGCTTGAAGCTGACTGGTCTGTTCAGCTGCGAGTTTGACGAATTCTTCTGAATTCTTCAGGTATTTCGGAACTCCAACGTGCAGCACTTAAATTCATAGGAGCATGTTAGGGATTAATCGTTGTATGATGAATTAATAATAATCCAAGAAACGATCATCGGGCATTAGAGTATTAATTCAATTTAATATTCCTTCAAAACTAAACAAATTAATACAACAAATCACTCTAAATTGTTAAACATTTAACATAATGATATAATTATTATATGTTAGGTCCGGAGGGTCTCGAATAGGTGTATGGGGGGAATACACCTATGGGCTATTTTTCTCCTCTTAAAATAGAGGGATCTCAATATAGAGATCAAAACGAAACTTTACAAGCAAACTAAGACACATGTTAACAGAAAGGAGTTTTGACCAAACAGGGTTGACGATTGATACTAAAAAACTCTTCAGTAAGGAGTTATCAATTAAGTTACTGGAACTTAACTGATGCACGTAAAGGCTTCAGTCGAGTTTGCTAAAACAGAGATGATATCACTCTTCCTGACTATCAGAGGATAGATCAGTCAGACTAATATCATACGCAGCGGAAATAACTTTGTTTCGTAATAGCCTCGGTTGAGCACGTTGTTAGTCTTAGGTTTCTCTTTGCAGTTAATCAGAATTTAGTTTATCAAATGAAAGAACACAAGTAAGAATGTAAAACTGAAAGTTGTAAATAACACAGAGACTTTTACGTGGTTCGAAAAATACTTCCTATATCCACGGTCGGTTGATCAAACCAACAATTCAATCCGCAAGTGCTTAACTGGTGCACTGCAAATCGAACCGTGTGCTTGTCGGGTGCACACAACCGTACCACTGAAGATTCCACTCTTCAGCACCAACACTTCACTCGCGTTGGATTTCTCACTCCTAGCACAACCCGCGCTAGGATCTCACGGAGTCAGAGTACCTTCCTGAACTCCTTTACCACTCAAACACTCGATTCTATCTCTTGAAATGAGGTTTGAAAACTTGCCAACTATACTTCAAAGAACAAGTTCTTTGGAGCAAGTTTGACCTAGGCTTCCGGGTTAGCAGAGGTTTGCCTAAGGTCTAAGAGAATGTATGTAATCAGCAGTGACTGATTTTTGGCTTTGGAATTCTCTTCTTCGATTCAAGCTTTGGGGAGGTTAAGCTTTTGGCTGAGAAACTATTTTGGCAGAGTTTCAGCTTATGTCGTTGAATCGGTGAAGATTGAAGTGATCCTCGAGCGCTATTTATAGGAGAGGTCTTGAATAGATCCGTTGGCGGAGAACGTCTTCAAGATTTCTTCCCTTGGAGAGCTTTTCGAATTTGGGCTGAGGCTTCAATCTTCGAGGTTCCTTGTTTGGTGGGAACGGCTATGTTGAAGAGCAGGAGATGTGACGTCTTTGATAAAGTAGCCACCAAATAGGAATGACCTCTGCAGAGAGGGATGATCCTGAGATCTCTGCATTTAATGCGGCTGTACTTTTGGAGTACGTAGCTTCCTTTGAACGTTGGAAGTTCAGTCCGAGGAAGAATGTTTAACTAATATTTGACTTTAGTATCAGTCCGCTGAGTCCGCTGGCAGCAAAGTCAGAGTAGAAAATGTAGCGCTGAAAACAAAACATTAACACCCAAAAATCAAAGTATCCGCCCAAGCAACCAAAACTTAGGAAAACACAAAACGAAAAGCACAAAACAAGAAAAACAAAAACGAAAACTAAACCAAACCAACAGTGGGTTGCCTCCCACCAAGCGCTAGTTTTAAAGTCGCCAGCTCGACTTAGCAAGTGTTATCCGAAATCAGACTCAAGCTTGAACCACTCCATTATTCGGACCATTTCATCTTCATCATCCACCACATCTACTGTTCTAAGAGATAAAATTAATGGAATCATGCTCGTCCTTTTTTGACGTGTGAAGTTCACCTCTTTTACATCATAGCTAGATCCCTGTGTAAAATTCTTGGAAAAGAATGTGTCAGAGGCAACGATATAATAGAAATGAACAACCTTAGAAATAGAGGATGTATAAATTTTGTTTTGCTTGGCATCGCTTAGTGTCCTGGCAAAGGCCAAGTCAGGCTCTTCCACCATCTCGGTGGAGTCTTCCTCTAAATTTGCCAAACATTCTAACTCTATCACATCCTCATCCAACAAATCGCTTAGTTCATCACCATCCGACAAAGACACAAGAACCTCCTCTTTGTCCATCTCTCCTTCTTTCTGCTGCATCTGCTGCTCTGCCTTCTCTTCCTGGCAGGGGCTCATCAACTTCTCCTCTGTAAAATTATGGCAAGTGCTAGTCAGAGCTGGCGGACTATTCAGAGCTGGGCTCGTCAGAGCTGGCGAAAGAACGTCTACTCTGGCATCCAGTGTTAGAGCTGGAGTAGTGGACAGAGCTGGCGGAACGGGCAGAGCTGGACTGGGCAGCGCTGAAGTTGGCAGAGCTGGATTGGCCAGCGCTGGACTGGGCAGTGCTGAACTTGGCAGCGCTGAACTTTGCAGAAGTCCCTCCTCGGTCTTGATCTCAGCAATTGGCTCTTCAACAGTGAACTCATTGTCATTATTGTCATAAACCTCCATGTCTAGATTTTCTCCCTTGCACAGGCGTATCATATCTCTCACCCAACTAACAACTTGAAGGACGCGAGTCTCAAAGCATTCCACTGTTGCGTCCACAAACTCAACATCCTATTGTGCCGATTGAATGACTGACATGATCGCGTGTATGAAGGCTTGAATGGTGCTCTCAGGATCAGAATCACGCAAATGTATTTGGGAGTTATGCCCAACCTTAAAAAGTTTTGGAAATTTTGCCAACGTTCGTATGACTTCATGGTATTGGATCTGTGTAACTCCATACTTGGGAATTGCTTCCTCCAAAAGGCTCATGTACTCACAAATATCAAAATAATCTGCCATAGAATTCCTATCTTAAGCTCGAAGCATAATGGCAGATGGCTGGCTCTTCTTCGCAGGGCTGGCAACGCTCTTCTTCTTCCTTGTCTCCGGGCTGCTCTGTATGGTCAGAGTCAGAGTCAGCTTCTTCCTTCCTTTCTTGTTCTGCTCTGAACGGTCAGATTCAGAGTGCGCCTTAGAGTCAGAGTCAGAGTATAACTCGTCTGCTCTGTCACGCTCCTTTCCTTCAGAACTAGAGTCGGAACCCTCATTCCCTTCTGCAAACACTTCTTTGCTGCAATACTTAACACACGGATTAAACGCACCGGAGGGAGACAGTAACCAAAAACAAGAAAAAGGAAAATAAAGCAGGTAAAAACAGAAAGTAAAGTGACACAACTAAAAAGCCTAAAACCTTCCCCGGCAACGACGCCAAAATTTGACTCAACTAGAAACACCTCTAGTTTGACTTGCAATAGAACAAGGACATCCTAGCGATGATAAGTTGACCCAATGTCATCTTTCAAGGAAGATCTTTGACAAACATGGATTTCATACCTCAATATCACACGAATTGTTGTCATTTTTCCCCATGAATTGATTGCATATATGTGTTTGTATCCCAATTTTGAGTATTTATGAAGTTTTGATTGCTTGGTATAGTTTTTGAGTTTTTTCAGGGCAAATCAAGAGTTGATTGGAGAATTGTGAGAGCATAGGATTGAAGTACGTCTCGAGAGGAATCCATGAGCGTGAACGGCGCCCGAATCGGAGCTCAGACGAGGGAGAACGGGGCCGACAAAGTCAGCCGCGCACAGAGACCGCGGCCGCGGTCACGCGTCGTGGGGAGGGTATCGCCCGCGGTCACCACCCGCGGCCGCGGGGTGGGACCGCGGGCTAAGTGCTCAAGTCCAGGGATGTACCGCGGTCACCACCCGCGGCCGCGGGCTGGGACCGCGGGTCCCCCCCACGGTCACCACCCGCGGCCGCGGGGCGGGACCGCGGGTCCCCTGAGTTTTGCCCACGTTTGAGTACCACGGGCGCGGGCCATGACCGCGGGAAAAGAGCGGAGTCGCGTTTTTCAGCCCTTAAACCCCATTTTCCCCCTTTTTCTCTCATTATTCTTCCTCTCCATCACTCATCTTCCCCAACACTCCACACACAAAAACCCTAGCCTCCTTTAACACACCCATCTACCATTGAAGACCATTGAAGAGAAGAGAAGGAAGAAGAAGCTCATAAATAGGATTTGTCATTTCTTACTCTCTCTTTCATTATGTACACCTTTAACTTTGATTTATTGTGTTTGAACATGTTAGGCTAAATTTCTCTTTGATTTGGGGATTAGGCTAGATGATTATTGTAATGGATTGATTATTTATGCTCAATATAAATCTTGTTTGTTCATTTGCACATTATCTTTTCAAACCCTTGATTTATTTCTTGTATAGATTGTTGGCCACATTCTATGCATTTCTAATTTGCACTTTGAATCGGGAGAGGATAATTGCAATAGATAAGGTGTTTGAAACATATCAATTCGATAACCGGGAGGTTGAGAGTTGGGTGAGAGTATGTCGATCTTTGTGTGCTTTTGGGAGTTATAGGTTAGAAGTTGACCGGGGACGGCAACTATGACCCGTAATCTACCGTTTTAGTCGTCCGGGAGGGGGCTAAAACCAGTTGGGAGATCACTCTAGATAATTAGGTTCGTCAAGATTAGTATTGAGTTATAATTGAAGTCCTTTTCTTAATCATCGATGCCTAGTCCCTAAATCGCCTTAATCATCTTATTTATCCACTTTGCTTATTTGATTTTTATTTGTCTTTGCACTTGTTAAGTATTTAGTTAGATAATCAAACCAATCACTCAATCGTTTAGTCTAAATAGTCGAGTAAAATGAATTAGGATAATCACTAGATTGAACTACTAATCCTTGTGGGATACGACCTTGCTTCCATATATTACAACTACCCGTATACTTGCGGCGTGGTGAAAATAATAGCGAACAAGTTTTTGGCGCCAAAAACTTGTTCGCTATTATTTTCACCACGCCGCAAGTATACGGGTAGTTGTAATATATGGAAGCAAGGTCGTATCCCACAAGGATTAGTAGTTCAATCTAGTGATTATCCTAATTCATTTTACTCGACTATTTAGACTAAACGATTGAGTGATTGGTTTGATTATCTAACTAAATACTTAACAAGTGCAAAGACAAATAAAAATCAAATAAGCAAAGTGGATAAATAAGATGATTAAGGCGATTTAGGGACTAGGCATCGATGATTAAGAAAAGGACTTCAATTATAACTCAATACTAATCTTGACGAACCTAATTATCTAGAGTGATCTCCCAACTGGTTTTAGCCCCCTCCCGGACGACTAAAACGGTAGATTACGGGTCATAGTTGCCGTCCCCGGTCAACTTCTAACCTATAACTCCCAAAAGCACACAAAGATCGACATACTCTCACCCAACTCTCAACCTCCCGGTTATCGAATTGATATGTTTCAAACACCTTATCTATTGCAATTATCCTCTCCCGATTCAAAGTGCAAATTAGAAATGCATAGAATGTGGCCAACAATCTATACAAGAAATAAATCAAGGGTTTGAAAAGATAATGTGCAAATGAACAAACAAGATTTATATTGAGCATAAATAATCAATCCATTACAATAATCATCTAGCCTAATCCCCAAATCAAAGAGAAATTTAGCCTAACATGTTCAAACACAATAAATCAAAGTTAAAGGTGTACATAATGAAAGAGAGAGTAAGAAATGACAAATCCTATTTATGAGCTTCTTCTTCCTTCTCTTCTCTTCAATGGTCTTCAATGGTAGATGGGTGTGTTAAAGGAGGCTAGGGTTTTTGTGTGTGGAGTGTTGGGGAAGATGAGTGATGGAGAGGAAGAATAATGAGAGAAAAAGGGGGAAAATGGGGTTTAAGGGCTGAAAAACGCGACTCCGCTCTTTTCCCGCGGTCATGGCCCGCGCCCGTGGTACTCAAACGTGGGCAAAACTCAGGGGACCCGCGGTCCCGCCCCGCGGCCGCGGGTGGTGACCGTGGGGGGGACCCGCGGTCCCAGCCCGCGGCCGCGGGTGGTGACCGCGGTACATCCCTGGACTTGAGCACTTAGCCCGCGGTCCCACCCCGCGGCCGCGGGTGGTGACCGCGGGCGATACCCTCCCCACGACGCGTGACCGCGGCCGCGGTCTCTGTGCGCGGCTGACTTTGTCGGCCCCGTTCTCCCTCGTCTGAGCTCCGATTCGGGCGCCGTTCACGCTCATGGATTCCTCTCGAGACGTACTTCAATCCTATGCTCTCACAATTCTCCAATCAACTCTTGATTTGCCCTGAAAAAACTCAAAAACTATACCAAGCAATCAAAACTTCATAAATACTCAAAATTGGGATACAAACACATATATGCAATCAATTCATGGGGAAAAATGACAACAATTCGTGTGATATTGAGGTATGAAATCCATGTTTGTCAACCCTCCAAACTTAAAGCGTTGTTTGTCCCCAAACGACAAAAAGAAAGAAATAAAAGTAAACAAACATGTAAGCATGAATTGATGTCATTTCAAGGGCTTCAATTTTTTTCAAAATATTTCACTAGTGTATCACAAGTAGATATGCATTTCAAGAAGTCACAAGTGATAGTAAGTTCAACATTATAACCTCCAAGCTTGAATCCTCACAAGGTGGATGTTTCAATGGTGCACTCAACTCTCAAGTGTTTAGAATGGACGTGTTTGCACTCAACTTGAAACAATGCATGCAATCTACCATAAGCTTGCCATTTATCCTAACTCTTT
Organism: Salvia miltiorrhiza; assembly: GCF_028751815.1. Lineage (NCBI taxonomy): Eukaryota > Viridiplantae > Streptophyta > Magnoliopsida > Lamiales > Lamiaceae > Salvia > Salvia miltiorrhiza. The sequence goes on along the minus strand of NC_080393.1, from coordinate 29,023,198 downwards.
ATACTTCAATGTGTTATAAATAAAGATCAAAAAGGGCTTTCCTTGGGTTGTAATGAGGGTTCTTTGGTAAGGTGAGTAGTTTTTAGGCAAAGTGACTCATCCCACGATCAAATAATCATAATGAACAAATCGACTTCACTATTTCTCTTATCAAACATAAACCACAATCCCTGCATTTCATCCTTAGTGATATCTATCATGGCCATGATTCAAAAGGCAAATCACTCCCCTTTATGCTCTTTTATTCACATTCATTTTCATTTCTTTTTCATTTTGAGCTCATAGGGGACTAGTGATTTTCACTTAATCAAAGCTTGATAAGCACTTTCAATCATTTCCCAAACTTTTCTTCATCAAAGCAACCACCAACACTCTAGGTTCTACCCCTTTATTATTGGTTATTCAAAGAAAGGCTACAAGGCACAAAAGGGGTAAACTAGGATCATATGAGAATTTGGACACAATTTGAGTTAAGTGGCTAACAAAGATGGCCTTAAATCACTTCAATATTAACAACACATCTACTTTTATTTTCAAGAGAGGACTCATGGCAAGTTCTAGAGATCAACACACATGCTCAAATGATTTACACTCAAGAACAAAATGAGATTGTAAATGTATGACAATCAAAGGCTCAATTCTCACAAGCTCATTTCTTTTTCAAGTTCTTGGAGGTGCAACATTTAGCTCATCATCACAAGTTCAAACTCTTCATGCAAAATCAACAAGTGATACATAACAATTTCTTTTCAAAAACACAATCATATCATAAGCCCAATAACAAACAAATCATCCTCACAAAATTTGTTACAATTATCCCAACAAAAATCAAAACATCAAAAAGTCTTTCAATTATTCAAAACATAACAAAAACACAACATGCAAAAACACAAGATAAGCGTGAACGGCGCCCGAATCGGAGCTCGGACGAGGGAGAACGGGGCCGACAAAGTCAGCCGCGCACAGAGACCGCGGCCGCGGTCACGCGTCGTGGGGAGGGTATCGCCCGCGGTCACCACCCGCGGCCGCGGGGTGGGACCGCGGGCTAAGTGCTCAAGTCCAGGGATGTACCGCGGTCACCACCCGCGGCCGCGGGCTGGGACCGCGGGTCCCCCCCACGGTCACCACCCGCGGCCGCGGGGTGGGACCGCGGGCGAAACGCGCTGATCCAGGGATGTCCCGCGGTCACCACCCGCGGCCGCGGGCGGGACCGCGGGCCTCCTGGCCCCGCGTTGACCTGCTTTGACTCGGGTTTTTTAACCCTTTTTCACCATTTTTCCTCACTTTTCACTCTCATTTCACACCACCCACGAAATTACACACTCTTCCTCTCTACTTTCACCTCCAAATCCAACTACAAGGTATGTTTTACTTGCTTTCATTCCTTCATTTTTACATTCTAAGCATGATTTAGAAGATTTTTACCGATTATTTTGTGATATTTTGCATTCTACATGTTTATATGCAATTAGGGCTCAAAATTAGGATTTTTCCTACATTGTGCTACATTGTTGAATTGATGCATTTAATTGCTTCTATACATGTCTAGGATGATGGGTCTTTCATTTAATTGCAATTTAATCGGTGAATTTATGCTTAATTGACATTATTGCTTAAGAATTTGCTTGTGTTGGGTGTAGATAAATGTCTAAGTTTGGGGGGGGGAGATTTTGGTGATTGTGGGCTTAATATTGATGCTATGTGTTGTTGTGAGATGCATTGTGCTAGTGTGATTAATTTATGTGCTTTTAGAATAAGAATTCGCCCGTTTCCCGGGCTAATTTGCTTAGTTAAGTTATTTTCTAGTATCTTGTTGTTGTCGTTTGTTGTGTCAAATAAAGACTCACACTTGGTTTTGTAGGCACATTTTGCTATGGCACCACGTGTAACAAAGGGCAAAGGAAAGGGGAAGGCCAGTACCTCCCGTGCCGATGAGGTGACTATCACTCGGCACACTCCTCAATTCTATGGGATTCGACTTCCTACTCCGGACTCCCGCGAACGTTGGGAGCAACTTTGTGCCATTCCTCACCGGCAATGCCGGTATATTTGCTCGGAAACTATCGAGGCCATGGGAATAGCCGAAGACATTTGGTCTCTGGCAGATAGAGGCGGATGGCGGCGAGTAATCACTGGGGGATGGTTAGCATACCGAGGGCTCACTCTTGAGTTCCTCTCCACATTCCAGCTCATCAAGTCCAACGGAGCTCCATCAAGAATCTCTTTCCAACTCGGGAATGAGCCCCGAGAGCTAACTATTGATGAGTTGGACGAGATTTTGGGTTGCCCCCAAGGAGGAGCATACGCCGGTGGGTTAGAGTTCAATCCCACCCGTATGTGGGAACGATGTCACTTTCGAGGCGTGGAGGAGATTGCAGGCTATGACTCCCGGCGATCAAAGGCGGCGTCATTGCGCAACCCGGTTATCCGCCTTACCCAACGGGCCTTCGGGTTCACTTTCCTTGGTCGGGAGAATGTGGGCTTTTGTCGGTCGAATGAGCTCTTACTCATTCAAGGCGCCCTCACCAACATCTCCTTATCTCTTGGGTGTCTTTTGGCCGACCAATTCGAATCTCAAGCTCACACAAGAGGGGGCAAAATATGCATTGGAGGCATGATCACCCCTATAGCGACACATCTTGGGGTGGCTATTCAAGAAGACCCCATCTCCCGTGACATCCTCCTCGACCAACGTTGCCTAGTGCAACAACACTTTCTCGCCTCCGGGAGACGGCTTTTGTGGATCCTCAAGGGCGACAACGGCAATGTGTACTTCCCATTGCCCAATCCGGCCCTTACCACCATCATGGGCCCCGGGGAGGCCGCTAACCTAGGCATGCGTCAGCCCGCCCACTTTGCCGCCACCATTGCTCACCTCCAAGACGCACATGCACAACAACACGCCCCCGAGGGCGAGGAGGAAGAGCAAGCATATGAACCAGGTGGTGAGATACCTCAACCACCCCCGGCGTATCCAGGAGGGGGTGTCGGATTTGAGGATAGGATGATGGGCCGCTTTGACTCCTTCCAAGCCGCAAACATGGCCCGCTTTGATGCAATCCAAGAAGAGCAAAGAAGGCAATATGAAGCCTTTATGCAATACCAAGAGGATGAGCGGCGCCGCTATGAAGAGCACATGCGCCACTTCCATGCCTTCCATGGCCCCTTCCCGCCACCGTAGTCGTGCCCGTACCATTGTGAGTCCGAGCCAACTTATCCTTCTCTTTTCCTCCATCCTTATTTCCACTTTGTGTGAAATAAGTTTGGGGGGAGGGGGAAGATGGATTAGTTGTCTCGTTTATCTTGTGTTTTTGCATGTTGTGTTTTTGTTATGTTTTGAATAATTGAAAGACTTTTTGATGTTTTGATTTTTGTTGGGATAATTGTAACAAATTTTGTGAGGATGATTTGTTTGTTATTGGGCTTATGATATGATTGTGTTTTTGAAAAGAAATTGTTATGTATCACTTGTTGATTTTGCATGAAGAGTTTGAACTTGTGATGATGAGCTAAATGTTGCACCTCCAAGAACTTGAAAAAGAAATGAGCTTGTGAGAATTGAGCCTTTGATTGTCATACATTTACAATCTCATTTTGTTCTTGAGTGTAAATCATTTGAGCATGTGTGTTGATCTCTAGAACTTGCCATGAGTCCTCTCTTGAAAATAAAAGTAGATGTGTTGTTAATATTGAAGTGATTTAAGGCCATCTTTGTTAGCCACTTAACTCAAATTGTGTCCAAATTCTCATATGATCCTAGTTTACCCCTTTTGTGCCTTGTAGCCTTTCTTTGAATAACCAATAATAAAGGGGTAGAACCTAGAGTGTTGGTGGTTGCTTTGATGAAGAAAAGTTTGGGAAATGATTGAAAGTGCTTATCAAGCTTTGATTAAGTGAAAATCACTAGTCCCCTATGAGCTCAAAATGAAAAAGAAATGAAAATGAATGTGAATAAAAGAGCATAAAGGGGAGTGATTTGCCTTTTGAATCAAGGCCATGATAGATATCACTAAGGATGAAATGCAGGGATTATGGTTTATGTTTGATAAGAGAAATAGTGAAGTCGATTTGTTCATTATGATTATTTGATCGTGGGATGAGTCACTTTGCCTAAAAACTACTCACCTTACCAAAGAACCCTCATTACACCCCAAGGAAAGCCCTTTTTGATCTTTATTTATAACACATTGAAGTATAAAGAGTTAGGATAAATGGCAAGCTTATGGTAGATTGCATGCATTGTTTCAAGTTGAGTGCAAACACGTCCATTCTAAACACTTGAGAGTTGAGTGCACCATTGAAACATCCACCTTGTGAGGATTCAAGCTTGGAGGTTATAATGTTGAACTTACTATCACTTGTGACTTCTTGAAATGCATATCTACTTGTGATACACTAGTGAAATATTTTGAAAAAAATTGAAGCCCTTGAAATGACATCAATTCATGCTTACATGTTTGTTTACTTTTATTTCTTTCTTTTTGTCGTTTGGGGACAAACAACGCTTTAAGTTTGGAGGGTTGACAAACATGGATTTCATACCTCAATATCACACGAATTGTTGTCATTTTTCCCCATGAATTGATTGCATATATGTGTTTGTATCCCAATTTTGAGTATTTATGAAGTTTTGATTGCTTGGTATAGTTTTTGAGTTTTTTCAGGGCAAATCAAGAGTTGATTGGAGAATTGTGAGAGCATAGGATTGAAGTACGTCTCGAGAGGAATCCATGAGCGTGAACGGCGCCCGAATCGGAGCTCGGACGAGGGAGAACGGGGCCGACAAAGTCAGCCGCGCACAGAGACCGCGGCCGCGGTCACGCGTCGTGGGGAGGGTATCGCCCGCGGTCACCACCCGCGGCCGCGGGGTGGGACCGCGGGCTAAGTGCTCAAGTCCAGGGATGTACCGCGGTCACCACCCGCGGCCGCGGGCTGGGACCGCGGGTCCCCCCCACGGTCACCACCCGCGGCCGCGGGGCGGGACCGCGGGTCCCCTGAGTTTTGCCCACGTTTGAGTACCACGGGCGCGGGCCATGACCGCGGGAAAAGAGCGGAGTCGCGTTTTTCAGCCCTTAAACCCCATTTTCCCCCTTTTTCTCTCATTATTCTTCCTCTCCATCACTCATCTTCCCCAACACTCCACACACAAAAACCCTAGCCTCCTTTAACACACCCATCTACCATTGAAGACCATTGAAGAGAAGAGAAGGAAGAAGAAGCTCATAAATAGGATTTGTCATTTCTTACTCTCTCTTTCATTATGTACACCTTTAACTTTGATTTATTGTGTTTGAACATGTTAGGCTAAATTTCTCTTTGATTTGGGGATTAGGCTAGATGATTATTGTAATGGATTGATTATTTATGCTCAATATAAATCTTGTTTGTTCATTTGCACATTATCTTTTCAAACCCTTGATTTATTTCTTGTATAGATTGTTGGCCACATTCTATGCATTTCTAATTTGCACTTTGAATCGGGAGAGGATAATTGCAATAGATAAGGTGTTTGAAACATATCAATTCGATAACCGGGAGGTTGAGAGTTGGGTGAGAGTATGTCGATCTTTGTGTGCTTTTGGGAGTTATAGGTTAGAAGTTGACCGGGGACGGCAACTATGACCCGTAATCTACCGTTTTTGTCACAGCCCGCCCTAACTAAGGATAGTTAAGCCGAGTGATCTACGACTAGGGATGGGGTTAAAGAAGAAGGGGAAGAAAAGGGGCGTCATTTATAGCCGTAAAACTTACTCATCTTAATAAAACTCGTCATTTTCATTCATGAATACTCAATTGAAAATAGTCTATGAAAGACAGCATAAAACTTAATTAATATCATTAATCAAGTTATACATCATATGAAACCATTCTCTTAAGACTCAAAGTATGACATAACATACTATAACATCAACAACATCTTGCAGCGGAAAGTAGCTAGACATATGTATGAAGACATATTCTAGACAGGTTAACTATTTATTAACAACCCTGGAGACTCCGCTCATTGCAGCACCATCATCACATCAGCTCAACCTGCACATTTAGAAAACATATGCAGGGCTGAGTACAAAAGCACTCAGTGGGCACGTATGCCTAGGTATAAAAATACATGCTTCAAAACTGTAAATTGTCGTGCCATCATAAACAGTACAGCAAGGGAGTTTTTCGCTAAAAAGGCCCAAGCTTACTAAATTCATTTGTGATTCTTAAAGTTCGACTGCAGTCTAAGTTCTCTTGTAATCTATCATATCTGGAACTGTGTGCCGGAGAGGTGGCCACCTCTCACGGTCACTTGACCGGCCAACCCGCTAGATGACTCACGGTCACTGGTGTACACTAGCCCTGGCAGGATAGCTATCAACTGCTCAAGACCCGAATTCGATTACATGATAAAAGCCACATCAGATAGATATCATACTGAAATTTAAATATTTTATGGCAAGACAATATTTGAAATAACTTCAATTAATTTAGTCATGAAATAACTTGCTTGAAGGTAACATGTAAACTCATTTGATATATATATGAAAGTAATGCCCACCTGATTGCAGTGTTTTGCTACTTAAGACAATGATTCTCTTTCCTTAGCGCGATAGGTTACTCAGACGCTTTTGTTTATTTGAACCTTTGATAACACGAAAACATGTGTTCGAGTGAATAATAGAAAAGATAACAACAAATGCAGTGAATCACTATTCACTCATTTCTCTAACTACCCATATTTCCTTAAACGACTATATCTAACTCATATACAATCGTTCTTCCTTTATCAAAATATTTCATGTACCTTTGAGGATGTAGGAAATTCCATTTTATATTATTCATTTATTTATCTATTATAAATAAAGAATAATTCTATAAACATAAAACGTTTTCCTTTTCCCCATTTAATAATGCCAATCACCAATATATATATATACACATCAATAGCTCATTTATAATCTAAAAGTGATATTTTATCAACAATAAAACTTTAAAATCCTTAATAGGAATTATTTTGAATCATTTCCATCTCAACAAAACTGTATAGATTCAACTTCAACTAATAAACTGCTTTTACTCCGAACTCGTATGGAGTCGAATTTTATATCAATAGAAACCTCTTTGAGTCTAGTTTAATTGAAAAAAAAGTATGTTGAAAAACTCCAAGTAGTTTAAGAGATATAGCGATTTTCCCATCGCCTACCAGATTCGGCAGTTTCTGCCAACTGAAAGTCCAGATTTTTTGAAAAATAGCAAACATTACCTGAATGAGCTCAAATTTTATATGTAGATAGCTAACACATATATCTTCATAGAATAAAAATTTGAGAGCTAAATATCAACATATGGTTACTGAAATAATTAACCTAATCATCTGCCTCACGACAGTTTCAGCAGATACTGGCAGTAGACTTCTCAAATTTTAAAAGAGTAGTAAACGAAGTTCAAATAACATGAAACTTTGTACAAATATTCACCACACTCCCATCTATACCCCAGAAATTTCCCATAATATAATAGAAACGGGAATGCATCGAAATAAGGGCGTCAACTTACCCTTGTCCAAGTGAGCACTAATGGAAGTTGTTTGTCGGGGGTTTTCTGGTCGTCGTTCCGCGATGGTGTTTAGCCGCGAAGATCTACGACTTAGTCTTCCTCGTGCGAGGTAGATCAGGCTACACAACGGTGTTTTTTCAATCCTTTTTCGTCGTAAGGATAGTGAGAAACGAAAGCCGTAAGTTGGCCGGTGGCTAAGTCGGGAATTCGACGTTGGCCTCCGAAGGATATTGCGGCCTTTGGTCAGGAAAATATAGAGAAGGCTTCGGCCTTTCGATTGTTGGGTTTGGTAGCCTGAAGATGGAGGAACGAGTACACGTTCTCGGTTCAGAGCCTAGTGGCCGGTCGGCGAAGAAATAGCCTGGCGAAGGGAGCTCACTTGAGCTCTTGCAAGTAAGAAATTTTAAAAATTCTCCTAAACTCTCTCTTGCCTCACACCTCTTGCTGCACTTCTTCCTTCTGCAGAACTCTCCTCAATTTATAGAGGAGTTTCTGCAGACAACAGAATCAAAATGGTGGAAATTTTTGGTACCGGGAGTTGCAACTTTTGAAAATTTGATTGTTGAAATTTGCATCTTTTGACAAAATAAAGACACAAATTTGATAACGGAGTTCGGCCAATTATGCCTACGTCTCCGGAGCTGCTGCAGATCTATTTAACAAGGGAGAAAAATATACAGTGTTTACAACACTCACAACACTCAACTCGCAACCCGTTATTCCCCGTGAAAATTACTATCTAATTTTCACTATTCACGAATTTCACTATTCGCGACGACTGTCACTATTCACTTGAACAATACTTCACTATTCACCTTTTCTCCCAACCCTTCACCTGCTCCTCTCTTTCTCTAGATTGCAGATGAATCTTTTTTTTTTCTTTGGTTTTGGGTGTATTTACAAATGCTGCTTCGAGGATTATTTATAGGGAATTGAGGTGGTAGGTGGCTGCAGTGTGAAAAGAAATGTTGCCATTGTTGAATGGCTTGCCGCAACTTTTTGACAATTGTGGGAGCTGCTTTTTGACTAACATGTAGGAATTGTTGTGTTGGATGAAAAATCGAGAAATACGTGTAGTGCCGTGATCTAGTTTCTCCTAGTTCATGTAATAATTCTCCAATTCTTGTTTAATAAATACTCGTCGTATTTATATAAATTAAATCCTCAATCTTGAGATTTAATACGTGAAAGTCGGAATTAATTCGCGACTTAATACCTTAACACATATAACGCGAAATAATAAAATTATTATGCATATGATCTCAAATTATAATTCTAACAATTCGATTTAAATAACACGATTTATGAAATCGATTATAAATCTAAAATTTCTAATACTATTGAATCAATCAACTGGTAATGCAAAGTTTCAATGTGTAGCTAAACCAATAATTTAATTATTGGTTTGATTCATGATTGAATATTAAATCGCAGCTCTGTATCTCTTATACAGACTTTTGCTGAAATAATATTATCTGAACAAAATAATCACAATAAATAATTAAAAAAATTTTTATAACTAATGCACATATTTAATCTAATATGTATTTAAAAGAGCGGGGCATTACATACTACCCCCCTTAAAATAAATTTCGTCCCGAAATTTGCATACCTGGTATTCTAGCTTGTGATACTAGTCATTCGTTTCATTCATCTCTTTTGTAGCCTTTTCCATCCTGTGATGGTTCCTCTACATGACGAGAACAATATTATTGCCTCGTAACACTTAAACCTTGCAATCTAGTCACTAAACTGATTTCTCTCCATAACTTAAGCCTTGAGCTTGGACTATCTCATCTTTCTTAATCACATACTTTCTTAACTGCGAGACGTAATATTCAGTGTATACATCCACAATCCTCCACTAACCATTAGTGCACTATTCCTGACTTTCGTGAATCCTTTCGTTTTTCTTATTCTTGAGGCGAGACACATTTTCTCACCAATATCCATTTTCATTTCGTGCTTTCATAATCCTTTCTTGCAATTCACACTTAACTATTGATGCAACTACACAGCTTGATATTGTCTCCGGATGTTGAACAATTACTAAACCGAATAAGGCAATTATCAATCAGTACTTTATATTTAGTGGTGAAACATCTTATCTTAATTTCCAATTGATAGTACCATCATAATTCTTCACTAATTCGAATCGTCTCTGTTGTCTTACATTGAAATCTCTTTGCTAAAAAAAAACACTTCAAATTCTTGTCAGCTATAAGGACCTCACACTTAACTCCGTAGAGATAGTATCTCCAAATTTCCAACACGTGCACAACCACAACGAGTTCTAAGTCATAAGTCAAGTAATTCAACTTTGGGGCTAATGAGACATAGTGCTCAAGTTCTCTGAAGTTTAAAACAAATACTTGCTTCCTATTGATGGAGCTTTTGACACTTTAGCCGAAACAATCACCCTTCTAGTGTGAGGTTGTTGGCTTTGAGGTTGGGTTGGATCTTAAGTCTTATTCTAAAGTTCTTTTTCTATGCTCGAATTTTCTGTTGTTTTCTTCATTCCATTTTCTTTCCTTCACCACATCTTGAGGTGGTGTATATCCAGATTGTGTCGGAGTCTTCCCATTCTCCCTTGGTAGCAGTGATTCGATGGTGAGAGTCTTGCTCGTTGGTTGCTCCTACGTAATATTTCTTTGGCTTGGTAGGGGAATTGAATATCTCATGACGCCATTCGTTTGCGAACTCCTTCACGCGTTTCTTATAAGTGTCCACCATATTTGGAGCACGTCCTGATATTTTGTTGAAAACTCTATCATACTAGTTATCTGCCCTGGTTCTCCACTTGGGATTCCAGAAGTTGCTTTGTTTCTACCGACTATCGGTCAAAAGATAGGTTGATGCTTAATGTATCTTTCTAACTGTGAGAATATCACCTTCTAGTACTTCGAGAACTGACAGCAAACTAAGTCATTCTAGTCATTACTGTGCTTATCGTGGTAAAATAAGATCTTATTGTGACAACTACATAGTGTGAGTCTATACATTGGGATGACGCCCTACTCAAGGTCAAAATCCTAATTGACAATTACCGAGATCTTAGTTATATGGGCTGACCAGACCCAGCACGATGAATCACTCAGTCAAATGGGAGCTTCGCCCCCAATCATGTCAACTTCTTATCTCTTATAAAACTTTAAGTCAACTTCTAACTTAAAGCACTTACTAATAAGTACTTCATCATAAGTTACTGATACCATGAAAGTCCATTCTATGTTGTTCTAGCCAAGCTATCATGACTAACATCATAATCATAAGCAACATAAGTTCTTATGTGAAAAACTTAATCTCACCGCTATTGAAATAGCTCAAGTGAATCCTTAGTCTTAAAGCATTGCCTCTATGTTGTAACATCTCTATGTTAAACATTTCTATCTTACCAGTCTTTACTTAAATCGATCAAGCGGTGCTATCACGATTAACATTCTCAAAGCATTCTAGGGTGGTACTCAAACGGTTTGTAAGAGGACCCATCATTCTAATCGTATAGGCAGCTAGCCTAAAACGACAACATAAAGCTTTCTCATTCATTCATACATACATACTTCTGTTTCTTTTGAAACCTTAACATATATGGACATTTAATGTCCCTTTCATGAAAACTTTGCTTATGCCGGAAAGATTCAAGGAATCTAACTCGACCATACATACATACATACATTGATTCGTTAAGGGCTCGGGTTGTCCCGAACACGAAATACATTCATTGAGTCGTTATGGGTTCGGGTAGTCCCAAACACGACAAAAAGCATTCACATAGCATCGTAAACATAAGGCGCACATTTTCTTGAAAAACTTTCATAACATCTGAAATACATATATGTATATTTTTGAAACTATTATCGTACCTTTGTTGCGGCAGTGTGGCGGCGAGCTGAGGGTTACTGACATTCTTAGAAGTCTAGAGATACTATTCTAGATTCGACATCAAAAACTTATGATAATCAGAGACATGAAAGGAAACTTATGCTCTATCTCATATTCTATCTCCTTACTCAACTCTATATAAACTCTCCACTCATCTCAAATCCTTAAGTTCAAGGATAGGTTTCAAGAAAATCATGGTTCCAAGTCTCGATTTGTCTCTCATATAAGGCTCGTCTAATCTCATTCAAACACATAGACAACACAATCACCTAAGGCCCATAAGAAAACACAATCAAACATTATCAAAACATGCTCTATTTTTATAATGACTCAACTTCAAAATCTAACCTGTTCTGACTCCGACACCTCCTGGACTCGAGACTCATACCAAAAGAAAGGTCTTCGAGTCTAGTTTCATATAAAAAAAAGTAGAGTCAAAAACTCCAAATATTGTAGGAGATATGACTGTTTTACTACAGTCTACCATATTCGGCAATTTTGAGCAATCGAAAACTTGGATTTTTAAAAAACTAGTAAACGTTGTCAAACTGGGCTCAACTTTGGTGGATATCTAGCTAACACTATAAGATTAATACCATAAAAATTTTGAAATCTAGATCACACAGGAAGCTACTGAAATGAATGACTCTTTCTCCTGTTCTCTGAAATTCTCGGTAGTAATGTGCAGTTTAGGTTTTGTATTTTATAAAAATAGTAAACGAAGTCCAAATGACTTGAAATTTTACCGGTGTGCTTAAGACTCATGTAGGGATTTGTTATAAAATTATCAAAGCTATTAGACATCTAAAAACCGTCGATCACAGTAGGTCAGTAGGCGTACGAAATTCACCAAAATCTCATTTCAAACTCTTAAATGCTCAACTCAACATCCCTTCAAAGAAAACCAATCAAAGCTCATTTTAAACACATATAGCACTTGAAAACATTCAAGCACATTATAATACTCATCATACTAAATCTTGACTCTCTTCTTACATCATAACCTCAAATCTCAAGTAAAACATTTCAACGAACTCATCATTAAAATTCTCTTCTCATTTTCGTGCTCAAAATTACTCAAATACTCAAACATGATCTCATTTATCATATAAATCATTATACACATATAGATTCCTTTTTATCATGTAAACTAAACTCTAATGAAACTTCATGTATCATCATAAAACTCTTAATAAAACATGACAAACTTTCACATAATGGTCATAAAGCAATTAGACCTCATTTTATCAATCATCGACTTCTCAAAATATGAAAACTCAAAAACTCATACAAACTAAACTAAGTCAAAAATTTTCTTAGCCAACAAAAGATTTACTCAAACATAATTATACACTAATATCATGCTCAAATACATATATCTTAAGCCAAAATCACTTAAATAACACATAGGCAAAAAGTCCTAATTTTTATTAAAGTAAACTCTTTGAAATTTAATAAACACACATGATACCTTAATCCATTCATAGATCTATCAATCTTAGCCAATTAATCTCACATATAACCCATCAATTTACAAATTAGAGCATAGATACACATATCCCTAATTTTATTAAACTAACTCATATCAAAATCATCAATTGACATCATATACTCAATTTACTCCATCAATCATCATCATATACATCTCATGGACTCATCTTCATCATCTATTAATCATCTTAACCATTGACTCAAAAGTTCCCAATTTTGGGTAAACTAAACTCCATCGAACTTTCACATCTCAAGGCATATACTTCACACATAACATCATACAATCTAGATCTATAAAAATAAGAATCACTTAAAACTATCGTAGACCAATTAACTTAAGTCCTCGTACTCGAACACTATATTACGATCTTAGCTTGAACTCTGAATTTCTGTCATAATGAGTGGTCGATATCATTTATAGGACAAAGACTAATCTCAACTAATTACAATGAGACACAATTATACGAAGCCATAATTTGGGTAGTATACTACGTCAGTAGACTAACACTTCTTAGTCTTATCAATCAAGGGGATCTTATTATGACAACTCACGAGTTGCAAGGCTCAAACTCAACACAACATCAAAGCAAGGTGTTGTAGAAATTGTTCAAGAGAATCAAAAGAATGACCAGAGGGTATGAAATGATTAACTACTAGGTCGAACAAAATGACCTCGAGTATGAACCCATCTGGCTTTTCAACCGAAAGTTGAAACACATGGATTTTCAACCCAAAAGACGTCTACTGAGATTTGGATCATGTGGACTGGCCAGGTCCAACATAATCACTCCCCAGTCACACGGGATATACTATCCCGAACTTGAAAATTCTGTGTCTTCTAAACCCTCAACATACTATACATAACAAAACTTAAGTTCACACCAGCAAGCTAAAAGCTTAAACTCAGGGTCCTATGTTCTAGACTCTTGTTTCGAAAGTTCAATATTTTTCGACTCTCCTCTCATGTTGCGGTGGTGGTGGCGGAGTATTATCCCGCCTATCCTTCACATCACACTCTTGATGATATCTTTGAGGCATTTTTGAAATCACAAAAGGAAAACTCAACTCGACCAACGCTCTAAGCATCCTCGAAACTCAAGTGCAATTTACTAACTCAATTTTAAGGAAACCCTCACGGTCACCTTAACATTCATCTGTAAGGCAATAAGCACTCACGAAATGCTAACAAAAAGACCACTCTGATCAACCTAATATATCCATCAGTAGAATGCCTCTTTTTAGAGGACTTACATAAAGGGGTTATATAAACCCTACAAAAACCATAGTATCTATCGTAATGTCCCTTCTAAACCGACACCATTAATGGTGCTATGTCTCTGTTTGGACTTCCTACGGTAATTGTTACCGGTTAACTCATCTATTTGCTACTTTAGCACACTAGGAACATCCATCTATTTAACATCAGTAGGGTACTATATTCGCATGCTTATCTATCAGCATGTCAAAAGCTCAAGTATCAATATCTCCTAAGTAAGTTATATACATCGCAATATAATTGAAACTAATCAAAAACAAGGGTGTACTGCTCATACTCTCAAGATCATCCGTAGCTCTAGCCTACATCGGCTTCTCTTCTCATTCTCATCAACTCTAGCCCTCCTCGGCTACTTCTCATCCTTTCATACCCTAGCCTTCCTTGGCTCTTTCTCATCCTTTCATAGTCTATGAACATGTGTTTGAAAATCTGCTAGGGTATCTCTGTACCACATACTGTACGCCTCGTCCTCGTATCCGATCTTCCCTGAGTTCGATCTCACAACAGTCCACTTTCGTGCAGTGCCAACAGTCCTGGCCAACCTATAAGGAGAACTTAAAGGTGACTCTAGGAACTAACTCTACTTGGCTCCAGCAACAGAAATAAACAAAACATAACTTAGCAAAACTCCTACTAAGTAGTACTGATATCTTAAAACTCAAGCTCAAAACATCTAAATTCTCATCTCGTCCCATCTTTACTCAGTAGGGAATCTCTCTAAACAATGATATTAGATCCCTTAATCTAAATCTTCGTGACTCAGTAAGACAACTCAACAATTCTCTCTCAAAGCCATCTCCAAAGACTATGGCTCATGATACCTCCTCAAGTACCATTAAGGTTGCGTGAGCAAAACTCGCGTCACAAAACAACTCAACATATCGTACAATATCTCATTGCAGCATGCTAATAACTCATCATTAATCATGCTATTATACTCAAGCTCATAACTCAAACTCATAACTCAAACCAACAAGTACTTAAAGCAATTGCTAATTCTCTCAAGCTTTAGCTCTAAGTTCTCATTTCATCCTTCTACTTAAAAAAAAAAATCTCTCTTAACAATGACATTAGATTCCTTCATCTAAATCATCGTGACTTATCACAACTGCTCAAACAATTCTCATCACAAAACATCTCAAATACATCACATCATAACTCATAATTATGCATCCTCAATCATATAACATCATATGATATAAACGCTCTCATGATTCATCATGTAACGTCAACATATGCTCTTACAACATAATAACTCATTATTAATCATGTTGTCATCCTCAAACTCAAACTATGCACCTTCAAAGTGTAACATCATAACTCATCATATAACCTCAACATCATGCTCTTCAAAATTTAATGTCAAATAAACTTTGAAATTTTACATACCTCGTTGAGTCTGGTGTGATGGTGCGCTGAGCTCACGGTTGTTAATAACTATTAGTCTAGTGACTCATTCTAGACTAAACTCAAGACTTATAATTCAGAGCTTTCCTTGGCTCTGATACCACTTTGTCACAGCCCGCCCTAACTAAGGATAGTTAAGCCGAGTGATCTACGACTAGGGATGGGGTTAAAGAAGAAGGGGAAGAAAAGGGGCGTCATTTATAGCCGTAAAACTTACTCATCTTAATAAAACTCGTCATTTTCATTCATGAATACTCAATTGAAAATAGTCTATGAAAGACAGCATAAAACTTAATTAATATCATTAATCAAGTTATACATCATATGAAACCATTCTCTTAAGACTCAAAGTATGACATAACATACTATAACATCAACAACATCTTGCAGCGGAAAGTAGCTAGACATATGTATGAAGACATATTCTAGACAGGTTAACTATTTATTAACAACCCTGGAGACTCCGCTCATTGCAGCACCATCATCACATCAGCTCAACCTGCACATTTAGAAAACATATGCAGGGCTGAGTACAAAAGCACTCAGTGGGCACGTATGCCTAGGTATAAAAATACATGCTTCAAAACTGTAAATTGTCGTGCCATCATAAACAGTACAGCAAGGGAGTTTTTCGCTAAAAAGGCCCAAGCTTACTAAATTCATTTGTGATTCTTAAAGTTCGACTGCAGTCTAAGTTCTCTTGTAATCTATCATATCTGGAACTGTGTGCCGGAGAGGTGGCCACCTCTCACGGTCACTTGACCGGCCAACCCGCTAGATGACTCACGGTCACTGGTGTACACTAGCCCTGGCAGGATAGCTATCAACTGCTCAAGACCCGAATTCGATTACATGATAAAAGCCACATCAGATAGATATCATACTGAAATTTAAATATTTTATGGCAAGACAATATTTGAAATAACTTCAATTAATTTAGTCATGAAATAACTTGCTTGAAGGTAACATGTAAACTCATTTGATATATATATGAAAGTAATGCCCACCTGATTGCAGTGTTTTGCTACTTAAGACAATGATTCTCTTTCCTTAGCGCGATAGGTTACTCAGACGCTTTTGTTTATTTGAACCTTTGATAACACGAAAACATGTGTTCGAGTGAATAATAGAAAAGATAACAACAAATGCAGTGAATCACTATTCACTCATTTCTCTAACTACCCATATTTCCTTAAACGACTATATCTAACTCATATACAATCGTTCTTCCTTTATCAAAATATTTCATGTACCTTTGAGGATGTAGGAAATTCCATTTTATATTATTCATTTATTTATCTATTATAAATAAAGAATAATTCTATAAACATAAAACGTTTTCCTTTTCCCCATTTAATAATGCCAATCACCAATATATATATATACACATCAATAGCTCATTTATAATCTAAAAGTGATATTTTATCAACAATAAAACTTTAAAATCCTTAATAGGAATTATTTTGAATCATTTCCATCTCAACAAAACTGTATAGATTCAACTTCAACTAATAAACTGCTTTTACTCCGAACTCGTATGGAGTCGAATTTTATATCAATAGAAACCTCTTTGAGTCTAGTTTAATTGAAAAAAAAGTATGTTGAAAAACTCCAAGTAGTTTAAGAGATATAGCGATTTTCCCATCGCCTACCAGATTCGGCAGTTTCTGCCAACTGAAAGTCCAGATTTTTTTGAAAAATAGCAAACATTACCTGAATGAGCTCAAATTTTATATGTAGATAGCTAACACATATATCTTCATAGAATAAAAATTTGAGAGCTAAATATCAACATATGGTTACTGAAATAATTAACCTAATCATCTGCCTCACGACAGTTTCAGCAGATACTGGCAGTAGACTTCTCAAATTTTAAAAGAGTAGTAAACGAAGTTCAAATAACATGAAACTTTGTACAAATATTCACCACACTCCCATCTATACCCCAGAAATTTCCCATAATATAATAGAAACGGGAATGCATCGAAATAAGGGCGTCAACTTACCCTTGTCCAAGTGAGCACTAATGGAAGTTGTTTGTCGGGGGTTTTCTGGTCGTCGTTCCGCGATGGTGTTTAGCCGCGAAGATCTACGACTTAGTCTTCCTCGTGCGAGGTAGATCAGGCTACACAACGGTGTTTTTTCAATCCTTTTTCGTCGTAAGGATAGTGAGAAACGAAAGCCGTAAGTTGGCCGGTGGCTAAGTCGGGAATTCGACGTTGGCCTCCGAAGGATATTGCGGCCTTTGGTCAGGAAAATATAGAGAAGGCTTCGGCCTTTCGATTGTTGGGTTTGGTAGCCTGAAGATGGAGGAACGAGTACACGTTCTCGGTTCAGAGCCTAGTGGCCGGTCGGCGAAGAAATAGCCTGGCGAAGGGAGCTCACTTGAGCTCTTGCAAGTAAGAAATTTTAAAAATTCTCCTAAACTCTCTCTTGCCTCACACCTCTTGCTGCACTTCTTCCTTCTGCAGAACTCTCCTCAATTTATAGAGGAGTTTCTGCAGACAACAGAATCAAAATGGTGGAAATTTTTGGTACCGGGAGTTGCAACTTTTGAAAATTTGATTGTTGAAATTTGCATCTTTTGACAAAATAAAGACACAAATTTGATAACGGAGTTCGGCCAATTATGCCTACGTCTCCGGAGCTGCTGCAGATCTATTTAACAAGGGAGAAAAATATACAGTGTTTACAACACTCACAACACTCAACTCGCAACCCGTTATTCCCCGTGAAAATTACTATCTAATTTTCACTATTCACGAATTTCACTATTCGCGACGACTGTCACTATTCACTTGAACAATACTTCACTATTCACCTTTTCTCCCAACCCTTCACCTGCTCCTCTCTTTCTCTAGATTGCAGATGAATCTTTTTTTTTTCTTTGGTTTTGGGTGTATTTACAAATGCTGCTTCGAGGATTATTTATAGGGAATTGAGGTGGTAGGTGGCTGCAGTGTGAAAAGAAATGTTGCCATTGTTGAATGGCTTGCCGCAACTTTTTGACAATTGTGGGAGCTGCTTTTTGACTAACATGTAGGAATTGTTGTGTTGGATGAAAAATCGAGAAATACGTGTAGTGCCGTGATCTAGTTTCTCCTAGTTCATGTAATAATTCTCCAATTCTTGTTTAATAAATACTCGTCGTATTTATATAAATTAAATCCTCAATCTTGAGATTTAATACGTGAAAGTCGGAATTAATTCGCGACTTAATACCTTAACACATATAACGCGAAATAATAAAATTATTATGCATATGATCTCAAATTATAATTCTAACAATTCGATTTAAATAACACGATTTATGAAATCGATTATAAATCTAAAATTTCTAATACTATTGAATCAATCAACTGGTAATGCAAAGTTTCAATGTGTAGCTAAACCAATAATTTAATTATTGGTTTGATTCATGATTGAATATTAAATCGCAGCTCTGTATCTCTTATACAGACTTTTGCTGAAATAATATTATCTGAACAAAATAATCACAATAAATAATTAAAAAAAATTTTATAACTAATGCACATATTTAATCTAATATGTATTTAAAAGAGCGGGGCATTACAGTTTTAGTCGTCCGGGAGGGGGCTAAAACCAGTTGGGAGATCACTCTAGATAATTAGGTTCGTCAAGATTAGTATTGAGTTATAATTGAAGTCCTTTTCTTAATCATCGATGCCTAGTCCCTAAATCGCCTTAATCATCTTATTTATCCACTTTGCTTATTTGATTTTTATTTGTCTTTGCACTTGTTAAGTATTTAGTTAGATAATCAAACCAATCACTCAATCGTTTAGTCTAAATAGTCGAGTAAAATGAATTAGGATAATCACTAGATTGAACTACTAATCCTTGTGGGATACGACCTTGCTTCCATATATTACAACTACCCGTATACTTGCGGCGTGGTGAAAATAATAGCGAACAATCTTTAAGGGCAATTAATTATGTCACACGAGAAAACTGTAAACTAAGGATTATTAACTAAAACTTGAAAAGTAAACTTAACTTGAATTAAACTTAACTAGGCGAAAAGGAATTATTAACTAATGCTTGTAACTTAAACATAACTAAAACTTAATCTTAAAATTATCTAGGCGAAATAAACTATAAAACCCTAGGCAAAATTAAACGCAATAAAGTAAAGGAATTAACTAGACAAGTTGTATTTAAATAACTTTAATTAAAAGCTTCTAATCTAATCTAACTAGGCAGAAAAAAAATTGCATAATTTAAAGGAAATCATGAAAACGCATAATTGAAATAGCATAATTTAAAGTGCAGAATTTAAAGAAACGCAAGTAAAAACAAATAAATAAACTTGATTAAAGAAATACCGTAAAACGTCTTGAGAAGTAATATGTCACGTAATTACAACTCTAAACGAAGAACTAATCTAAAACATGAATTGAAAGAACTATAATAAACTAACTAGAACATAAATTCGAAACTAAGACTAAGAAAGCAATAAACCTAAGTCTTTGGCTGCCTAGCTGAAATAGAAATTTTATTGAAGAAAAAACAAAAAATCCTTGAGAGCACAGGCGCAAACAAGGAGAGTCCGGAAAAACCAAAACCAGAAAAAGACAAAAAAAAACCCAAGCGAAAGGAGAAAGAAAACAACAAGAACGAACAAAAAACGGGACCGCAAAGGGTCACAACTGAGGCCGAGCAAAGTCCACGCCAGAGCCGTCCCGGGTAGAGCAGAGCCGAGCAGCGAAGTCAGAGAGATCAAGCGCCAGAGAGATCAAGCACCAGAGAGAACAAGCTCCAGAGAGATCAAGCGCCAGAGAGATCAAGCGCCAGAGAGTCTTTGGCTGCCTAGCGGAAACTAAAGATTAGGGCAAATGATTATTTTTAACTAAGCTAAACTAAGTGCCGGAGGCAGAAGGATTGATTTTTACATTGAAGATTATAACCCTATTTATAGACCTCATTCTAATCCTAATCCTTATCAAACTCGCCTTGCAAAACTGGATTCTAAAGGAAATAGAATCGTGCAAAGGAAGGAAAGTCCATCAGAATCGTGCTCTGCAAGTCATCTCAACTCTGGCGAGAATTCGTGTACTCTGGAAACATAAGCGAACTCTGGAAAGTCGGCTCTGCAAAGGCATAGTGTAGAGCTAAAAGTTCAGCTCTGCATAGTTCAGCTCTGCAATTCAGATCTGGCGAGTAGTGCAGAGCTGAAAGTCAGCTCTGCATTAGTTGACTCTGGCAAAAATATGTTGACTCTGTCAATCCTTAGCTCTGTTCTGCCGAGTTTACTCTGGCGCGTAAGTCAGCTCTGTCGAGTTTAGCTCTGCTCTGACAAGTTTGTTCTGCTCTGAAGATTTTAGCTCTGATAGGGAAGTTCAGCTCTAGAGATTTCAGCTCTGACTCTGCAAGTCAGCTCTGCTCTGCTACAGAGCTATCCTCGCAGCTCTGCTTTGCAACGGGCTTTTCGGCTCTGGCGCGAGCTTTTCTACTCTAGCGCGGGCTTTTCAGCCCTGAACACCAGAGTGCGCCAGAATATGCATTTCTCATCCAAAATCTCCAAAATTACACTCTTCCATCTATAAAACCTAAATCTCCTGCAAAGCATAAAACAAACCATAAAACGCACTAATTTCCAGAAGATTTAACTTAAAATATGCACATGCGAACCCCTAAAATTAGAACAATTAAGCATAAATCACCTATCATTATAGTTATTTATCTTATTTTTATTAATCAATCAATTTCCAAACATAAAAACCAAACAAGTGCTAAGGTCCACTTATTAACCTCCAATTCTCCCTTATTTATAAAATTTCACATTAAGAAAATTCATACCCAGAGCCTCTTAAAGGGCTCTTAGGTGGTTCCCACCACTTAAGAGCCACTTCCCCACATTGAGACTCTATCTTCGGGCTCTCTAATTTTATTTTATCTTTATTTTAAATTCATTTCTAAATTAAATTAAAAATTGAATTTAACAACCAAAACTTCATTAAAATTAAACCCTACATTAGTTAAAAATAAAAATTACATTAAAATTAAGAAAATGATTAAATTCACCATCATCGGCGACGAATTTCCGCAATCAAATTTTGGTGAAATATAAACTCAGCCGGATTAATTGTCTTGAACAATTTTTTTTTAAAGTTGATTCCCTCAAGACCTGCCAGAGTGAAGATATTTGATTCTTGAGAAAAATGGCGAAAAAACATTGCCGGAAGAGTTTGGGAGGCTTGATGTCGGCGCAAAATTTTATAGGTTGTTCCACCAATTTTCAAATTGACGCTCCATTTTTTTTTCAAATCGATACGCGGCTTGCGCACTTGCTCTGCGAGCTACGGTGTGTGCACTAGACCCTTACTCTATTATATAACCACATAATTTATAATCACTCAATTTAAAATTATATTTGTAGTAGGACCTTTATTCAATTTACATTATTATCACCTACTCACTCCGTCCACGAAAAGTATGACACTTTTGCCATTTTTTATGTTCACGAAAAATATGACACTTTTTTTTAGAAGATGACCCACATCTTTTCATTATATTTTATCCTTATAAATACCCATAATTTACAATAAAACTCATTCTTAATTCAATTTCAACCATCAATTTCATACAATGGTGAAACTTTTTCTCCATTATATAAAAAGAGAATATGCACTCATATAGTCATATTTAGCAATGAAACTTAATTTTCGGCCGCCCATCTGAAGAACACAAATTATGGATATTTTATACAATTTCGGTCCAAAATACCCGTGACCCCGCGGATTCTACTCTGCACAGACCAACCCGTATACGTGATTCTCCCCCTCCCCTATCCCTTTTCTCTTGGCACAAATGAGCATAATTGTGTCAAGTGTACCTAATGAATGACACGACTGATACGAATTTACCACTTTGTACCAACTGTACCATCATTCAATCTTCAGTCACATTTGACACAAATTGGTATAATTGTGTTAAGTGTACATAAGAGCATCTCCAATGCATGGTGTCTTAGGGGGTGTCTTAGATGGTGGTCCCCACCTAAAACACACCCCTCTCCAATGCATTGGTGTTTAGAGGGTGTCTTAAATCTCCATTTCCATAAAATTCATATTTCTACACTTTTATTTTTAAATTTCCAATTTCATTAAAAATAAAATTAAACATTACAATAATTAAAATAAAATTAAAAAGATAATTAAATAATAAATTTCAAATTTTTAAATAATGAATTTCGATTTTTTTTATTGGGCGCGTCCTCCGGACGCGCCACACAATTCTGCCCTTCGCCCCGGGTCGCCGCTATGACACGGCCTCGCATAAGGCCGCGTCTCCAATGCAGCCACCCTTCTTAAGCCACGGATCGACACTCCATTCGCACCGCGGAGTGGAGATGCTCTAATGAATGGTATAATTGGCATGAATTTACCCATTTGTACCAACTGTACCATCATAACCCACACGCAGGACCCGAGCCCGAAGCCTAACCTGCGCACAAATCCAAACCCGGTCCGCCATAATTAAGGGCAAAATAGTCCTAAAACATAAAAAATGGTCAAATTTGTGTTTTGTTTTTTTTAAATGAGAGACCAAATATTGAGTTTAATTGTTCAATAAGACTATTTCAAAAGTTGACTCATGTAAAAATCACCACTAATTTTATTTAAAATATGTGATTATCAAAAGTGTCATACTTTTGATGGACGAAGATAATATTTTATTATAATCCATAACATCCATACAATGTACTCCCTCCGTCCAACTTCAAACGTCTTAATTCTTTTCGGTATGATTATTTAGAAAAATATTAATTAGATTATTAAGTTGTGTGGTGTAGAGTGAAAAAGTAATATGGATTCCAAGAATTCTTAATTACTCTTTGAGAAGACTATTTTTTGTAAGGAAGAAAAAAAGACATTTGAAGTGGGACAATTTGAAAAGGAAAACATAATATTTGAATTGGGACGGGGGAGTACAATTTTTGTGTGGGAAGAGTAAGTAGATTTTATTATTTGATTTTTGTTTTTATTTTCAAAAAGAAAAACAAAAAGTTAGGAAGAGATAAGTCGCGTTCACCTTTAACTCGGTAACGTACGTCTCTTCTCTCTCTCTCACACACACACGCACGCTGACACCAGAGCCACAGGCACAAAAATATGTTCCGAAAAGAGTGTCAGTTCAAAGTGAATCGAGAATCTCCTTAGCCCAAACTTTGCGAATCAAGACGGATTCTTGTGACGAAAGGTATGATCTTTTTTATGATATCTAGATTGTACAACGAAGGTGGGGTTTTTCTCGTTGGATATTAATACGTTGGCTTTGTGGTGCTCGTACTACAATCAATGTTTCGTATTACTATTCCCAAATTAGATAAGAGATGACATTTTGAAGAATTGAGCTTTAGCAGTATTTTTTTTGTAGGTATAAATGTTTCATTCTTTCTCGTGGAAATTTGGCCTAGGCTAGCTTTACCTGATGCCCAAAATTGATTTCTGTCAGTTTCTTACTTCCACCCCCTACTTTCTTTGAATATGATATCATAATTCTGAATGTAAGTGTAATTTTATATTCCAGCATGAAATCAATAAGTTTCCGATTGCACACTCACTTCCTTGTATAAGTATTGCTTGCAGATTTTGTAGTGAATGTTAGTAACATAGTGTGTGTGTGTTGAGAAATACATAATGTGTGATCTCTATAGGGATCTTTATCATAAATAACATCTGACTGAATGTTTTTTCTGGCCTGTGTTGGATTAAAAAGCAAAAATATTTGAAAGATATCATGATCTATGAGCATAATTATAGTATTTCCTTTTTTCAGATTCTACATCAGAATGTAGAAATAAGTGATTGATGGAGAAAGATTTAATTCTTAGACTGCAGGCACTAGCCAAAATCTTGAAGTCGACCGATGAAGAGAGCTCTTAGATGTGAAGGTCTGGATGAGATAAAGGAGAGAAGAAGTCTAACAAAATGGCTCAACCTGAAGCACCATCATTCGGTGCTGATCCCGAATCTTTAATCTCTTCTCTGAACCCCCCTTCAAGCTATTATGTTAATGGTATTGGGAGGCACAATGCATGTGGACCTGGATTTCCAGGCTTAAAGAAGAGAACTCATAATCTTGGAAATCGGTCATGGATACTGATTGATACGAAAGGGAACTCAGAAGTTGTGGAACTGGATAAGTCTACTGTCATGAGGCGTTGCTCGTTGCCTTCCAGAGATCTCAGACTTTTGGATCCTTTGTTTATCTATCCCTCCTCAATATTAGGTCGTGAGAAGGCTATTGTTGTGAGTCTCGAACAGATTAGGTGCATTATCACAGCTGATGAGGTTATATTGAAGAACTCTGTAGAAGAGTCCGTGCTACAGTACAAATATGAGTTGTGCAAGCGTCTCGAGGTATCCAAAGATTCTTATGGTAAGAAACCAGAATTGCTGATATGCTTAAATTCTGATGCTACTTCTTTCCATTGAATTTTTGCGCAAGTACAATGGTGAAATAGGAAAGGAGGTGGAAAGTTGGATGTGCATGCTTTGTTGAAATCTTCATAATGATACAAGAGCTACTGAAGTATATGTGAAAAAGTGAAAGTATTTTTAAGATGCAAGACATCACTAAAGTAGGCATTTCATCATAAAGCAAATCTAAACAACAATATTGAGCTCTTGATTCTCTCTTTCTTGTCAATCACCTTATAGTAAATCCTAGTTCTGTTGATATAATTTGCTATGTGTTTCAGACGATCTACCTTTCGAGTTCAGGGCTTTGGAGGTTGCTTTGGAACATACATGTATGTCACTTGATGCTCAGGTAAGCAGTTGTGTTTGTTTTATGTACTTAGGGTCCAAGAAATTCATTACACTGAACTTCATGAATTTAGTAGGTAAAAGATTTAGAACTGGACATATATCCCGTGCTTGATGAATTGGCCTCATCCATAAGCACCCTCAATCTGGAGCGTGTACGTAGATTCAAAGGAAGCCTCCTGGCCTTGACTCAGCGAGTGCAAAAGGTAAATGGAGTGAATTATCGCTGGCAAAGCCTAACAACACAAACACGGGCAGTTTTGATATATTTTACTTATTCTTGAATATTAGGTTTGTGATGAAATAGAGCATCTGATGAACGATGATGGTGACATGGCCGAGATGTATCTAACTGAGAAGAAAGAAAGAAGGGATATACTTACCGACAGTGATATATGCAATCAAATCAATACCTCAGAAGATGTGAATTTTGGATCCAAATCTGCTCCTGTTTCTCCGGTGGGATCATCTAGTGGAGTTCAGAAATTGCAGAGAGCTTTCAGCACTATGAGTTCCAGTAAACACGGAAGCTTCTTGAGCTCATCTTCTGGTGGAGAAAACATCGATCAACTTGAGATGTTACTCGAAGCATACTTTGTCGGCATAGACAACACTCTCAACAAGTTGCTATCGGTAAGGAAAAGATTTACGATAAGAACAATTTTCTTACTGCATGAATGCTTATGTATTCTGATTCGATTTCCATGGTCGTTTTCCATGGTGATGCAGCTTAAAGAGTATATTGATGATACCGAGGATTTAATCAACATAAAGCTGGTAAAGCAACAATCAGTTATCACATCTTTTATTTCGAGTAATATTTCATCTTTAATGTTTTAAGCAACTCTTACTGCTGTAACAGGGAAATGTCCAGAATCAGCTGATTAAATTCGAGTTGCTTCTCACAGCTGCTACCTTCGTGACTACCATGTTTGCCGTTGTGACTGCAGTTTTTGGAATGAATTTTGAAGACACTGTATTCGACGAGCCCTCTACATTTCACTGGGTACTTATAATTTCTGGAGTCTTTTGTGGAGTGTTGTATGGTTCCTTTTTGCTCTATTTCAGGCACAAAAAAGTCATCCCTTAGTAGTCTGTGTAGTCAAGTTACATTCTTTCTCAGGAATTATCAATTGATTTGTCATTGGTGCTTATGATTTATTACTTCAGCTTAAAAATTCTCCTACTTTTATAGTGTTACTGCATTTGGTTGAAAGTGTAGACTGATGTTGGAGAAACAATTATCATTTCAGTTTAGTTCTTGTAGTTTCCTACCATACATACATATCTCAACTTTACATGCATCGAACAAGACGTCGCCTGTGGATCATTTTATTGTCCTTCCTGCAGCCCTCCATCAACAAAAAAACTTGCATCGTTAATTTTTGACCTCATTCCTTTCTACCTGTACAAGTAAACTATATATATACACTCTTCAAGATTTTAGTACCAGTTTGCATCTGAGTTGTACATCTCAATCAAATTTCAAAATTAAAACCAGAGCCTGATTTCCTCCTCTCGATTATCTGCTTTATCAGTAGCATTTCTGACTCATCGCTGCCCTCATCTTCACACATGGAATCCTCATTGGAGTCGAGACTCACAAATCTTTGCTTCTTATCCCAAATCTGTGGCATATCTTTCATGGAGTCATAGTTTCCATTCTGTATTCCATTGGTCGAGCGCCTTCCCTGACCAACACCATTGCCAGATTCCCTGTCCTTCTCTGAAGGTACGTCTTCTCTCTTGTCGTGTTCGTCACATATGCAGGTAGGACTGTGGTGAGCGGACGAGGACTCTGTTTCGCTGTAAGAATATCTCCTTGTGGATACGATGATGCCATTCTGAATTCCAACTCTGTTTTGGCTCTGCAGAAGCGCGATCTCTAGGTCCTTGATGCGCGTCTCAAGCCTCGACTCTATCAGCTCATGGAGCCGCAAGCTCAACTCCCATGGTGAAACGGTGTAATTTGCAGGTTTGGAGCAATCCGTCGTTGTATCTGTTGTTCTGCTTTCTGATTCTGTTGCATTTTCCACCATTGCCGGCTTCAGCTCTCCTCGAACGATTTCTGGTTCAAAATCTGGATCGAGCTGCCAAAAACAGGTGAAAAGGAGTAATTTTAGCTTTCACATGACTACAGACAGGAAGTCCATGGAAATGGAATCAGATTTTATGCCAGCATACAAATTCTTTCATTCTTAAAGTGAAATGCATGTCTTACCTCAACAACACTATAGATTCTGTCTTGATCAGAAACCTTCATGTTCAGTTCTAGCATCTCCAGTTCTGCTTGAAGCTCTGCCTCAATTCTGCTCAATAGCTCTAGGTTCTCTACCTTGTTGTCAAGTTCACCGGCTTTCACGAGGGAAGGAGATGAGAACGGCTCTTCAGTCGACAGAGGCGAATCTTCTTTTTCTCTGGGAGGTAAATTGACCTCATCGTCCAGTTCCTTCACCGTCACCATATCTTTCAGGTCGAGCTCGTCGTGCAAGTCTTGTACCAAACTCTGCATCTGCTTAAGCTGCCTGTTCAACTCATCTACTTCATTTCTCCAAGAAGTAGTTGCACTCAGTATCCCAACAGTCATCCCAGTAACGAAAAGAAGCATCGTCTCAGCTGCTGATATCATAGCAGAGATCAAGAATTCAGACACAAATGTCATAAACAAAATTGATCACATCTCAGTAACACATTACAAAAGACAGCACATAAACAATGAAAGTTTAGGGACCTTGTGAAGGCGATGATCCCTTGTTCGCTTTCATGAGCTCCTCAAACTGTTTCAGGGAAGAAGAAGAAGAAGAAGAAGGCGACGTCCTCGTCTCCTCCAGACGAGCATCAAACTGAGCCGTGACCAACGCTGGATACAGACATGAAGTATGCTGTTCCATAATGTCCACACAACTCCCTAAAGAGGTCAATGCCCTAATCCCACATCTTGTGTTTCTTGCCAACCATTTGCCCCCTTTCATCTTCCTCAAACTCATGTTTTCACCATCTACACCAACTCCTGTTGACAGATTATAATCCTCAATAATTCCATAATCACCGTAAGCCTCCCTTTCCCTACTGTTTGATCGATCATCTATCCCCAAATCAACAAGTGAATCATCTTCAACTCTAGTTTGGGCTAATCTGCGTAGAGGGCAAGTCTTGTCTCTCAATTGCTGCAGGAAGTTTCTTGATTCTGTGTGAACATTGAGAGAAGGTCCACGTGGACTTTCTTTCTTGTCAGCTGAGAAATTCTGCAAGTTCTTCGCTATGCATCCAGCTCCAGCAGCTGCTGCAACAACCCACAAATCCATTCACACACACCCAATATTCAACCTCTCTCCATCTCTACAGAGAAGCTATCAACTCCAAAGAATTTGATGGGTCGAAGCTGCATAAAGCGATGAGAAAACCCACTAAAAAGTAATGATTTTCTTTTTTATCAAGAAGATCAAAGAAGAAAGCTGCTGACTCTGAAAATTTGTTGATTGAATTTCTTCAAGAATGGTCGGAGTAAATGATAAAAATGGCGATTGATGATGGATTTTTTTACGAGGGGGCAGCCTAAAAAGTCAAGATCTTTCGATACAACTCATGGTCGGGATTGGAGCGCGAAGCTTTGAATTGTTATTTCCTTTTCCATTCCCTTTTCTTTTTATGTTATTTATTTTTTAGGGCTTATTTCAGTGTTTGGCAGGCCATACATGTCACCGCTATTTTGAGCCACTAACTATGGATTGTGAATTTGAGACCCTCATCCATTTCTAAAAATCTCTTAATTTATCGTTATTGGTCATTTTTTCTTATAAAATTTTCACTAGAAAATAACGAATAAAAGAAGTTAAGAAAATATTATTTTTTTCCTTCTTTTTTTATTACTATATGTTTACCAAAGATGAATACGAGAAAATATTTTCACAGTGCTACCCAAAAATAATACTACTACTACCCAACATTGGAGAGAAAATGAGCGAAAATGAATTGCCCCATAAAATTTCCACCTTTGCTTGGGAAAAAAAATTATATCATAATAAATATGTTAAAATAGTGAAAATATGATGAAAATATATATTTTTTCATTTTTCATCAAAGTAAACGCACCATTAGAATTAATTGCCTACATACATCAACTTTGATCCAATTTTCATTTCGCATATGAACTTTAAAATTTGAATTAGAATTCATCAACTTTCAACCTCTGCTTCGATTTCAAGGGAATATATCAATTCTAGTTTCACTCTCAAGTCTCAATCTTACCACTGATACCCATTTTCCCCTATAAAAATAGTTCAATATACTGAAATATCACAGTGAGGAAAAGATCGCATTGAAGTATTGAAAGTAGGTCTTAGATTTGATGTTTGATTAAAATTTAATTTGTACCATATTACAACAAGACTTGATAAAAAAAGTAGGGTTTATAGGGATCATATAAAAACTTAACAAAAAGCAAATGCAGATTACATACAGAAAACATCCTTCTTCTAATGCAGCTGAGACTACAAATGCATGTATACAAACAGCCCGGCTGAAGTTGGAGACATGATGAAGCTGAAGAGTTAGAAGGGCATGATCACGAGGCGAGGGTCGTGCTCGGGCAGCTATCAATGGCGCACGCCAAGATGTCCCTGTAGTCCCGGGATATCTTGAAGGAGTCGTAAACCTTGCCATCTCTGCTCTTCTTGTACTCGAGCAGCAGGTTCGAGTGGTCAAAAGCAGTCAGTTTCACAAAACCGTAATCGAGGTCTCTGAAAATGCTCCAGTTAGGCTGCAGAGTTGAGAATGGCGAGAGACTGGCGCCTCCGCCTCCAGCAGCCACGTGTATCGTACCATTCAAGCTCCCCTTGTAGTAGTTCTTCTCCTTGCTCGTGCAGATGTTCTGCAGCACGAATGATGATGAATGTATAGAGATTGTGAAGTGCACTATAAACAAATTCTCATTTCATGATAGGATAGAAGTAAATTGAATTTTACCTGGTATATGGGGCAAGTCCTTTCATAGTTATGGACATGGCCGTAGAGGGCTATGTCAACTTTATGCTTCTGCCAAAGTTTTTGAAGGTCGTCTTTCCCCATTGGTTCTCCAAATGATCCTTCAGCAGCATAACTAGCATCAGACGAGTAACCTAGAACGCGGTGGGCAAGGAAGATCAGCCAAGGTTGTTTCTGTCTGTCTGCAGACGCCAGACACTGCTCGATGAACTTGTATTGCTCGGTTCCCTCTCTCCAGTCGTGTTCCGTGTCAGCTATGCAGAACCGGAACATGCCATAGTCCGTTTTATACCTGTACATGCCATAGTTTAATCATGCATTTCTAAGAAAGACAAACTAATAGCTTTCCTAAAGAATTAGGTTCTATTGATTGCAGTGAAAAGGCAACTTCTGTCCCACAATTCAATTCAACATACCAGAATTTGGCTCGATTTTCAGCTGGAACGTAGAACATAGTCTCAGCCGCGACCCCACATTCTCCACCCGAATCATTGTTGCCATAAAATGAGCCCGATCCAGGCCAGTCGCGCTCATGGTTGCCACTGTAGGGGAAACCATCAATATTTAGAGAGAGAGAGAGAGAGAGAGATAATTGAGTGCATGATGATGCAGTTTGGTTGAGAGCTACGATTTACCTGGCGATCATGTAAGGCACCCTCGAAGCAATAGGCTCGACTTGAGCAGTGAACTGATCCCACTGAGAGAGATATCCATTAGCATAGCAAATGTCTCCTATGTGAAAGACTATGTCATAATTCTCCAGATCATTCACGAGTTGCTTGGTCGTGTTGAGGGAACCACGTTGGAAATTGTTATACTCGTTGGAACCATCAGCTTCATCCTGCACAAACAATGCAGAAAAAACTAGAACTCACGTCTTAGACACCTATATAATCCGTCTCAGGTAAAAACAACGCAACCAACTTGAAATTAATACGTGTTTGCACACTGGCAAATAGGCGTACACAGTAAAAAGTGTGTCCCGAAAGGAGTCTAACCTTTCCCATGTCGCCAAAAATGATGACCCGTTGCAGAGAGTTCTGCCCAGGATACGGAGAAGCTTTGAACTGGTAAAGATCACTCCAGATAATTGTATTACTACCATCGAGCAATTTATGCCCCAATTTATAGGTGTACCTGAACAAACCAATAGTTATGTTTTCTGAAGTTTTAGATGCCAATAATTTTACAAAATACAAGTATTTGAAGCAGAATTATATGACTGCTAGTCGAAACAATCACCAATTATATCCACCAAAATCAATTTTAACCCCAAGAACAATAGCAGTAACATAATAATATTATTCATGTAATATTCCTAAAAAATGGTCTAGTATTATCTTGTGACATAAAACGTACACTGAGTTGGGCCATAAGTCCTTCAGAAAACCAGTATGTATGAATCCAGGGTCGCGCCATCCAACCGTTCTTGCAGGTGCACCTACAAAATATGTATTCTCTTGTAACATTTACCACAAAATGTCGAAAATGGAAGCACCTCTGTATAATCAAAGCTTAAATCAAGATAAAAAGGGAATTTAACACACCACACATGCTGCTACGATCAAATGTCAATGTAACTGCCAAGGAGCGAGCCCGTGGGCCTCCTTTTGGACCCCAATGCACGAAAGGCTGTGCTCCATCAATATCATAACCGCTAGTCCAGGTGACGGTCATCTAAGTACCAAAATTTCAAAATGAGTCTTTTCTCGTTTGTTAGGAAAAGATTGAACATTTACGATCATCAAGAAAACAAGATCCTCATCAGAAACGCGGGCAAGTGGCATATGAAGAGGTACTTAGAGATAAGAACTCACTTCATTCCATTCCTTCCCTTGTGCTAAACGCGGATATAGAGGCGCATTAGGATTAGCAAAGGCGATTACGTTTGACACAGCCACCAGCTTTGGCTGTTCCGAGGAAAAATAAACAAATTAAGAATACATATCCATGTTTCACTATGACAGCTAGAAATGGAACGAACAAAGCAGAAGCTGTCTGTCAAGCAGGATGCTTACATTTGACACACCACCAGAAAACAAACCAAATGAAAAATCTGATCTTTGGTTAATCAACTGAAACTTCAAAGAGCCTTTGCCTGTATACGTGTATTTAGGATTGCTGAAATTTGCGAACTGATACTGCAGATGAGAATCGAACCATATATATTAGTCTCTATTAGATTGCTTAGTTAAATTTTTGCAAATTATGGAATCAGACAAGACCTTTATGGGCGCTGTGCACAAATATGGCGGCCCAACTCTCGTGTTTTCTGGGAGGCATGTAGATGAGCTAAGAACAATAGATTGAAATTCCTAAAATTAGTTAACTGCATCACATCAACACTGAATCAAATAGCAATTTTGTTTACCTGAAGTTGGAAGGAGAAAATACACCAATCCAGTCACCAACAGACTGGTTTGTGCTCTTATATTCTACAGTAATCCAATCTTGGTTGTTTCCCTGATACAGGAAGTTGTTTCAAGTCAAATTCAACCATCTAAGAAATCAGTTTCTTACAATGAAACAGTTTGCAAATGATACATGTCATAGAAAAAGGTGTCAAATTATGGTACATAAAAATGGAAAACTTACACCGAGTCCAAGAATTGAGGGAGAAGCTTTAACATAAGCATTCTTATCTAAAGCAAGAACAGCCTTCTCGATAGCAATTACTGAAAGAGGTTGAACACCATCTGCTGCTGCCTCTTCGAGCCTCACCAGAGCCCATAAAACCACAACAAGTTTCACCAAAGCTTTCATCTCATTACGCCTGAATTCAGAAATCAATGCCCACCTTCCAAATGTTTCGTTCTATTTCCGCACATCAAAGGAAAAACACAATCAAAATAAAGGGAATTAACAAATTTTCTTGAACATCTTGAATTGCATTTTCTTGGTCCAGATATCTATCACTCATTCAATGCCCATAAATATGCATACAAGAAACTTAAATCTACTGTTTACAAGTCCATAAGCCAAAGATAAACTAAGAAATCATTCGGTCATGCACATTCTTAAGCAGCACTCCACATCTCAATCATTGCATCACCCCACCCCACCCCACCCCACCTCACAATGGGTGGTTATCCCAAAATTTGCAAGTGGGCATAAGAAGCTCAAAGTCACGATTACATTAACATTACTACTGGATGCGGTTTGAAGCCTCTATATATCAATACACATCACAAATATAGAGCAACAAAACGAACTAGTAAAATCAGACATCACCAACAATAAAGAATCAGGAAACGATTCAAACAAACAGTAAGAGTTGGAAATAACCTGAAATAGAGAGAATCAAATCCCTTTAGGAGTTGGGATGAAAAGCAAAAGATTTGATCCAAGTTGAACACTCTACTGCATATAACTGATGTTTCTGTGGACTATGCTATCTGTCTGTTTCAGTTGTTGATAATCTTCGAGTGACAACGTTAGAAAAAGAGCAGCGAATATTTATATACATATGTCGATCAAATTGAGAAATTGAAGTGTTAAGTCAAACAAGTTTTGGAATCTTTCATGGTACATTCGATTTGGCGCATTCCCAGGCTCACTCTTTTCTAGAAAAAAATTTAGCCCTTGAATATAAAGATCTCAATAATTACTCCACTATATTTCAAGATTATGTCTTTGGGCGAAATAATGCTTATTAAATAAAATACTTAAACAATATACACATATCATTTATCTATTCTAAATATTTTGAATTTACCTAAAATTCAAATTGAAAAATGACTTTGATCGATTGATAAATTTGCACACCATTAAATTATCCGCGATCAAATACTTTTTGCTTCTTTCTATTTTCTTAATTGTTTGGACATTTAGTAAGCTAATTGATTGGTAATATGATATTTAGTACAATTAATCTTTGTTTGGTAATTGATTGCTCCATCTTGAGTTGTATCTTTGTTTCTGAATATTAGTCTTTGTAATTAGTATTTTTGTTTATGAATTATTTCATTGTATACAAAATTCTGAGTTACTTGCCTGATTTTCCTAATTTGTCCGAAGAGAGACAGAGAGATGGAAACATGTTTATTCAAACCTTAGAGAATTCCAGTTCTTGAAGCATTCAAATTTTCACAAATACTCAGAAATCATAATCAAGTAAAACTGTGTTTCTTGAACTCAACTAACTGCCTATGGCTATGGGTTAAAAAAAGAAAAAATCATAAGTATGGATGCAAAACTTTATTTCAAGTGCTCAAACCAGCCCAGTTCTTGAATGCAATCAAGGACTCCATTTTTCTCAAGTTTCTCTTCCTCAACTTCACCACCTTCAGCTTCTTATGCTTCTCCATGAAAGCTTGCTTGTACCTCCATTTATCAACAAATATCTTCATCTCCCGCGATTTCTCCACCACTTGCATCACTGCATCAAAGAACCCTCCCTTCACCAGCGCATACAGAAAAGCATCCACCAAGCTATGATCTAATTCGAATCTTCTCTCTCCCTCACCACAACTCTTCCTCTTCACCTCATTCCACAGCATCAACACACTGAAGTACTTCTCTATAGTCACATATCCATTAATGAGGGACAGATACGTCTGCTGATTCGGTTCAAAGTGGAGGAAATTCATCCTCCTGAAAGTCCTGCTCGCGCTCTCCAACCTCCCGGCCTTGCAGAATGCATGGATGATCGAATTCCAATCATGAGTGCCTACTTCAATCCTAGGGTCCTCAACAACCTCATCCAAGAAGGCGGCCATCAGCTCTGGCCGGTGATGCTCAGTTAGGCCGGTCATGATCGTCAAGTAACTGCCTTTCAGATCTTGCACTCTCGACTCCCTCATCTCGCGAAACAGAGAGAAGGCCGACTGAAAATCTTGGCAAGACATGGATGTTTCTATCAAAGCATCATAACTGCCAACATCCAACTGTAACCCTAAACTGCTAATCTCCGTAACCAACTGAGCAGCTTCAGCACTTCTTTCCTCCTTGCAATAGGCCTTCAAGATTGGGACATAAACGCCTAGTCCAACACAAGCACCACGAGCATTCATCTCATCAACAACTCCATGAGCCTTTTCTAGACAGCTGCGACTTATACAAGCGGTGATGACACCATAACCGAAAGATCTCTCCACCACAAGAGATGAAGGTTCGAGCTTTTGACACTCAATGATCAAGCTAGCTAAACTCTTGTGATCCCCATTTTGCAGAAACCCTCTCACCACTTCATCACAAGTCTCCTGACTCAACCCGGGATCGTCCCCTTCTCTCACCCTGCGTAGTATAGCAGCAGAAACTGCTTCGAAATCACCAGCCTTCAAATATCCACAAATCAGATTATGCACATGAACACTTACATCAAAACCACCAAGCCTTCCAACCACACCCTCTAACTCAACCACCTTCTCATCCAGCCCCTTAACGGCGTATAGATACGCAAGCAGCCCGAATGTCATCTCATCGGGCCTAATGCCTAGCAACGACATCGTTTCCACCACTTTCTCTGCATCAACAACCGATTCAACCTCCCTACAGTAACACTCTAATGCAGCATTGCACGCAGCCAAATCAGGCCTCATGAAATGCACCTTCTCATCAAGGACCAATCTACAACACTCATGAAAAACGCCCAAAAATGCAGAAAAGCTCCCATTTTTCCTACATATATCTACGAGCACAGAGCCCCACATCTCAAACGGCATGAAAAACCTATTCTTGAGCATAATCTTAGCCGCCGCGAAGGCGGCGGCGCCGGTGTTGGCTTCCCTCATGGAAACCAAAAGGGCCGTCACGCTCTCATACTCCAACAGCGATGGATCCTTCTCCAACACGAAAACCACAGAGGCGTACGCTCTTTTCAGATTGTGGGTGTCGGAGAGCGAGGACAGGTGCGTGATTAATGAGTTCGTGAGGGGCTTACTCGGGAAAGCGGCGCCGCCGGTGAGCGACTTGAACGACTTCCACGCCTCGTCGGTGTTGCTGTCGAGAAGGGATTGGTGGAGGGCGGCTTCAAGATTGGATTTTTGGTGCTGCGAAATGGAGTTTGAGGCCTGATTTTGTTGAGTATTATTGGGTTTGTTTGTTTCTTGTGATTGAGGGTTTTTTCTGAGAGCGAAGATTGAAGGTTGGAGGAATGAGTATAGGGATGGGATTTCTGGGTCTGATGATGAAAAGTGTCGTCTTGAAACCAGAAAATTCGCTGCTCTCCGCATCTCTTCGGCTATCTCCTCCTCTCTCGCCGTCGACACGCAGCGGCGGAACAAGAATCACTCAACTATTTTGTGTTATTTGCAAAATTTCACGCAAAAGTCCAATAAATATTGTTAAAACTATGAATTTTCAATATGCTGGAATAGCTCAGTTGGTTAGAGCGTGTGGCTGTTAACCACAAGGTCGGAGGTTCAAGCCCTCCTTCTAGCGAAAGTTAATTTCTATTTTTAATCCTATTTATCTTTATTTTTAACCCTATTTATCGTTTTTTTGATTAAACTTATTTTTAATAGCGAAAGTTTATTTCTATTTTTAATCCTATTTATTTTTATTTTTAACCCTATTTATCGTTTTTTTGATTAAACTTATTTTTAATTCTATTTATTTTTATTTTTATAAACTATATGATATGAAATTTATTTTTACTTTTAATCCTATTTATTTTTATTTTTAACCCTATTTATCGTTTTTTTGATTAAACTTATTTTTAATCCTATTTATTTTTATTTTTAACCCTATTTAACATTTTTTTTGATTAAACTATATGATATGAATAGAAATGGACGAAGGACTCGTTGGATATAACAATCCAAGAACCCCACGTATAAGACAACGGTCTCCCTAGATCGAGAATCTAGTTTGACCAACCCCTAAGAGCGTAGTAACCTCGACCCGTTGGCTATAGAATCAGCCAAAAACCTCTGTATGATTGAACGCCACTAGACCTCGCTCAAGTGTCTTGATATGTTCTAAAACTCAACAAAAGACTTGTGATTTACATTACTATTTATAGGCAAAATGCTAAATTGTGTTTATATCAATGGTGTGTCCAAAACATGTGATTTACATTACTATTTATAGGCTTAAAATGACTTTTGAGTGCCTACCAACACTAATGTCAATACTTAAGACTCATAAATCAAATAAATACACACTAAAATGTAACAACAAAATGACTTTTCAACTTTAGCACTACACTTGGACAAAAATTCATCTTATTTTCTCTTCAGTTGGGCTGCAAAAATCTGATGTGTAATGAGCCAACTCTTCAAGTACGAACAAGCTCATCAATTTGAATAATATTCACTATTCACTATTTGGTCCAATGTAGATTGGTCTTGGACCTTAGCTTTAATTTCAACTAGTAAAAGCATCATGGACTCCTTTATTTTCTTAGCTCTAGCTCTTGTAATTGGCCCACCTTGAATAATCAAAGGATCCTTCTTTGTATCCCTGTCCAACTTGAATGCGTCTCCATGATTATATCTCAGTGGCAAGGCGTGACTTGTGAGAAAAGAATCACTTCAATTTAGAATTTTGATGTTTCAATTTGTGAATACATACTTTATATATAAACTGCGATTTTATAAAAAGAAAGAAAACCCTAAAACAATCCTTGAAAGCACAAGAAAGCTGACTAAGGGCCGAGCCTCATTAAAACCTTTTCTCGAAAAACCCCAAAGGGAAAAATCGAGAAAAGGAAAAAGAGTACCCATCTAGAAAACGAAAACAACAGAAGGGGAGGAGAGCGGAAGGGAAAGTTTTCGAAACTCCGGCCTAACCATCGTCCCCAAAAAATCCCGGCTCTCCACCAACGCAAACAACAAGGCAAGAGACCGGTGAGACGCCGTCGCCAAAAGCCCAACCAAAAAACATAAAAAACCCACACGGCCGGTTAGACGCCGTCGCCGTGAGAACAAACACAAACACAAAGAAAACGAAGAATAAAGGAGAGCTATCCGGCCGGTTATACGCCGTCACCGTAGCTCTCCAAAAACCCTAACACAACCCGCAAGCAAGGAGCCTACCGGCCGGTTATACGCCGTCGCCGGAGCGTGAATACATACTTTATAAACATTGAGAATCTTTTATAATGTAAGTATATTATATAATATATTCGTAATCATTTTCTAAAATTGTACTCCCTCCGTCCCGCGAATTTTGAGTCAATTTTTTTCAGCACGGGAATTAAGAAAATAGTATCTTAGTGTGTTAAGTGTGGTAAGTGCAAATGTGAATAAAGGGGAATTTTTTCGCCATATAAGGAAATGACCCAAGATTCGTGGGACAGCCGAAAAAGGAAAG
This sequence comes from Salvia miltiorrhiza, assembly GCF_028751815.1. Taxonomy (NCBI): domain Eukaryota; kingdom Viridiplantae; phylum Streptophyta; class Magnoliopsida; order Lamiales; family Lamiaceae; genus Salvia; species Salvia miltiorrhiza. The sequence goes on along the minus strand of NC_080393.1, from coordinate 28,984,570 downwards.
TGACTCAAGATTCGTGGGACGAAAGGAATATATAATGTCATAGTAATTCTTTTATTATGATTTTTTATAATGTCATATTCTTATATATTTAAATATATAATTATATATTTGTGAATATAAAATTGGATATATGTATATATAATCAAATATCTACGAATATCGAATTAGAGGTGGCCACGGTTCAGGTTCGAACCGGAAACAAACCGCCGGTTCCACGGTTTTGAAATTCGGTACCAAAATCGAATCGTAAAAGCTCCTCCACGGTTTCAGTTTGAACCGTGAACCGGTGGTTCATGGTTTGATGTCTGAACCCTTTTTTTTAAAGTATGTGTTTATATATATATATATATATATATATATGTATATATATATATATAGATATATATATATATATATATATATTTATTTATTTATGTTGTTTGTATTGTTTTACGTATTGTTGTCTAACATTTAACGAAATATACAACAAAATAAAAGATACAATGAGTTAAATACAAATTGCATAGTTACTTTACTTCAAATTCAAATGATATTTCAAAGTTACAACTTACAAATATAATTTACAACTTGAGGATGCTAAATTAAAACTTTAGCAACTAAACTTTAGAAAGTTTAAATAAAGTAGAAAGAAGTGGGAATGGTGAACAAGCGTGGGGTATTTATAGGTGAAGATTGAGGTAATATGGGGGACAAATTGTAGGATTTGAAATTCAAATTTTGAAAAAAAAATAATTGGAAAAAACCGCAAAGGTTTTCCTCGACTTCTGTGCCGGCTCCACGATTCGAACTGTGGAACTATAATTTTATGCGGTTCGACACATTCCATGGTTCGATTATGGTTCCAAATTGGGAATCGTCGGTTCGATAGATTTGGAATCGGAACCGAACCGTTGATCAGTTTCGGTTTCGGTTCCGATTCGGAACTGTTGATGACGATTCAGTTCCCAGTTCCAGTTTCTTTGGCCACCTCTATATCGAATCGAATAAAATATCATAATTTTATATTTGTATTGAATTATAATCGAATCGAATTGAATATTTGTACTTGAATTCAAATTGAATAATTGTGAGTACGAATATCAAAATTTTGAATCGGATAGCAAAATCATTAATTTATTTACAACTTTACTTTTATTTACAACCCTTCTATTTTGTCCTCTATTCATCTCACCTAAGGCGTCTTATATCTTTTAGATATGGATGTTAAAGAATATGTGATTTAGATATAAATATTTTTTTTATAATAAAATTGGAAAGAAAAAGTAAATTTTTGAAATATTAATGTTAAATCAAGTAAGAGAAAAGAAATGTATAAATTAAATTAAGATATTTGTTAATGGATCAATGTATTAAAATATCCACTTTACTATAGTAAAATAAAATTGTTCATTCAGATAAAAATTTAAAATTAGTCATTTTTTATGCAAAAAATACAAAATTTATCCCCTGACATTAAAATTGTCTCTATCTATTATATGATCTATCTCTTCTCTCGCACTTTTTCTCATTTTCAATCGCTACGTAGATCTCCCAATTTTTCCTCTCTGCAACTCTGCGTGCAACCAGGTCATTGTAAGAGTAATTAATTGTTCCTCTTCAAGGCATACGTGTATGGGATAATCCATTCACATCCAACATAGAATTCCACCCTCCGCAACCCAACCTACACGAGATATAGGGTAAAATATCAACAAATCATTTGTAGTTTCACTTTGCCGTTGGAAAAGAACACGAAATGGTACTTACTTCCTGAGGATACTGATAGTTGGAGATTGGTATTTGTTTTTCGGCACGATCGTTGTCGTGTGTGATTGTGGATACACTGTATCTGATCGAGTAAGACTGTGGATTATTTGGTGATGTATCTTTTAGGATTAGAAGTTCATTTCCAAAACTCAAGGACAAAAAAAAAAAAAAAAATTGATTAATGTTCTTAAATTCGCAATCACTTCTATGAATTCACAACTGAATGTTGTAAATTCGAGTTTTAAAACTCGAATTCACAACTAGCTTGATGGATTTACAACTGAATTGATAATATTGGTTGTGAATTCGTATTTAAAGCTCGAATTCATAACTAGTTGTCTTGGTTGTTAATTCGAATTTTAAAATTAAAGTTTATAATTAGCTCGATGAATATATCACAACTGGATCGCTAGTGTTGGTTATGAATTCAAAATTTGAAATTAGAATTCACAACTGAATCGTTAGTGTTGGTTGTGAATTTGAATTCAACAACTCGAATTTACAACAAAAAAAATTACTGGATAATTTTTAAATTTTTTATATTAGAAAAAAATAATAAATGTAACTAATTTTTATTTTTATTTTATCTTAATAATAATTTTTATTTTTACCATTTTAAAATAGACATTTTTTAAAGAGTAAATTTTGAAGTAGTCAAAATGAAGCATAAAACACAATTTATGGCCACACATTGAAAAATTTTTGCCATTTTTATTGATTTGGACGTTTTTACCTTTAATGAGGCGGACCGAGTAGGATTAGGCACGCGGATCGCGTGCCGGGTTGGGTTAGGCATTTATGGCACTAATAGTGTCATAAGTGCCAAGATTTTACTTGGTTTTATTTTGGATTCCGTTGGCACTTATGACACTAATAGTGCCAAAAGTGCCAACGAAAATTCAAAATAAAATGGTCTTTTGGCACTAATAGTGTCATAAGTGTCATACGTGCAATACAAATACAGAAGCATCACCAATATAATCAAGAAATCATAAATGGAACATCTAAACCCCTACGGGAAGTGTTTAAAATGATCATTTTGACACTTATGGCAATATTGACACTAATAATGCTATAAGTGCCAAAGGAAATCCAAAATAAAATCAAGGACACTTATGACACTATTAGTGCCATAAGTGCCATACGCGCAGCGGGCATTGGTTTTTCCCCGCGAGCGCGCAACTCACTCATAAGTTTCCAGCGGTCGCGCAATCACCCCCAATGGCCGAGTAAGAAGGGCAAATTAGGCATACCACCTAACTAATGACCATATTTTAATATTTTAAGATTAGAGGACAAAAATTAATTTTCAATATTCATTATAGCCATTTTACTACATTGTTTCTTTATTAAAGTCCACTCTATCTTATTTATTGGTGTGACAAGTAGCACATTTCAAGTGGAAAATAGAAAGCATATATTTTTGGCATAAATATTAGCAGCACGTCGACAGGGAGAGAAGCAGCAATGGAAGGAGGAGGCAGTTCAACGAGGCCGGAGACCTCGGTGATCGAAGAATGGAACGGCAGCGTTTTCTTCAAAACTCACCAAGACTGCAGCCTTCACTGTCGCCGGACCCACCGTACGGAAATCGACTCTCCGTTTCAATCATTTTTCTCGGAGACTCCTCGACGCCTTTGTTCCTGAGGTAAACTCTCCTCGCTACTTGTTTTTGGCCAACTAATCTGTCTGTCTACAGGATTGCTTGATTGACTTGCGAATTTTCAATTTTATGAGAGATGTTATCCTGCATATTTCGAGGGGTTTGGCATTGTTGTGGAATGCCCAATCTTACTACTTGTCTTGCTTGCTAGCTTGAATCGCAATGATATGTGTGATACAATTACCACTTTTTGTGATCCCATTACTTTGATAATGAATCTACTTTTTTATTTTTGCTTTTAAATAATTGTGTTTATTTCAATCACAGTAGGAAATAACTAGGATTGACGAGATGCTCTTTGGGCATGAAAGATGTTTGCTTTCCGCATTTTCATTTAAAGAGAATTGGCAAGTTTAGATTTTTTGTTCAAAAACATTGTAGGAAATGTTAATGTCATAACCTGTGAGGAAAAGAACTTCATAAACTTGATTGGTGTTAGAAGAAATTCCATTTGATCTGAAATTGGCTCAAAAATGCAGGGGTTTCCGGGCAGCGTCACTCCTGATTATGTCCCTTTTCAAATATGGGATTCATTGCAGGTTGCCTATCCTTTGTTTTTCTGGTTTTTTCATTAAAGCTGGAGCTCTTTTGCCCTTGAAATTGATTGGTCCGGTTTCTTTCAGGGCCTTTCGACTTATGTGAGAACAATGCTTTCCACCCAGGTAATTATATTGTTACAATCTTTAGCCTTTGATCTGTCATTTGTAGCACTAATATGCACATATTAGTTGCTTTAGGCTCTTCTAAGTGCTATTGGGGTTGGTGAGAAATCGGCCACAGTTATTGGGGCCACATTTCAGGTATACATTTGTCTATGATTTTTTTTATTTATTTTTACATGGTGCAAGATGATAATCATTTGAAAGCTATCTGTTTCTAATTTCCATTCTGAAAACTATGCCAGTGGTTTCTGAGAGATTTAACTGGAATGCTTGGAGGTGTTTTGTTTACATTTTACCAGGTAACATTTCCTGGTTTTTTAAGTTGTAGGAGTAATATTTACATGGGAAAATAACAAAAAGAAAAATGTCTTTCCATGAATTGTTGTCTGGTGACGTGATTAAGACCCCTAACACTACATTCTCTTTTCATTAGGGGCAGACCTGGATAGCAATGCCAAAATGTGGCGTCTTGTTGCAGATCTCATGAATGAACCTCGGTAAAACTGTCCACTTCTATAGTTCTATTTGCCATTATCATTTCTGTTATTGTTGCTACTATTATTTGAATATTTGATTGGACGGCATAATATTGTTTATTATAGTAGTGTTCTTTTTGAGTATTTCTCTCTGATTTAGATGTCATCTTTATCGATTTTGAACAAGATTTTGCAGCTTGATTTCTGAAGCTTCACATTTGAGACTAGACTGTGAATTTGTTGCAGGGATGTTGATGGACCTTCTTTCCCCTTTATTCCCATCGGCTTTTTTGGTCATTGTATGCTTAGGAAGCATATCTCGCTCATTCAGTAAGTTTTAAAGTTTGTTGAATAATTAATTCAAGCCCTCATGAAGACCGCTCATCATCAATTGCATATTCAGTCATACTAATTATGGTCTCTTTCACACGTGCTACTTAATAGCTGGGGTTGCCAGTGGTGCAACTAGAGCCGCCTTAACACAGCATTTTGCTCTTCAGAACAATGCAGCTGATATATCTGCTAAGGTAACACGGTACATTTAAAAGGGTCATCCAATATATTGCAGTAACTGTTAAGTTTTTCATCGTTTTAATTCATCGAAACTTGTTCCCGAAATGTGATAGGAAGGCAGCCAAGAGACTCTAGCAACAATGGTCGGGATGGCTCTAGGAATGCTTCTCGCCCACATCACTATGGGACACTCGATGGCCATATGGTTTTGTTTTCTGTCCCTCACCATCTTTCATATGTATGGTTAGTCCTCCCTTGATAGTCTTATGCTCATACTGCCTGCCGATTCTTCTGTCCGAACAAACATCAACTGCAACGGCATCCCAGCATAATTTAGCCTTCTACTTTATTTGCAGCAAACTACAGGGCTGTTCGTTGCCTAACACTCAGCACATTAAACTGTGAAAGAAGCTCAATTCTTTGCCGCATTACATGAAGACTGGTCAAGGTGAGACATCGAGTCTCTAATATTATGAAACTGTAGTACTTGAGATTCCAAAACACTGACGTGTGATTATGTATGTGGTTGTCTAGTTCTTTCACCAAAAGAGGTCTCAGTGATGGAGCACATTTTACCTCTGTGGATGAGTTCATGGACGGCGAGCAGGGTAGAAAAATTTGGGGCAACGGGTACACTTAGGTGTCCGTATCTCTTCACTTAATAATGATGAAGTGTAAGTTCTCAACTCAGTTGTTATTCTTTTGACATGCATTTCCTAGATTCTTACGTTTAATGACTTACTCATCCTGATCATTTTCTTCTAGCATATTTAGCATATTATCAATGCCTAACAGCATCTGAAATAGAATTATATTGATTCGTGAATTTCATTTTATGGAGAACAGGGTAGATCTCTCGCGTCTTGCCAGCTCTTATTACAACAAAGGTTCAGCTCGTTTGTTCCTTACTTTCTGTTGAAGTTCAATCAAGACTGTAGTCTTATTAACTACTTTTGGTTTTGCTAGGAATGTACATACTACTCCCAAGAAAGAGTTTTGTCGATGTGATCATGCATAGAGATTCGACTGCAGCAGATATCTTGCAAGCTTTTCTGCATGCTCTTGTCTTGGCAAAACTCGACGACAAAAATCAATCTATGCATCTCCAGAGCCATTCGTGGATGGACAAAAACTATGAAGACTTTCTTCTTAAGGTACTTCTGCAAGCACTTATGTTAATTTTCGATTTTCCTCTTGGTGTGGGGGATAAGGAAATGACAACGTAGAAGCAATAGCCATATTCTGATCAAGCGTTCACATTTAGTTCTTGAATCGGAAATGAAAAAAGACTGCTATTATTTCTTACTCTCACATAAATTCTATGTTGTATTTTTTTTGTTTTGGCAGCTCCGGTCATCAGGCTGGAGAACAGAACGTCTTTTATCGCCCTCCGTTGCATGGAAGGCAAATTGGTCTATAGATTCCTCTGATAAAGTCGAGTAGGGAGCTTCAACCATCATAGAGCAATTCGAATCCAACGCCTTTTTCCAATGTAACTTCATAATTTATTGCATACATGACACAGCTGGTTTTGATTGCTCTTTTTGTTCATTAGATTTTGAGAGTCATTTGTTGTTATATCATGTTCTTCACATCCTACTTGCACTCTAGTGCATATCAATCTTGAACTTGTATTTTTCCCCTTAATTCTAACTAAATTATGGCTGTATTGTGACACTATAAGTTATACCTCAGAATCAATGAAATCTGATTTTGTATTGAAGAGATTTTTTCATTTGATAAGAATGTTGATTGTGCTATATCAATGTATTTGTTTAATTTGCAAAGAGAAGCTTGACTTATGAAAACCAAAACTTGTTGCTTTGATTGAAACCCAAAACAGAATACTCGGAAAAATAACACATTTTTATATGTGAATATTATGCTATTAAAATAGAAGGGAACACATAAAAACACCACCTACTTTATAATTTCATTTTTTGTGTGTTTCAACCAAATTCAGGTGTTGAAAATTTACAATTTCTTTTTTATCTATACAACATTCCTTTGCAGTCACCAAAGATAGCAGCAGCTAAATCAGTGATGAAAAGTATCACTGCATTTCACTCTACTGCAGCTGTCAATACACAGACGGCCTCAATCACTACTTCCGGTGACCTGCCGACGCCATGAGGACAGCGACAGCAACAATGAACATTGACAACATGCCAACGAGAAGCACGTAAGTTACTAGAAGATCTTCTGTACTCGCCAAACAGAAGTACACCCCAGAATGTACTCACAAGAGGCAAAGCCTATAAAACCAAGCAAATTGTGATCAACATTTTCGACTTTCTTCATTCGCAGGTTTGAATATTCAAGAACTGACCTGAACAGCATCAGCTGCAGCATATCCAGCAGCTTGGCCGCCCATGAACTGGAGGCCGTTGCCAAATCCGCATAGAAGTCCGGCCAAAAGAGCCCAACCTCTACCATTCCAGTCTGAAACATAAGCTTTCAACGACGACTTGGGCAAGTTCAAGACGGGGTGGTACAAGAAGCTGACGTTGAGGATGACGGCTATCACAAAGCAAGATGAGGAGAAGTAGAAGAATGCAGTGTATACGCTCAGATGGGGGACGCCGTCTTTCAGTGTATGCCACTGATCGTTCGTGGCCAAGTTGAATGCTGGAGTGAAGAGAGAGAAGCATAATCCGGCAAAGAAAGTTATTCCCAAACCTATGAAAGTTCCTTTCCCAAAAACCTGCAACAGCAGCACCATATCCAAATGTTATTTTAGATGTCGTATATGAATTTTCTCCATTAATGAAAGCAGAGAACAAACCTTGATTGCCCTTTTGTTCTCGAGCTCTATGAGAAAATCTGCAGTGCCATACTTTGCTTTGTCGCCTCCATTCTCCAAATCTGTTATATACGAAATATTTGAATGAAAGCAGCCCATCTATTGGAACAAAACAAATGACATGCTATATGCTCTTACCCTTGTTTCCATTAGATTCTTTGGAAGCATGAGCATTCTTGTCACTATAAAATGAGAGTTGTATCAACAAACACACACTCAAGCAATGGGAAACTTGTAGATTGTTTGAAATGTTATTTTGGAGACGAAGATTTGGATAAGGAAAACATACACGGCTGCGTCTTTGCTATCATTTGAATAGATAGCAAGCTTAGCTTTGTTATCAGCAGCGTTGGAGGAATGAACAGCAGAGCCAAAACAGACAGCAATCAGAAAGCATCCAACACCAGGGAAAAGAATCTCAGCCTTGTTGATTTTTCCGTCCAAGAAATAATTCAACGTCGTTCCTAGATAAACCAAAAAAGTAGGAGTATATATGAAGAAGCTTAGGTTCACAGAAAACAGAAACTT